>NW_011494858.1:1942829-1949656 GCF_000754665.1 Bison bison bison
TCTCCACTAGCTTTGTTCATAGTGATGCTCCCTAAGGCCCACTTGACTTCACATTCCAGGATGTCTGGCTCTAGGTGAGTGATCACACCATCGTGATTATCCGGGTCATGGAGATCTTCTTTGTATAGTTCATCTGTGTATTATTGCCACCTCTTCTTAATATTTTCTGCTTCTGTTAGCTCCATACCATTTCTGTCCTTTATTGAGCCCATCTTTGCATGAAATGTTTCCTTGGTATCTCTGATTTTCTGGAAGAGATCTCTAGTCTTTCCCATTCTATTGTTTTCCTCTATTTCTTTACATGGATCACTGAGGAAGGCTTTCTTATCTCCTTGCTGTTCTTTGGAACTCTGAATTCAAATGGGTATATCTTTCCTTTTCTCCTTTGCTTTTCACTTCCCTTCTTTTCACAGCTATTTATAAGGCCTTCTCAGACAGCCATTTTGCTTTTTTGCATTTATTTTTCTTGGGGATGGTCTTGATTCCTTTCTCCTGTGCGATGTCACAAACCTCCATCCATAGTTCATCAGGCACTCTATCTATCAGATGCTTTAACCTCTGAGCCACCAGGGAAGCCCATCTATCAGATCTAGTCCCTTAAATCTATTTCTCACTTCCACTGTATAGTCATAAGGGATTTGATTTAGGTCATACCTGAATGGTCTAGTGGTTTTCTCCACTTTCTTCAATTTCAGTCTGAATTTGGCAATAAGGAGTTCACGATCTGAGCCACAGTCAGCTCCTGGTCTTGTTTTTGCTGACTGTATAAAGCTTCGCCATCTTTGGCTGCTAAGAATATAATCAGTCTGATTTCAGTGTTGACCATCTGGTGATGTCCATGTGTAGAGTCTTCTCTTATGCTGTTGGAAGAGGGTGCTATGACCAGTGCGTTCTCTTGGCAGAACTCTATTAGCCTTTGCCCTGCTTCATTCTGTACTCCAAGGCCAAATTTACCTGTTACTCCAGGTGTTTGACTTCTTACTTTTGCATTCCAGTGCCCTATAATGAAATCTTTTTTGGGTGTTAGTTCTAGAAGGTCTTGTAGGTCTTCATGGAACTGTTCAACTTCAGCATTACTGGTCGGGGCATAAACTTGGATTACTGTGATATTGAATGGTTTGCCTTGGAAACGAACACAGATCATTCTGTCATTTTTGAGACTGCATCTTATTCAGATTTGTGCTGTCCAACACTGTAGCCACTACATGTATTAATTTAAATTAAATAAAATTTAAAATTTAGCTCCAGCATCCTGCACATTACACATACTCAGTAGCCACATCAGATTGATAGCTACCAAGCAGCACAATGTAGATGCTGAACATTTCCATCATCATATAAGGGTCCACTGGACAGAGCTGGTCTACATTCATACATGTTAGACAGTTCATAATAAAAATCCACAAAGAAGAATTAAAGCTTGCAGAACCTATGAAGAGTGAAGGAAATAAAACTAATGTAAGTGAAAGGACAACATACAGTTTCAAAATCGACACCTCTTTACTTTCTGATTGGATGGTCAGATCTTTACCTTTTCCCAGAAATATCCTCCATACACACACAAAACAAAACAAAAAAAACACAAGAGGAACAAACTTCCTACTGTCTTTTCTATACATCATTTCACTTCCTTTTGGAATATTTTAATGTTTAGTATAGGAAAAGCCATGATTTTATTTTACGAGAATAAAGCTACTCTTGACAACTACTCTGTAAAAGTGAACCCTGTTTTCAGACCTTGGGCTTTGATGACCATGATCCTCCGCTGCAGGTCAATGAAGGGCTGGATCAGGCAGAGCCGGGGCTCCTGTTTCTGACTCAGGCAAATGCCGTTGTGATTCACAACCATCCAGCTTCGGTCATACAGCAGCCCTTGACTTCCTAGAGGCCACCTGATCACCTAAAAAAAAAGTCAGTGTATTTTAAGCCAGCATTCCTCAAAAATGATCTTCTCATTTATTGCACAGGGGCTGCACAGATGCAGATGGGCTTCAGGAATTCAGCACAGACTTTTAAAGGACGAAAGGGTGGAGGAGAAGGAAACAAAGAAGACAGGGACTTTCCTGGTGGCCCTGGTGGATTAAGAATCCACCTTGAAATGCAAGAGATGCAGGTACGATCCCTCGTGAAGGAACTAAGATCCCATGTGCCTCCAAACAGCTAAGCCCTTGCACCTCAACTACTGAACCCTCACTCTGGAGCCTTCATGCCACAACTCGAATGCCTGCGAACCACAATTACTGAGCCTGAGCACCTGCCAGGAGTACAGAGTCCATGTGTCTGTATGCTCAGTCATGTCCAACTCTTTAAGACGTCACAGACTGTAACCTGCCAGGCTCCTCTATCCATAGAATTCTCCAGGCAAGAATACTGGAGTGGCTTGACATTTCCTTCTCTGGGGGATCTTCCCGACCCAGGAATCAAATCCACGTCTCTGGTGTCTCCTGCATTGGCAGGCAGATTCTTTACCACTAGTGCCACCTGGGAAGCTCATGTGCTGCAACCAAAGATGCCACATCACCCAGCAGAGAACTCGTGTGCCTCAACTAAAACCTGACACAGCCAAATAAACAAACATTTAAAAAAGAAGAAGCCAATGCAAAGGAGACTACGGGATCAAGGGACCTTCCATTTACCCTCCAGATCCAGTTTCCATCCTTGTCCACTTCAGTGTGCTTTTTGCGTGGGTAATACGTGTGCCTAGCAGGGACGCGGAGAGCAGGTCTCTGCCCACCCTGTGTTCCACTTCCCTCCCCACAGGTCTCTGCTGCTCCCACTGTCTGTGTGTCCTTCCACAGCTGTGGGTGCCTGAACAGGTATATCCTCATAATACAAACTTGTTTCTTGCACAAATGGTGGCTCCACTGAAATGGTCACTGAGCTGACCCATTTTAAGTGTATAAAATATGTATATTCCTCAATGCTTCACATTTATACAAAATTAAAATACAAATTATGCCCAGTGCCCAGATCTTGCACTTAATACCATTCTCCAACAAAAACAACCAGGACTTCTTGGAGAAATGGTTTATTCTAGTGCTGGGTCAGGAAATATACAAGATGAGCCAGGAGTACCTTGTAGTGCTGGAAAAGTAAGGAAGTGCTCAGAAAACAAAATAAGGGAGGTACATGAAAGGGGTGCAGGAGTTAACTGAAAGCATGTCCAGTGGCAAAAAAAAAAAAAAAAAAAAACCCAAACATTTGAACGACAACAACAATAATAATAACATAATATTGGATTGGGCTTCCCTGGTGACTCAGATGGTAAAGAATCTGCCAGCAGTGCAGGAGACCAGGGTTCAATCCCTGGGTCGGGAAGATCCCCTGGAGAAGGGAATGGCAACCCACTCCAGTATTCTCCCTTGGAGAATGATGGGCTACAGTCCATGGGGTCGCAAAGCCTCAGACACGACAGTGACTAACATATATATATAGAGTATTGGATTATAACCTAAAATATAAACTAAATACCCATGAGTCCATACTGATATAAATAAATGATTAAATAGAAAGGTCAACTCTCTCATATAGAAGAATTCCAAATTATTAATGTAGATGGTCCCCTCTCAAGAAGGTAGAACATAACTCCTTACCCATTAAATATGGGCTATGCTTAGTCACTTCCCTCTAAAGGGCACAGTATGGGAATGGGTGGAGGGGGAACCGAACAGTGAAGAACGCTGGCAAACACTATGAGACCCAGGTTAACATCAGTAGTGATAAGCCACAATGATACTATGTATCCTGACGTGATATGATGAGAACTTTATCTCTGGGGTCCTCCTGCCGTAAAACCCCAAACCCCAGTCTAATCCCCAGAAAGACATCAGGCAAAAACAAACTGATGGATATTCTAATAAATACCTGACCAGTATTCCTTAACACAATCAAGGTTCTGAAAATAGGGAAAGTCTAAGAAACTGGTACAGCCCCAGAGGAGCCTAAGGAGACACGAGAGCTAAATGTAACGTGGTGTTCTAGATGGGATCCAGAACACAAAAAGCACATTAGGGGGAAAATAATGAAATATCAATAGTGTGAGACTAGGTCTTTGCAGTTTTGTCCACAGGTTACACCCACTGTTTTCAGCACTGCCTGCTGTTAAAGAAGGGTGTACACCACCCACTGCTTTCGAAATGGTATTATGATTAAGAGACCAACATTCTTGCACAACTGAGCAAGAATCAATTTCACCCTTCTGTTTTCCTCTGAGCACCCAAGTCAACCACCCAAAGGAGTCTGAAAACTTCCAATCCAGGGTAATGATGAAAGGGAAGAATATTTAATCGGGGGCACTTTGGGGTGGGTCCTCGAGGGAGGGACCTGGGTAAAGATGGAGGCTTCAGAGGGAGGAAGTGAAGGAGAGGAACTTCCGGCCTGGGGTGAGTGCGGCGCAGATCTCAAGGAGGAACAATGTGAAGGGAAACTGCTCCTGCAGCCCGGGGAGCCCTGTACCCAGGAAGCAGAAACGCGGTGCAGCGGAGGGTGGGGGGTAGGCACTCGGAGGACTGACAAGCCTGGCGCTTACATCTCACCTCTGACAGTTATCGGCTTTGGACAACTTACCACCTTCCTGAGCCTTGGCCCTGTCATGTATTATATAAAATGAACATTTATTGTGGTTGGATTAGGTGAAAACCAAAACAGTGCATAAAATGTAAAGCAACTGAATATAACAGGTGACCCACAGATGTTAACCCCTTTACTCTGCCCTTCACTTGCCTTGTGTATCAGACATCCTCTCCCACAGACCATGGCTGCTCCTGCTGGCAGAGACCTCGAGTTCAGCAATATTAGGGGCCAAGCCCAGAATCCAACACTAAGTCACTATTTCTTTCGGAAAATGTGTTTTGAATTACAAATAACTTTTTAGAAGACAATCTATTATTGGGTGGCATTTCTCCATGGATCTCTCATTTCTGCATGTCTGGCAGTGGCACCCCACTCCAGTACTCTTGCCTGGAAAATCCCATGGGCGTAGGAGCCTGGTGGGCTGCAGTCCATGGGGTCGCTAAGAGTCGGACACGACTGAAGTGACTTAGCAGCAGCAGCAGCAGCAGAAGGCAAGGGGAGCTAGGTTTCTCACAGGATTTACAAGTGCAGGGGAAGGCTAAATAAACCCTGTAGTGTTGGATTGGAATTGGAGATATCAGTGTGAAATCATGGCTATGAATGGATAGACAGATAAATGATAGGTAGACAGACAGAGAGAGAGATAGATGTGTGTGTGTGTGTGTGTGTGTGTGTGTTGTAAAGTTATCTGTTTCCCTCCTGAGACACTGCCCTCCATGAGGGAAGGAAGCATTTCCATTTTGTTCATCACTGCACACAGGTACAGGCCCAGCAGGTAGCAAGTACTCAGTGTATAGTTTCTGAATGAGCAGACGGACGGAAGACTTTTAGCAAAATATGAAACCTTACTGAATCTCAGTGTCTTCATCTGTAAAATGGGTCACTGATTCCTGCTGTGTTTCTGTGTGCAGCACGGCTATTCTACAGGACATGACTCATCTGAGAAAACAGTGTCCTGACACTCCTCACCTGCCTGCATTCAAGAGTGGAAAAGAACTTGCTTGTTCATGGTCTCAGACTGGAGGACAGTCTCCTTCAGCATGGAATATCCAATGAGGAGCTAGGGAGCCTGTGATCCCAGAGGCTAAGGAGGTTGGGACTTCACCTGGGACTTGGGACACACACATATCATAGAAAGACAGTCTCATAGGAAGTTCGGCCACTGCAGGAGGGGTCAGGACCAGTTGGCCAACCAAGGCAAGCACTCCCATCTCCCAGGTAGGGTGACTGCCAGGCCAGCTTGTTTGCAGACATTATGTAGTTCACCTACACAGGGAGAGCTAAGAAGACAGGCTCAGGACAGTGTTGACCCAAGGAGTCAGTAGACCTGGGTTCAAATCCTTTCCCTATCATTTATTAGGGGGTCATAACCTAGGCAGAGTGCTTAACCTCAATAACCCCAAGGCTCCATATCTATACAATAGAGATGATATTATCTAGCACCTTATATTATCGTTTTGATGATCAAATGAACCAAAGTATGTAAAACGCTTCTGCATAAAAGTTACATTCATAACTATCAACAGTAACTAGGCAGTCACAACCAGAAACAGGGTCCCCTCAGGGATTCCCGTAAGCAGAATCATGGTCAAAAGTTAGCTCAAACCAAGAAAGGCAGAATGAGGACTTCTCTGGTGGAGCAGTGGATAAGAACCTGCTACCAGAGGAAGATAAACTTCCAAACTCATTCTATGAGGCCACCATCACCCTAATACCAAAACCTGACAAAGATCCCACAAAAAAAGAAAACTACAGGCCAATATCACTGATGAACATAGATGCAAAAATCCTTAACAAAATTTTAGCAATCAGAATCCAAGAACACATTAAAAAGATCATACACCATGACCAAGTGGGCTTTATCCCAGGGATGCAAGGATTCTTCAATATCCGCAAATCAATCAATGTAATACACCACATTAACAAATTGAAAAATAAAAACAATATGATTATCTCAATAGATTCAGAGAAAGCCTTTGACAAAATTCAACACCCATTTATGACAAAAACTCTCCAGAAAGCAGGAATAGAAGGAGCATACCTCAACATAATAAAAGCTACATATGACAAACCCACAGCAAACATTATCCTCAATGGTGAAAAATTGAAAGCATTTCCTCTAAAGTCAGGAACAAGACAAGGGTGCCCACTTCACCATTACTAATCAACATAGTTTTGGAAGTTTTGGCCACAGCAATCAGAGCAGAAAAAGAAATAAAAGGAATCCAAATTGGAAAAGAAGAAGTAAAACTCTC
>NW_011494858.1:1949756-1950792 GCF_000754665.1 Bison bison bison
GTCCATGGGGTCGCGAAAGTCAGACACGACTGAACGACTTCACTTTCACTTTTCACTTTCATGCATTGGAGAAGGAAATGGCAACCCACTCCAGTGTTCTTGCCTGGAGAATCCCAGAGACGGGGGAGCCTGGTGGGCTGCTGTCTATGGGGTCGCACAGAGTCGGACACGACTGAAGTGAGCAGCAGCAGCAGCAGCTTTAACAAGCAGAAGCACCAACTGTCCTCTGTTCCAGACTCTCCTGTCGAGGATGTCTGTATAGTGAACAGCTCTACAACCCTCTGGAGTAGAGGGCAAGTTTGCTCACAGCCCAGTATCACAAACGTATCAGCTCCTCCCTGACTGAGGACTACACAGCTTGACTGGCATTCTATTATGAAAGAGGTTTCCTGAGTTAGGGGGCTTCCAAATATGAACAGAGCATCCACCTGGACCCCTCTGGACCCTTTCTTTGGACTTGGGGGGAAAGAAAAGCAACACAAACATGAAGCTCTTGCTACCTGAAGGCTGTTAGTAACAGCCTTTTCTCTCTGACTCAGGAATCTCATCTTCCCCCGTCCCCCAGCATGCAAGATCCTAAAGCTGCATCCCCCGCTTTGGAAATGCAGAGTCTTCACCTCTGGACCACCAGGGAAGCCCCATGGAATCTCATGTCTCTTGTCAGCATCCAAGACACTGAGGCAGGCTGGGTTGTCAGCTTGCTAGGAGGGCAAAGTCTCAGGCCCATTGCTGTTCCTTACACCCACTTGTTGGAACATGTCTATCATTTTCTATCCTTTGATTTCCCACCTAAACATTGAGTTTACTGGCTTCTGCCTTCCTTCTTCCTCTTTGTCTAGTGCAAGCTTTCAGCTACCATGTCTGTGTTGGCATGCGAAGGGTAAGTTTTTCAGCTGTTGCAGCTGGGGGCTGGGTTACGGAAGGATTTGAGCAAATAAGTATTCACTGAGGGCAATGGGGGCAGAAGGCAATGGCACCCCACTCCAGTACTCTTGCCTGGAAAATCCCATGGACGGAGGAGCCTGGTAGGCTGCAG
>NW_011494858.1:1950941-1956119 GCF_000754665.1 Bison bison bison
ACTCTAAAGACTCCACCAGAAAATTACCAGAACTAATCAATGACTATAGTAAAGTTGCAGGATATAAAATCAACACACAGAAATCCCTTGCATTTCTATATACTGATAATGAGAAAACAGAAAGAGAAATTAAGGAAACAATTCCATTCACCATTGCAATGGAAAGAATAAAATACTTAGGAATATATCTACCTAAAGAAACTAAAGACCTATATATAGAAAACTATAAAACACTGGTGAAAGAAATCAAAGAGGACTCTAATAGATGGGGAAATATACCATGTTCATGGACTGGAAGAATCAATATAGTGAAAATGAGTATACTACCCAAGCAATTTATAGATTCAATGCAATCCCTATCAAGCTACCAATGGTATTCTTCACAGAGCTAGAACAAATAATTTCACAATTTGTATGGAAATATAAAAAACCTCGAATAACCAAAGCTATCTTGAGAAAGAAGAATGGAACTGGAGGAATCAACCTACCTGACCTCAGGCTCTACTACAAAGCCACAGTCATCAAGACAGTATGGTATTGGCACCAAGACAGAAATATTGACCAATGGAACAAAATAGAAAGCCCAGAGATAAATCCACGCACATATGGACACCTTATCTTTGACAAAGGAGGCAAGAATATACAATGGATTAAAGACAATCTCTTTAACAAGTGGTGCTGGGAAAACTGGTCAACCACTTGTAAAAGAATGAAACTGGAACACTTTCTAACACCATACACAAAAATAAACTCAAAATGGATTAAAGATCTAAACATAAGACCAGAAACTATAAAACTCCTAGAGGAGAACAAAGGCAAAACACTCTCTGACATACATCACAGCAGGATCTCTATGACCCACGTCCCAGAATATTGGAAATAAAAGCAAAAATAAACAAATGGGACCTAATTAAACTTAAAAGCTTCTGCACATCAAAGGAAACTATTAGCAAGGTGAAAAGACAGCCTTCAGAATGGGAGAAAATAATAGCAAATGAAGCAACTGACAAACAACTAATCTCAAAAATATACAAGCAACTCCTACAGCTCAACTCCAGAAAAATAAATGACCCAATCAAAAAATGGGCCAAAGAACTAAATAGACATTTCTCCAAAGAAGACATACAGATGGCTAACAAACACATGAAAAGATGCTCAACATCACTCATTATCAGAGAAATGCAAATCAAAGCCACTATGGGGTACCATTTCATGCCAGTCAGAATGGCTGCGATCCAAAAGTCTACAAGCAATAAATGCTGGAGAGGGTGTGGAGAAAAGGGAACCCTCTTACACTGTTGGTGGGAATGCAGACTAGTACGGCCACTATGGAGAACAGTGTGGAGATTCCTTAAAAAACTGGAAATAGAACTGCCTTATGATCCAGCAATCCCACTGCTGGGCATACACACTGAGGAAACCAGAATTGAAAGGGACACGTGTACCCCAATGTTCATCGCAGCACTGTTTATAATAGCCAGGACATGGAAGCAACCTAGATGCCCATCAGCAGATGAATGGATAAGAAAGCTGTGGTACATATACACAATGGAGTATTACTCAGCCATTAAAAAGAATACATTTGAATCAATCCTAATGAGATGGATGAAACTGGAGCCTATTATACAGAGTGAAGTAAGCCAGAAAGAAAAACACCAATACAGTATACTAATACATATATATGGAATTTAGAAAGACGATAACAATAACCCTGTATACGAGACAGCAAAAGAGACACTGATGTATAGAACAGTCTTTTGGACTCTGTGGGAGAGGGAGAGGGTGGGATGATTTGGGAGAATGGCATTGAAATACGTATAATATCATATATAGAACGAGTCGCCAGTCCAGGTTCGATGCACGATACTGGATGCTTGGGGCTGGTGCACTGGGACGACCCAGAGGGATGGTATGGGGAGGGAGGAGGGAGGAGGGTTCAGGATGGGGAACACATGTATACCTGTGGCAGATTCATTTCGATGTTTGGCAAAACCAATACAATACTGTAAAGTTTAAAAATAAAATAAAATTAAAAAAAAAATATTCAAGATCCAAAAAAAAAAAAGAACCTGCTACCAACCCGGGGGACACGGGTCCGAGAAAATCCCACATGCTGCAAAGCCACTGAACCCATGGGTCACAACTACTCAGTCTGTGCTCCAGAGCCTGGGAACTGTAACCACTGAGCTTGGGTGCTGCAGGTACTGAAGGTTTGATTTTCTGCATGCTTCCCTTCACTTCCTGAACTTTTTTTCTTTGCTTTATCAAAAAATATTAAAAAATAAACACAAAAGAAGCAATCTCTTTAGCTGCCACTGAAACCCTTACCTCAAACGCTGCACAGGACTTGATTGGGTATAGGAAAAGGTTGGTGATGACATGTGACCTGAGGTCCCCATCTGGGACATCAGCAGCTTTCTCTGAAGTGGTCTGCTGGGTTCCAGTGGCCTCCAGCAGGGGCGGACACAGACCCTCTGCGTCCACAGCGGTGGGTGAGTTGTTCCAAACCCCGGAGTGTGGGGAAGTGTCTTCCAGAGGTGAGGAGCTACCTCTGGCTCGGGCGGCACGGCGTTCACGGTGTTCTGAGCCTCGCTGTCTTCTGGCGGGGCTCCAGCCTCCCCCGGGGTGGCCAGAGGGAGAGGCTGGCCATGAGACGAGTGCAGTCGGGTTGCTATGATGAACCTGAGGAAGGCCTGGGCATCCTCAAGCGTAGACATGTATCCAAAAGAAATCCTCACAGAGCCCGTCGGCTGCCCGTCTATGAGGTCCACATCGTCTCCGCAGACATGACCAGCCTAGGAGAAAGAAACAAGTCAGCCAGAGAGAATATGCTTCACGGATGGACCAGAAACCATTCTGTAAAACAACGTTTATTGATAATAGAAGATAAAATGCACCCAGGAAAACAGAACTGCAACACTAAGAAGAGCTGCATGCCTCAGGCATAGTTCCGAAAACCCAGGGCCCTGACTCCCTCTCTGGCCACCACGTGGCTCACTGTGGATGGGGACCTATACCAATCCCAAGGGGCCATTAAAACGTTTAAAAGACACAACACTGTAAATCAACTATATTTCAATATAAATAAATAAATTTTTTTTTTTTTTAAGTTTAAAAGCAATTGTTCACATAAAGCATTAACCAGAGCCATATACACAATGCTGACCCACAGGGGCATCAATACAGACCGGAGTTTCAGAAGCACAGATGGGTCAGCTCCTTGGCCTACCCAGGGCTGAAGGGGGAGGAGAGCTTGCTGGCCATGCCTTTTAGACTCTCTCAGGATCGAAGGGAGGCCTGTATCCTTTGCAGCTGCCTTTTGACAAAAGGGCAAAACAGAGATGCTGCCCCAAGGAACGACTGGCCCAAGCCCATAATGAAAGCCAAAGGCAGTACTTAATGCCTGGCCGGGAAGTGGGGAAAGAAAAGCAAGAAGTCCCCAAGCCTCTCCAAGCCCCGCTGCCTGGTATTGATCACTGCTCCAGCGGCCTACCTCCCCAGAGCTGAACCCAAGTCAGATATCCAAAGAGATGGATCCACGGCATTCCTCAGGTTCAATATTATATCTGGAATTCCATTCATTTGTGTTCTAAGACTCCCTCTCTCTTTTTAAGCAGAACACAGTTCATTGTTGGTTGGGATCTAATATATTCATTATTTGGTGGCAGCCAAAAGAAACAATTTATAAACTATTCTGATATAAATAAGGCTTTTTGCCACTCAAACTAGTCTTATGAAATGGTTCAAAATAAAATGTACCTTGAAGTGACAAACCACACCTCAGGGAAGTGGCAGGAAGGGTGAAAGAAAGTGAAGTCACTCAGTCTTGTCCGACTCTTTGCAACCCTGTGGACTGTAGCCTACCAGGCTCCTCCGTCCATGGGATTCTCCAGGCAAGAACACTGGAGTGGGTTGCCAATTCCTTCTCCAGGGGGTCTTCCTGAACCAGGGATTGAACCGGGGTCTCCCACATTGTAGGCAGATGCTTTAACCTCTGAGCCACCAGGGAAGCCATGGCAGGAAGGGTGGGGACCTGAGAAATGCAGAAGCCCGCTGGAAAAGTTCCTGTCCTCACTCTGCCAAAGGATGAGCGACTTCTTAGTTTGCAGATTTCACTCTGGCAGGACTAAACGAGTTAAGGACCCTCTGCATGTATGAGCACATTTTCACGTTGGCTTGTCCTCTGTTAAAAGTCATCTTCTGAATTAAAAAAAAAAAAAAAAAAAAGTCCTCTACTGCCTTTAAATTTTTGCCCTCAAACTAAAAAACGCCTGGCATAGAGTCACTATCTTGAAGCATTTGCTAATTTTGTTGACCCTTTTTTCTTTGCACGTTCACAGGGTGGGCTCAGAGAAATGAACCCAAAGACCAGCCCCCACTCCAGACACAGATCCAGCCTCTGGTGAAGATGAGGCATTAGCATTGGGTCTTGCTGGCCAGCGTTCGGGCCAGAGGGTCCAGTACCAACCTGAAGATGCTTCTTCACCATCTCATCACTTATCCCCAGGTGCCTCTGGCAGGCCCCAGTGTTACAGAAGCAGCCGGTTCGCACATGGATGTTGTGAAGGCTGGCCATTTTATCCACCTATGGGTTTAATATGACACAGAACTAGGGTTAGGAGTGTCCAGTTTTACTCTGACTGCCTGGACTGAAAAGAGTTTCAGGTTCCATATTTGGGTCTCTCTTTCCTAACAGTAAAATGAAAATATGAGCTTGGAATTTTTCTCTAAAGTGCTATGATCCATCATGGGTTTACTAAATACATTTTATAAAATATTACTGATAATTAAAGCTTATCCCGTTGGGTAATTCCAGTTGAGCTATTTCAAATCCTGAAAGATGATGCTGTAAAAGTGCTGCACTCAATATGCCAGCAAATTTGGAAAACTCAGCAGTGGCCACAGGACTGGAAAAGGTCAGTTTTCATTCCAATCCCAAAGAAAGGCAATGCCAAAGAATGCTCAAACTACTGCACAATTGCACTCATCTCACACGCTAGTAAAGTAATGCTTAAAATTCTCCAAGCCAGGCTTCAGCAATACGTGAACCGTGAACTTGCAGATGTTCAAGCTGGTTTTAGAAAAGGCAGAGGAACCAGAGATCAAATTGCCAACATCCACTGGATCATGGAAAAAGCAAAAGAGTTCCAGAAAAACATCTACTTCTACTTTCTTGAC
>NW_011494858.1:1956792-1978561 GCF_000754665.1 Bison bison bison
AAGAATTGATGCTTTTGAACCGTGGTGTTGAAGAAGACTCATGAGAGTCCCTTGGACTGCAAGGAGATCCAACCAGTCCATCCTAAAGGAGACCAATCCTGGATGTTCATTGGAAGGACTGATGCTGAGGCTGAAACTCCAATACTTTGGCCACCTCATGCGAAGAGTTAACTCATTGGAAAAGACTCTGATGCTGGGAGGGATTGGGGGCAGGAGGAGAAGGGGAAGACAGAGGATGAGATGGCTGGATGACATCACCCTTGATGCACATGAGTTTGGGTGAACTCCGGGAGTTGGTGATGGACAAGGAGGCCTGGCGTGCTGCGATTCATGGGGTCGCAAAGAGTTGGACACGACTGAGTGACTGAACTGAATTGAGTTGGGTAATAGATATATGCCTGCGAAAAGTGAAAAATATTACACCAAATTCCAAGTTGAGAGCTCACATTTAAAATAATCTGGTTTCTTAAATGAGCTGAAAATCTGTATCGACATTTTTCCAAAGAAGACATACAAATGCCAACAGGTGCATGAACACATGCTCAACATCACTAGTCATTAGGCAAATGTAAGTTAAAACTAAAATAAGATACCACCTCTCAAATATCTAGTATCTAGCATGTAACGTCACACCTGTTAGAAAGGCTATCATCAGAAAGACAACAAATAACAAGAGTTAGGGAGAACATGGAGAAAAGGGAACGTTGGTTCACTGTTGGTGGGAATGCGCACAGCAACTATGGAAAAATGTACAGGAATCCTTCAAAAATTTAAAGTAGGACTAATTGCTGCATTTACCTGAAGGAAATGAAATCATTCTCTTGAAAAGAGATCTGTACTCCCATGTTTACTGCTGACATGAAAACAATTTAAGCATCCATCAAAGGATTAATGGATAAAGAAAATGTGATGTATATAAACAAAACAGTGAAATATTGTTCAGCTATAAAAAAAGGGAATCCTGCCGTTTGTGACAAGGATGGATCTTGAGGGCTTTTGCTCAGTCATAATGAAATACACTAAGATGTAAGTCAGACAAAGACAAATACTGTGTGCTCACAAACATGGAATCAAATAAAAATTCTGAGAACAGATCGGTGGTTGCCAGGGGCAAGGGAGGGTAGGGTGTGGTGAAGGTGATCAAAAGATACAAACTTGTACAGATAAATAAGTCCTGGGGTTGTAACATATAGCATGGTGACTATAGTTAACAATAGCGTATTATATACTTGAAAGTTGCTAAGAGAGTAAATCTTAAAAGTTGTCATCACAAGAAAAAAATTTTTATAACCATGTGTGGTGACAGATGTTAACTAAACTTGTAGAAATCATTTCCCAACGTATACATATATAGAATTACTGTGTTGTACACCTAAAACTAATACAATGTTATACATCAATTTGATCTCACGTGTTAAAAAAAGAGAATTTTAAGGAATTAATTTTTGAAAAAAAAGACCCCACAGGTTTCAAGTGAAATTCACAAGAATAAAATCTGAGTGTGGCTGGGACGTGGGGCAGCTCCTCAGTGTCCTTAGGCAAGACAGACCAGGACCATGTGCCCCAATCCCAGAGCAGGCCTTAGCAGAGCTACCACTCATAGGAGCCCCGCCTCGGCTCCCAGCCCAGACTACAAACATTACTGTGTTGACACCGCATGCTACCGATTTGCTTTTCATAATATCCTAGACTTTGGGTTCAATCACAGAACTGCAATTCAATCCAGAAGTTCCAAGTCTTTTTCCTCTCCTCTGGAAGCTGGACAGGTGATTCTTGCTCACAAAGCTCAAAGGTGAGCTGGCACGAGGGATGTTTGTGCCAGTTCCTCTGTTTGTGGGTCCAGGGTTCCATGCCCCCAAAGGCCTGGAGGCCCAGTGAGGGTCCTTAGCCCTGGTGACTCAGGCTAAACTCAGGGAAGTCCTCTAATTGCATTTGAGGAAACAAACACAACTGCCCGGCTGGGGAAGGCTTGGAGACTTTTCTTCCTGGGAAGAACATGCAGGGTGGCCAGAGACCTGCGTCTGCAGACACAGGTCACCACGCACAGGTCCGCCTGGCCGCCCTGCGGGGCGGGCACAACAGCAGTGCCTCCCACATGCCTTTGCGGAGACCACAGTGTCGGCACTTTAGCCATCGCTCCGGGACTGTCAGAGTGTGAAGAAGCCATTTCTGCTGATGAAACCCAGCGATTCCCTGCTCTCTGTGGTGAGGCCTGGCGGCCCCACTGGGTCTGGCCAACTCCACCTCCAGGGTCAGGTGACCTCCACTCAAGGGACAGCCCCTAGGAAAGCTCCTCCCTCCCTGACCCCAGCTCTCGCCAAGCTGAATTATAAGTCCCCTACGCTCACCCCTCTCCCAGACACAGTGCATATGCACTATTCCAGCTGCCACAGCCACAAAATGAGCCACCCAGACACCATGGCATAAAACAACAACCATTGTATTGTGCTCATGGCTACAGGGCCTCAGATATTCAGAAGGGCCCAGAGATGGCTGATCTCATTTGGCAAGACTAGAAGGCTGGGAGTGACATGCCTGGGGTTAGAATTCCCTTGAGGTTCAGTTTCTCAAAGACAGGTCTGGCCTCGCTCAAACCAGGACAGTCACCAACATGCTTGCTTCTGGCTTCCTCACAGCATGGCTGCTCAGGGTATACCTCCTTCCACAGTAACCTGAGGCTCCGAAAGCGGATGCCCCAGGAAGCAATGCTGACGCTGCATGGGCTTTTCTGTAGCCTCCAAAGCCAAGCGGTGTCACCTTTGGAGGCATGCTGTTGAATGTGAGTGAGTCACAGACCCGCCAAGGCTCAAGGGGAAAAGACAGGGACCCCACCCAGAAAAGCATGTGGGTGGAAGAGGCTGTTTTGGCCACAGTTGCCCTCCATTCTACTTTCTCATCACAACTTCATCTTTTCTCACCCTGAGACCTTTGGAATCCCACAGAGGCTTGGCCAGTGCCCAGCTGGGTGAAGGAGCTGGCTGCTGGAACAGGATGAGAGCTATATTCCCAGTACAATGGGGCACTTGCTTCATGCCAGCCCGACACTAAGGAGCTATATATTGTATCTCATTCAATCCTCATGACAAACTGTCATCAGGGTACATTCTTACCTCATTTCACAGAGACTTGGGGAGCTTACATTACCTCACCCAAGCTCAGAGAGCCAGTACAAGGCAGCCTGAATCTGAACCCACCCACTTAAAAACTTGGTAGACTGACTTCCACCAGAGGGGAAAATGAAATAAGGAGGTGCTTGTGTTTGTTCAGTTGCTCAGTCACGTCTGACTCTCTGCGACCCTATGAACTGCAGCACACCAGGCTTCCCTGTCCATTACCAACTCCCAGAGCTTGCCCAAACTCATGTCCATGAGTCACTGATGTCACCCAATGAGGCACCACTGAAATGAGGAGGCCTGGATATCAAAAACAGGTACCCAAAAGCTTTTCACAGGAGGTGCAATTCCTTCACAAATCCCCTGAAAAAGAGACAGCCAGACCCAGCCATGATGCCGTGTAATGTTTCCAAAGACCCTCTGAATCTCTGTGGAATTCCCACACGTGACAAAGACCAGGCAAACCCAGGATTCTCCTGAGCTGACACAGCTGGCCATGCCCCAGCTATGACCCCCACTCATGGGATGAGCTTCCTCTATAGACGCACAAGGGAGAAACCCCTGTGTGAGACCTCAGGGAATGAGGGTCCCAGTGAAGTCAGGTAGACACCAAGATGGGCAGCTCCCTCTTCTTGGGGAAATCTTACTCTTTGCTTCTCTGGGCAAATGGGTGATTCTTTCACCATTCTGCCTGGAACCGATTCCCTGCCCCAACCCAAGTACAAAGGCTCCTCTATGTCCCCTGCCTCTTGTTTGCAGAAAAACTGAAATCTCCCAGGCCTCCAAGAGTCACAAAAGAGCAGGCTCAGTCAGTCAATGAGTAGGACAACAGAGTCACAGACTCAGTGTTTGATGAAAGAATGGAATTAACATTATTGCTCATAATAATCTATGTCTTTGTGGGCATTAGAATAACTGTAGCTTGCTCTGCCCACATAGGTAAGCTGGCAACTAAAATGGTCAGCAAAGAGATGCCTCAGACCCACGTGGACATCTTTCACCCTAAGACTGAGACACCCTTTCTCAGTGTGAAGCAATTACAGAAGACAGACTTTTGTCCCTATTCCCATAGATAGGGAATGATCCCTGAGAGTGGGAATTTGTAAGCAGTTCTTTTGCCCCTCTTCGATTTGTTCATCTCTGTTTTCCTCAGACCTTAATTATAAAAATGAGATCACGAGGTAACATTTAACTTAACTCCTGACTTACGCTCTACTGAATGTACACAATGCCTGGCCTAACCAGTTGATCCCTTTTCAGGATTAAAAGAAGTAAGAAGGAAGAATTACATAGTTAAAGAATGATTGACTCTATACCCCCAGCTCCCCTTGGCAATCTGCAGGAGGACCATGCAGGCCAGACAGTATCCAAAAGAAGATCAGGAGACATCAGCAGGTCTACACACGGTGAGACATGACAAAGAACCTGACCTCTTACCTTAATGATTAACTTGTTTTTTTTCCCCATTTTCCTGTTAAAAATAGTCATGACTGAGCAGAATCTTTGGAGTTAGTCTCCAGACATGAATCCACTATCTCCCTAGACTCCAGCTCTTTCTGACTCAATGACTTTCCTTTCTACTGACGCTTGCCCCCGCTTCATTGACTTTTCAGTGAGGAGCAGCCCAACCTGAGCTCAGCATCATGCTTGCCACAGCACATTTCAGAGTCCTCAGCCTGCCCTCCTCCACACCCTCAAAAATACACTTATTTTAGATTCAAGAAGAGACACTGATGTGTAGAACAGTCTTTTGGACTCTGTGGGAGAGGGAGAGGGTGGGACGATTTGGGAGAATGGCATTGAAACATGTATAATATCATATATGAAACGAGTCGCCAGTCCAGGTTCGATGCACGATACTGGATGCTTGGGGCTGGTGCACTGGGACGACCCAGAGGGATGGCATGGGGAGGGAGGAGGGAGGAGGGTTCAGGATGGGGAACACATGTACACCTGTGGCGGGTTCATTTTGATATATGGCAAAACCAATACAATATTGTAAAGTTAAAAAATAAAATATATTTAAAAAAAAGAAGGAAACTTATTGTACCAACTACCCAGAATAACGTATTTGAGAAGGCAAACCTCTGGCCCCAGTGTGTTTTACACCACCCCTCAAAAACATTTAAAATTGCCTGTTTCTGAATGACACTGGGCTGCTTCTGCTGCTGTGTAAGTGATGGGTGAGGGGTGGGGAGGGCCAATATCTTCACAATCAACTCACCCAAGAGACAACTAATGATTGTAGATGCTGAAATGAACAGGTTAGCAGGATGAAAAGAAAACCCACCTGGGAGTAACCAACGACGTTCCCGTGGTCATCGAGCACGTTGAAGCTGATGACCGGACCCTGCACCTCCGGGCTGCTGAAGTCAGAGTCACTGTAAATCTGCACGACAGGGGCTCCGTTGGGGTACCGCAGGGAAGACAAGGCAGTGTAGATGTACTGAGCCAGGGTAAACGTGTGCTGCCGGACGCTCTCCATCCCACCTCAGGGCAGCGAACGGGGGTGAAAGGGAAGCACGAACGTGATGGAAAATTCAGTCTCAGTTTTAAGAACATGAGATCATTATAACTGGCAAACTTGGACCTCATATTAATGATTTTAAACACAGTAAATCCTCTACACACAAATGAGTTCCATCCCGGAAGTGCGTTTCTAAGTCCAACTTGTTCGTAAGTCCAACAAAGGTAGCCTGTGATCGGCTGTATCGAACTGTACCTACATAGGTTTTTAATACTTTTCACACAAGTAATACGTAAGAAACAGACACAAAAAGAAAACATGTTTCATCTTCCAGTACAGCACCTTGAAAAGTACAGTAGTGCCAGCTACATCATTGCTGTTTTTATGTCTGTTTCCAGACATCCTGGTCTTGAAATAAAGACACTGTACCATCACACTCTATACCTTATTATACAGCAAAGTACACAAAAGTACAACCACTCGTAGAGGGTGCACGCACATGAAAATATACGCCAGACACGTGAACTAACGTAGGTGACTAGACACGAGAATGCATGTTCGAATCTTTGAAAGTTCGCAATGTGAAGGTTCGTATGTAGAGAACTTACTCTACTTGTAAACAGAGTATGGTACTGCCCACACAATAAATGTTTAGGTCATCGGTACCGAATGACAGTTTACCACTACTGCTTCTGTGGAATTTTTCCATAGAAAGTGCTATCATCTTCCTTTTCAAAATAAAAAAAAAAAACAAATGTTACTTAAGCATTCAGCTAATTTAGACTCTTTTGTAACAGACTGCAAAAATGTATAATTTTGTCTTTAAACATATTTCTTTTTTGCTGTTTTTTGGTGAGTGTTTAAATCATTTTAATACTATGCAAAGCAGCTAAGGATACTTGCTATTCCATGGATGAACTCTGAAAATATTATGCTAAGTAAAATAAGTCAGGCACAAAAGGACAAATATCATATTATCCCTTTTATGTCTGGTGCCTAAAATATGCAAATTCATAGAAACAGAAAGAATAGAGGTACTATGGGTTGTGGAGGGGAAATTGGGGAGATACTGTTTTTTAAGTTTGGGATGATTAAAAAGTCCTGGACATGGACAGTGGTGATGATTGCTCTACAATGTGAATACACTTAATGCCACTGAACTATATATACTTTAAAATGGCTAAACTGACGCCACTTATATTACATAGATTTCACCACAATTTTTTCTAAAAAAAGAGCAATTAAGTAAGGAAAACTCAGGGTCTGCCTTATTGCGGAGTTGACACTGTCAATCTGCTTTCAGAGGTACCCCAGACCTGTCAGACTCTGTCACTTGTAGCTCGGACACCTCGTTAGCATCTTGCCTTGAAAAAGTGCCTGTTTCTCACTGTCTGTTTTCATGGTCTCCGCTTTGTCAGGGTGATGCCCGCTCACCAGCCTGCATTACTGTCAGGACGACCCTTCCACAAGTTCTGTTTGTAGTGCTCGGATTAGGCTGAGGACCTAAGGGTTACGTTATTTTGACAAGAGAGAAACAGAGAGAGAAAGGGCTGCCTAACTACCATGCCAAGCCCCTGGCTCACCACAACTCCATCCCCTTCTGGACAGGACAAGCAATGCTGCCCCGACCTGGAAGCTCAGCCTCTGAAAGGAGCGACAGCAGCATAGCAGGGGGTGGAGGCCCGGCTCACCAGAGCTTCTTCCAGCCTGTACCCCGTGTCAACCCCACAAGACCGGATGTGCACCCGTCTGTGTGTCAGACTATGGGGAATGCCCCCACCTGCTCATGCACCCCAAGCTCTTGTCAGGAAAGAAAGCACGTGTCACTGCAAAGGCCAGCAGCAGAGACCACATCTGGGGACTCGGGTAAGGCATTAGGATTGCGTGGGTTTAAACCCTAGCCCTCCCAGGTTCCCTGGCCCTGGGGAAGACATCTAATCTCTCTGAGTATAAGCTCCTTTGTGGGCAAAGTGGGCTCATCACAAGGCTCCCCTGTGGGAAGACCCAGCGAACTAAGAGCTTTATAAATTCTCAGGATCTGTAAGCATTCCCAGTGCAGGGACCAAGGATGGCTCCTCTGCTTCTATGAGGTTACTAATCTCAGGATTTGGAAAGTCTCTATTCTTAAAATATTTTTAACCCACCAAAAAGAGAGAGAGAGAGAGAGAGAAAGGTCCAGTCTCTTGCTCTTGCTGCAAAATCATTTCTGGAAGTTGTTCAGAATCGGCTCCACCCGCGTCAGTGCAGAGCTGCCGGTTGCTCATCTCTCGCACAGACTCTCTCCTTATCTGGATCCCATCCGTGCCAGGGCTCCCTTCAAGAACACCGGCAACAGGAGCAAATGCCACATGGATAGAGATGTCCATTGAGGGGACAGTGGCTAAGACTTCACATTCCCAGTGCAGGGGGCCCGGGTTCAATCCCTGGTCTGGGAACTAGATCCTGCATGTCGCAACTAAGTGCTAACATGCTAAAGATCCCACGTGCTGCAACTAAGATCTGGTAGAACCAAAAAAAAAAAGATGTCCACTGACCTGTGAGGCGCTCTAGGGCATCAAATCCATGTTTTAGTGCTATCACGTCAAGGAAGGAGATGGTGCCATCTTCAAACCTGCAACAGTGGGGAGAGGGACAAGGTCAAGCTGTGACCAAAGCCTTGGTGTGCATTTCATGTATGTGACACCAGGGCTTTGTGCCTCTGGTCTACGGAGACTTTGCCTCTGCTGCCTTATACGCTGTCTCCCCTCCTGCCTCGAGACAGACGGCTGTCACACCAAGACATGCAGGCTACCTCTGTCCCTAACCTGTTCCACAGCTTACGTCTGACAGTGATGATGAGAGGCCCTGAAAGATAGTCAGGACCTCGGAAGACTTCAGACTTGACAAAACCTCAAGTGCTGTGGCTCCTACCATGCTGCCCTTGACCCCCAAGACAGCACCCCTTGACAGGGTGTTGATTCAGTAAGATCCATTGTGTAGCCACGAGGTTCTTAACAAGAGTCTATCCCTCCAAAGTCTACAGGACTACAGTTATTAGAAGGCTCTCAGTAAACTTCCTGTTACCAAGCTGTTCATTATATTTACATTTTTTTAATGGCTCATTTAGACAAAATCCTCATCAAATCTTTATTGTCCATGGACTGCATGCCAGGCACTGTTCTGGTTGCTAAGGATACAGCGGTGAACATAACAAGTAGGATTCCTGCCTTCACAGGGCTTCCATCCTTCTAAGGGCACTGAAATAAGGAATGACAAACAGCAAGCACACAGGGAAGCCAAATAAGCACAAGCCAGGGGTGACAAGTGCACTGAAGGGCTGGCGGCTGCTTTAGATGAGACGGTCAGGGCAGGTCCTCTCCGAGGAAGATCACTCAAGCAGAGGCAGAGTGAAAGTAAGGGAGCAAGGGAAACTGCTCATTTTTGAAACAGCTAAGTTCACAGTTTCAAAGGGAAACAGCATTCCAAGGAGGGATGCAGCAGAAAGCCCTGAGCAGGTAGATCTGGAACAGGAAGAAGATCAGTGGGCCTGGCAGCGCTCGGAGGGCAAGTCAGAGAACTTCACCCTGGGTCAGATGAGTGGCTGGAGGGCTCTGAGCAGAGACAGTGACTGTGTGGATGGGGCCTGGGTTTTGATAAGATGCCACTGGCTGCTGCATTAGCAAGGGAAAGACTGGGGACAGCAAGGAGTTTCCAGCAAGCATCCCATGGACTGGGGCCTGCCAGGCTCCTCTGTTCATGGAATTCCCCAGGCAAGAATACTGGAGTGGGTTGCCATTCCCTTCTCCAGGAGATCTTCCCAACCCAGGGATTGAACCAGGGTCTCCTGCATTGCAGGCAGATTCTTTACCAGCTGAGCTACCAGGGAAGTGGTGACAAATAGCAGCCTTATGCAAGTTGAAGCTTTCAATGGAAATATCATGCTTTGTGTTTTAATACTCTAGGGATAAGAGTTGCTCAAAATATCATTACCACAATGCGAATTTTCTTATAAAACAAATGGTAATTAATAAACATACCAAATTAACAGTGAATCAATTGATACTTAATTGACCATATAATAAATAAAGTCTTTAATAAAATAAACATGATTAGGCAATAATAACTTCAGCTATTAATTGATCAATAATAAATATTTATTGATCAAAATTTAATAGACTCAGGAGAAAAGGGAGGTTTTATGTTTCCATCAAAAGTTGTTTTCATTGGGTTATGAAATAGAAAAAGATTAAGAACATGGCACTTCCCTGGTGGTCCAGTGGCTAAGACTCCACACTCCCAATGCAGGGAATCCAGGTTCTATCCCTGATCAGGGAGCTAAAATCCCACATGCCTCAACTAAGAGTTCACATACCACAACTTAGACCCGGTGCAGCCAAGCAAACAAATAAATACACAAATATTCTGTTAAAAGAGCATGGTCTAGGTACATGCTCAAGAAACATTTGGATTGGGTATTAAATCTCGTGCGTGCTAATCTAGGCTTAGAAGGAAAAAAATGAGACTTTTTTTTTTTTGCCACTAAGATCCCACTTGCAGGATCTTAGTCCCTTGACCAGGGATTGAACCCAGGCCACCAAAGTAAAAGTACCACGTCCTAACCAGAGGACCACCAGGGAAACTCCCAAAATGAGACTTCTAATGGTAAATAAATACATTCAGCAATCTGGGAATCTTGGTGCAGCACCTGCTAGAAGGCAATTCACCCAGACTGTAAGAGGCAGCGCACCCACACCCACGCCCCGCCTGTAATGAGCAGCCCTGTTCCTCCTCACCTTCAGGTGCCCCCATTGGCTTAATAAAATTTCGGTTGCTATTTCGTTCTGCCTTTAATTTACATGGTGTGCCTGTCATTCTTTTCACTTGGTTACATTACATGCTACACTATCACACTTGGATTCAAGAGGTTTTACATTAGCATTCCTGTTTTTAGAACTGCCTGTCTATGGAGAAATTCTAAATAAAAGAGACATCAGATAGCTTCATAACGTATTGATGCCAACTCAGTCTTGATGCTTCACCTATATGTTAAAGAACTGTACCCTCTAAGAGATGCACTTTACAGGACAAACATGAGGGGCAGAGGTCAAATCACAGGCCCCAGTTCCCACGGCGGGTAGCAGGGGAGCCACCTCCCAGCAGTCCAGCTCCGAGACCTACACTCTGGGCTCTGACCCTACTGCCGAGGCCACGCCCCTTCCTGCAGGACCCTCCAGTCTGACCTGGGTCTGTAGGGGATCTGAACCCCCTTCCCATTCAGGCCCTGTGGCCTCCTCAGGCCCCAGAACAGTGACCAGGTCCTGGCCCCACCTCATGGTACCTGGCCACCACCCGCTGTTGGCCCCCACAGAAGCCTGGATCGGCTGCCATTTCCACCCGCTCATACGTTCAATCTTCATGCCCCAGCCATTGCCATCTGGGAGATTCCTGGACACCACCCACTCCACCTTCCCCTGCACCCTGAGAAAGACACACAGACCACCAAACCCAGGCAAGGAGCTGCAAGCCCTCAAACTTCCCTGGTAACTGCCCCCCATGGTGGGGGTGCTCATAGAGACTGCTGTTAGCAGCGCTCCTGAATCTGGTAGTCTCTCATTTGACGGACTCCTCCTGCTGACCAGATACCAAGCTGAGCTGATTCTAGCTGCTGAAATACAGCCATGCTGTCAACACGTGTGCACACTTGTGCCAAATGGTACCAAATTCTTAAATCGCTGCTTCAGCACTTTGTTTTATGTCCCTGGATATGTTCCAGTATCTCCAAGTTTACAGTCTATGGGAACTGAATAGAATCTGTATCCTACTGTTGTGCAAAAATTGTATGCCTCTGTGCTAAGTCATTTCAGTTGTGCCCAACTCTTTGCAACCCTATGGACTATAGCCCGCCAGGCACCTCTGTCCAAGGGATTCTCCAGGTGAGAATACTGGAGTGGGATGCTGTGCTTCTTGAATCCGTTCATAGTGCTTTTTAGGTCTTCTATATCCTTCTACTTCTCTGTATATTCATTCTGTTAATTTTTGAGAGTTTGATATTGAAACTCCAACTAAAAAAAATCTTAATTTATCTACCTAAAAAAATAATTGCAATATACAGTGGAACTACATGTAACATTGTTCTGTATTTTCCAAGTCTCTTATTATTGTGTTACTGTGTCTGTCCATGGCATTTCACAGGCAAGCATGCTAGAGTGGGGTTGCTATTTCCTTCTCCAGGGAATCTTCCTGACCCAGGGATTGAACCCACATCTCCTGTATTGCAGGCAGCTTCTTTGCCACTGAACCACCGGGGAAGCCTGAGTTATCATACTTCCATAATTGAAAAAAAATAAAAATTATAATAAAAAAAAGTCACTGCTTCAGTAGCCCTCATGTCAGTGCTGTGGGCAAAGGCCTGGTGCTGACTCTCCTTACCCCTGGAAGACCTTTATGTCTTCTGCTTACAGCCCTTACCAGCAAGCCCTTGCTCTCCCACAGCTGTGGAGAGGCCCACACATGGTCTTCACAGGCCTGCTGTGGAAGCTCCAGCCCACCCCCGCCTCCTTTGCACAGTCCTACAGGCGGCACGCACCAGGCCCCCGCCATGCTGATGCTCAGCATCCGGTCCCATCACCAGGTTACCTCTCAGCCACCGACTCTCTCGGGACGTAGAAGTCGTCTCCCGCGAGGTACGCAGCGGCCGTGCCTCCTCCGAAGTAGGTTTTCCTCAGCAGAGCAGCCAAACGGTTATTCACCAGCAGAGCGCCCAGGCCAGTGGGGAAGCCAAAGATCTTATAGAAGGAGATGGGGACAAAGTCGGCCTGGTGAACCGACAGGTCCAGAGGCGAGGTGCCCACGAAGGCGGCCGCGTCCAGCAGCACGAACCACTTCCCAGGCCGGCTCGCAGGGCGCCTCCGCCCGGACTTGACCTCGCCTATCCAGGACAGCGGGTATCTGGTTCCGGAAAAGTTACTCTGGGCCGGGTAGCAGAAGAGATGCGGAGGCTGGCCGGCGGGGTCCCCGGCCGCAGCCGCGTCCTGTCTCTCGGCCGACCACATGTCCTCTGGCCTGACGGGGATGGAAGAGACGTTCATGGCCGCGGTGATCTTCCTCATGCCCACCACGGACGTGTGGCTGTCGGTGAGGTAACAGAAGCAGCTGCCGCTGCCCTCCGGGCCTGGGGACACCCACGGGAAAGCCTCTGCCACCAGCTTAAGAGCAGCCGTGCTCCCGGAGGTGAAAATCACCGTGTAGTCCTCCGGGGAGGTGTGGAAGTGCGCCAGGATCCTGGAAGAAGCACAGCATCAGGCCACTCCATGGTCTCCGTGTGCATTAAACGCTCAGAGGCAGCTGTATTTCTACTTAATAAGACGTCTCTCCACCATGTGTGTGTATGTGTGAGTGCTCAATCACTCAGTCGTGCCTGACTCTTTGAGACTCCCATGGACTGTAGCCCACCAGACTCCTCTGTCTATGGAAGCTTCCAGGCAAGAATACTGGAATGAGTTGCCATTTCCTCCCGCAGGAGAATCTTCCCAACCCAGGGATCAAACCCACATCTTCTGCGTCTCCTGCACTGTAGGCAGATTCTTTACCACTGGGCCACCAGGGAAGCCCCCTCTCTATCTTAATAGCTAGGGGAAAAAAAAAAAAACAAAACAGATAGGCTTGGCCACAATGGTGAAGTGAGATCAGGGGCAGAGGAAGCTGTGGGAAGAGATGCAAAGAGGTGCAAACTGGCAAAATTACCCAGCCGCCCAAATCCCCACCCCCAAGTGGATAAGACAAAATCCACAACTACCTTAAACTCAACTGAAAACACCACTTCTTGGTTTAGTGTCTGGCTCTGTCATAAGTTCTAAGCCATCAACTTGTTTCAAGTTGCTTTTAACACAGGCAATCCTATAGCAAAAGGTGTCACTTTCAAGTAGGAAATAATTTGAAATTGTGTTGAGTCAAGTATCTTTAGGTACCACCTAAATTATCTGCAAAATTTGTTATGTGCAAATATTAGTAAAAGGGAGGGGAGAAACGGAAAAAACCAAGATGTCTAAATCTGAAATACTTAAAGGAAAAAGCCAGAGAAAGCACTTTCTTCTCCCCGAAAACAAGACTTAGGAACTAGGGTCACTCCTTGTCACTCTGACCTCCAGGAATGGTGGCACCAGCCCAGAGCCACACACAACAGCTTGGATACCTCAGAGGCACCTGCCTGTACTCGTGATGGCATCTGCTCTCGCTCTGCACCTGCTCACGCTCACCTTCCTGACCTCTGACCCGGTGGTTAGCAGCGTGCACGTGTGGCCATTTAGCTGAACATGGTCTTCCCAAAACCAACTCAGCACCTTTGTGGGACGTGGGCAGCTGGTAGGAAGTCCATCCACCCACAGGCACCCATGCAGGCGGGCGCCCCGATTTGCTCACCTGAAGCGCACCTGTTCCACCGTGTCATGGGTGAGCTTGCTGCTGATGTTCTGGCTGTGAGGGTTACCTGGAAGGTTACAAAGACAAAGCTGCAGGGTCACTACTCATGGTCTCTCCTGGTGTGTTCCTCCAATACCCTCTCCTTCAGTTTCTCAAAAAGTTAAGCAAAATAATAATAATAATAATAATAATGTATGATCCAGCCTCCCCTGAGCTCCAAAGAGTAAATTTAATCAGAGAAGTGAAAAAGTGCAGAAAGACAGGAAAACAGTCAAGCAAGACAAAATAATAATAGTTGAGCCATTAAACTAAGTTCCTCCTCACCACAGGCTATAAGGATAGATTCTGGGCCATGTCCTTTGGGCTGTTTTGTAGATTCCACACCCCGACCAGGTGGAAGAAGAGAACTGAATACCGCACCTATCCAGCTCTGTTCACATCTCTACCGCTCTCCTCCCCTCCCTGTTTGGGGGCTGGTTCCTAAAACCACTGCAGGGTCCTGGCACATGCTGCTGCTTCTGCCTGAAATGCCCTCTCCTCCTCTTTTCCGAGTGAATTCCTGCTCCTCCTCCAGCATCTGCCCCCTCCTGCAGAAGCTTTCCCTGATAGCCACACTGCCGACTCACCGTCACTCTGCACATACAAAGCCCCCCGGGGAACTGGGGTCTTTGGGTCACAGCCCGTCACGCCGTTAATAATTTACTTTATTTCTGTGTTACACTACTTTACTTTTTCTTTTTTTTACATTTATTTGGAATCACTTGATTGAGGTCTTGTCTCTCCTAGACCGCAGTCCACGAAGGCAGGGAACGTATTTACTTTGTTCCCATTACAACATGATGCTCCCAACACCAGGGCGGTTTGATAAACACTGATGGAGTGAATGAGTGCATGTTCCCCACTGTCCCATCCTCTGCACTGCGCTGGCCCCACAGGGCCACCCCATCACCAAATGCAGCACCTTCGTACCCCAGGCCTCCTCCCTGACACCAACCCCTTCTTCTGGAGGTTACCTGCATATCCCTGAACCAGTCTCTCCTACCTAGCAGCACATGTGCTATGGGACTGACCCTAGGTGCTTGCCTGACCCCCTCTCATGAGGGGCTTGCCCAGCACTGTGTATTCAGCACTTTCTCCCTCGTCCATCTGACATTTTATTAGGCAATAGATATATCAACTGAATGTATCGGGTTGGCCTGAAAGTTCATTCAGGGTGGGACAGAAAAACCCGAATGAACTTTTTGGCGAACCTGATAGTTGGCTGAAGCTCAATGCAAAAAATCAGTTACGCTGAGTTTTTCTTTACCATAAACGTTTTCCATGAGATCTTTCATGAAGCTTGTAATCTGGCTCTGGGGGAACAATGTGGTTCCTGCATGGTCAAGATAGACAGTTCCTGAAAGAAAATACAAAATAAAGCTGCGATTATTTTCAGAGGTATTTCACTCACTTTATCTAGATCTGCTTTGTGTGAACCTGGCCAGTGTCCATTTGATGTGTTTAGACATAACAGGACACTGATTCGCCCAGCATCTTGACATGTGCTTCTTCTTTTTTAATATTCTTTTCATATTCTTTTCCATTAGGGTTTATCACAGGATACTGAATACAGTTCCCTGTGTTATACAGTGGGATCGTGCTATTTCAGTTCAGTTCAGTCACTCGGTTGTGTCCAACTGTTTGTGACCCCATGGGCTGCAGTACACCAAGTTTCCTTGTCCATCACCAACTCCCGGAGCTTGCTCAAACTCATGTCTGTCTAGTCGGTGATGCCATTCAACCAATCTCATCCTCTGTCGTCCCCTTCTCCTCCTGCCCTCAATCTTTCCCAGCATCAGGGTCTTTTCCAGTGAGTCAGGTCTGCATATCAGGTGGCCAGAGTATTAGAGTTTCAGCTTCAGCATCAGTCCTTCCAATGAATATTCAGGACTGATTTCCTTTAGGATGGACTGGTTTGATCTCTTGCTGTTATCCATCCTATATATAATAGTTTGTGCATGAGTTCTAAGTTGCTTCAGTCTTGTCCAACTCTGTGCAACCCTATGGACTGTAGCCCACCAGGCTCTTCTGTCCATGGGAGTCTCCAGGCAAGAATACTGGAGTGGGTTGCCATGCCCTCCTCCAGGGGATCTTCCTGACCCAGGGATCAAACCCGAGTCTCTTATGTCTCCTGCATTAGCAGGCAGGTTCTTTACCACTAGCACCACCTGGGAAGCCAGTTTACAACTGCTAATCTCAAACTGCCAGTCCTTATCCACTCCCCAACCCTCCCTTGTTGATGTGTGATTCTTAATCCAAGCAGTCATGAGCAGTGGAGGAACTGCACTTCAGCACTTATCGACACTTAGGGCCCTGAGAGCCTTCCTGATGAACCAGGTCTCTTCTGAACCTGGAGGAGCAGCCCACATAGGGAAGGAGGAGGAGCCTAGCAGATGTCCCTGATTCAGGATGGCAAAGCTATTTCACACTATGATTCACACCCTATTCTGGAGTTTCCATGCAGCCTCTGTGGCTGTCCAGCCCTGATTCTGCTTCCCCACAGTGACTTCCACAGTTTTCAACCTTTTAACAGCTCTGAAGGCTTCAGAGATGCCTGGGAATGGAGGCAACCTTTCCAGTCTCTCCCCCAAATAGAGACAGGCAAATTGAGATGACAGCAAGATATCAAGCCTTACCAATCAGACTGCCCCAGATCAAAAGGCTGCATAACTCACTGTGTGGGCGAGGTGTGGGCAAACAGGCCCGTTGGGACATGGCTGTAGGAGGGAAAACTGGTACCACTTCTTTATGAACAGCAACTTAGCAATGTCACTTATGCTTTCAAAATGCAAACTCTCCTTGACCTAGTAATCATCCTCCTGAAATCTACCTTATAAATTGTGAAATGGCCTGTCAATGAGGACATTCAGTGCAGCACTGTCTATGTATTTAAAATAAAGAATTTGAATACCTCCATCTGGTAATTTGTAAGTACTGCCACGGAACAAACTCCAAGACATGTTTTCAAGAACATACATGTGAATAGATTCATTCATTCCTTCATGTACTTAACAAATATTTTTGCTTTGTGCAGAATAAAATTTTCATTTATTTTGTAATGGCTTTATTGAGATTAATTCACGTACCATAAAATTTGTCCTTTTAAAGTTCACAATTTAGTATATTCATATTCAACGTGATGTCACTCAGTTGTGTCCGACTCTTTGCGATCCCATGGGCAGTAGCCTACACCAGGCTCCTCCGTCCATGGGATTTCCTAGGCAAGAGTACTGGAGTGGGTTGCCATTTCCTTCTCCAGGGAATCTTCCCGACCCAGGGATCAAACCCAGGTCTCCCGCATTTTAGACAGACGCTTTACCATCTGAGCCACCAGGGAAGTCCTGAGTATATTCATATAGTTGTGCAACCATGGCCACTATCTAATTTTAGAACATTTCATTCATCCCAAAAAGAGAGCCCACAGCCATTACTACTCACTCCCCAAATCCACCCAGCCCTAGCCCTGGCAATCACCAATCTATTTTCTACCTCTATAAGTTCAAAGGGTAAAGAATCCTCCTGCAATGTAGGAGACCTGGGTTAAATCCCTGGGCTGGGAAAAGCCCCTGGAGGAGGGCAGGGCAACCCACTCTAGTATTCTTGCCTAGAGAAGCCCCTTAGACTGTAATCCCCTGGTGGGCTATAGTCATGGGGTCACAAAGAGTCAGACATGACTGAATGACTAAGCACAGCACAGCATATATTTACCTATTCTGGACTTTCCATATAAATGGAATCATACAACACGTGGGCTTTTGTGTCTGGCTTCTTTCACTTAGCATAACAATTTCAAGGGGCATCCATATTGTAGCATGTATCAGAACTTCCTTTTTTATGACTGAAGAGTATTCCATTTTATGGAATGCCACATATTTTAACTACTCATCTACTAATAAATATTTGGTTTTATTTTTGCCTGTTATAAATAATGCAGATGTAAATATGTGTGTACAAACTTTTGTGTGGACATATGTTTTCTCCCTGGTTAGTTGTTCTTTCACTTTCTTGATGGTATTCATTGAAAAAAAAATGTTTTTAATTTTGATGAAGTACAATTTGTCTATTTTTATTATTTGTAATTTTGGTGTCATAAGAAACCATTGCCTAATCCTAATGATTTATATTTATGCTTTCTTCTAAGAGTTTTATACTTTTAGCTCTTATATTTAGGTCTTTGATCCATTTTGAGTTAATTTTTAAATACAGTGTTGAAGAGGGGTCCAACTTCAGTCTTTGGTGTGTGGATACACCATTTAAGATATTCTTTTTTCTCCTACTGGATGGATAGTCTTCGCATCCTGATGAAAATAAATTGACCATAAATGTACAGGCTTATTTCTCAACTCACAATTCTACTTCATTGGTCTGTGTGTCTATCTTTCTGCCAATACCACACTGTCTCGATTATTGTAACTTTATATAAATCTTACTTACCTTTCCTTTTATGGAAGTGTAAACCCTTCAACTTTGTTCTTTTTCAAGATTGCCTTGGGTATTCTGGATCATTTGCATTTCTACATGAATTTTAGGATCAACTTGTCAAAAAAAAAAATACCTGGGATTTTGATAGAAATTGCATTGAGTCTTAGGTCAGTTTGAGGAGTAGTGACATCTTAACAACATTAAGTCCTTCAATCCATGAATGTAAAATGTCTTTCCATTTATTTAGGTCTTCTTTTGTTTCAATGTTTTGTAGTTTTGTATTTCTTTTGATAAGTCTTATATTTCTTTTGATAAATTTATTCCTGAGTTTTTTATTCTTTTTGAGGCTTTGGGAATTGTTTTCTTCATTTCACTAGCATAGTGTTCATTGATACTATATAGAAATTGAATTGATGTTTGTATACTGATCTATACTACAACTTTGCTGAATTTGTTTTTTAGTTCTGTTTTGCGTGTGGATTTTTTTTTTAGGATTTTCTGTATACAAGATTACACTCTCATCAAGTAGAGACATTTTACTTTTTCCTTTTCAATCTGGATGACTTTTATTTCATTTTCTTGCCTAATTTTCCTGGCTAGAACTTCTAGGACTATACTGAATAGAAGTTCTAAGAACAGATTTCCTTGCCTTGTTCCTAATCTCAAGGGTAAAATTTTCATTCTTTCACCTTTAAGTATGAGGTTAGCCGTGGGTTTTTTTGTAGATGGTCTTTATCTGGTTGATTAAACTTCCTTTTATTCCTAGTTTATTGAGTGTTTTCATATTCAAGAAATATTTTGGGGCACTTACTGTTTCAGGCACTGTTCTAAGTGCTGGGAACATAACAAGACAAAATAGAAGCCGTATGCTAGTAACAGAGAAAGACTATAAATAAACGTAAATTATGTCAGGTGGTAAAAAATGTTATGGCTGAACCATGTGAAAACAAACAAACAAACAAACATGTACACATACATATAAACATAGCCTAGCACTGGAAAGGCATACAAAACATAAATGGCAGCAGTTGACTGTGGGGTGGCCACGGTGGCTGCAGCTGGAACGAGAGTGGGGGCGCCCTGGCCACTCTTCAACCTCTTTTGGCACCTTTTGGATTTGGTACCATGTTAAATGTATTGCCTAATCCAAAACATTAGTTTTCAAATAATCTTCTCATTTACTGAAGATTCAGAAAGACACCATACCAAAAGAAAGGCTGTTGTCCACCCATCATTAGGGAGAGCTACAGTGAACTGCCATTATTATTAGAAGAAACAGGCAAAAGACCCCTAAACTAGTTGGCATTAGGTCTTCAAGAAAGGAAATCCCAGGATCTGCTCTGGCTCGTGTAACTTCAGTTCTCCGTTCCACATAAGGTGAGTGACCATCAGTCAGCACCCAGAGGCTTTAAGAACCATTTTGAACCACATCTGTGGAATCAACAAGCTCCCTTCACGAAAACAAGGATGTTCCCATCCAATGGGTTGGGAAATATTTCAGCACTTAAAGGTTAAGCATTTAATTATCCAGAGCAAACCACTTAACCAGACAAATTCTCAAACCTGCAGGAAAACTTTGAGGGGATGTGGATAGGGGTCAGGGTAAGGAAGAAGAGGGGGAATCTTGAGTTATTTTGGTTTGCTTATTTTTCCCTGCCCTCTTGCTGGTTCATTTGTTTCCATGTGAAAAAAGGTGGGATATTTTCCAAGACTCTCAGTGATGGGAAGGGTGAGTTTAGTCCACAAATGTCTACCACAATCGTAATGCAGAGGAAATGTTGGGAAATTGTACCAAATAGATAGATGACAGATAGACAGATAATCACAAAACACTACCACAAATAGAGTAGATGTTAAAGGGGCACTTAAGGCCAGCCTGGGATCCTAAATTTTACCCTGAGGAAAAGCGTGCTGTTCACTGAGACACAAGAATGAAACAAAGAGACATCTACTTCCTACTTTCCCAGGTGATGTTGAGAGGAGGGGTCAGCTAATGATGGGTGTAAGAGATCACATCTGGAGGGGATCAGGGGATTAAGGAGGAGGGATGCTAAAATAATTAGGGACTGAACAATAACAGCCTCTGGGATTTGCTTCAAAAGAATGGGACACCTTTCTCACTTCCTCTGCACCTGTCGGGTGTTTATTCTATAGCTGTCTCTATTTCTGTGGGTGGGAAGTTTCCATAACCAAAAAAATTCAGAGAAGGAGAGGGAGATGGGGAGGGAAAAGGGGAACTGTCTCCAGCAGGTCAATGCGGGACTGGGAAGATCAGGGAGAGAAGAGAGACGGCCAGAGGGCCTCTGTCTCCTCCTTGAGCCTCTCCAGGTAAGTACAGACCAGACCACAGCCCTTAAAGCTCCCAAAGGAGGAAAAAGAAAAAAAGAATCACTTTCCGAAACATGAGAAAATGAGGCAAAAAGCTGATTAATGAAACATACATCCTGGCTGCTGTTCTGTCACAAGCTGGAAAGTGACACTGTTCACCAAGACAGAATAAAGTAAAGAACGTCAAAGTCGTAGACGCTCAGTCGTGTCCTGCTCTTTGCGATCCCATGGACTGTAGCCCACCGGGCTCCTCTGTCCATGGAATTCTCCAAGTAAGAATATTAGAGCGGGTAGCCATTCCCTTCTCCAGGGAATCTTCCCGACCCAGGGATCAAACTCCCGTCTCCTGCATCGCACGCAGGTTCTTTACCGTCTGAGCCACCAGGGAAGCCCAGAATAAGTGCACCTCAAATCCCGGTGCCCGGCGCCACGTCCTGCCCCTTACCCCTCATCTCTCCCAGTTCAACCAGCACGCCGACCTACGCTTGGCGAAGCCCCTCATACCAGATCCCCGGCAAAAGGATGAGTCCCGACCCAGTGCGAGTGGTCCCCTCCCGCCCTGCAGCAATGGGCTGGGAGGACCGCGGGCCACATGGAGCTTGACTTCCAATTTAAACTGCCTGTTCCGCTTTGCGGAACTCTCAGGCACGATGTGATCCCGGTCCTCACGTCCAATATACAAGCTCGTCCTGTACTTAAAAAGTTCAAATTGCACGGTTTGCTAATTCTTCAGGTCCCCCACCGAGCTGCACTTCCAAGGCATTGTTTTACCTACACGAGTGAGAAAAAAAAAAAAAGAAACTTCGAAAAGAAAAGTTGCTGCGAGGCAACCCAGAGTCTGGAGCGCAGCCCATCGGTCCCCATCCTGCGCGCCCGCAGAGTCGCGGTCCCCACCCGGCGCGCTGGCCTCGCGAGCACCGCTCCCGCCCCCGGGCGAGCAGACGAACAGTCAGAGCTGCCGGACATTCCTGCATTTTGCAACCCTGGCTCCATTTGGACTTTT
>NW_011494858.1:1978661-1979056 GCF_000754665.1 Bison bison bison
AGAATCCTCAGTCTTGTTCCCGGAGGGCAGAGACAGGTGGCAGAGGACCATGTCGGTCCCACAGGACTGGAAGTCTAAGGAGCAGCAAGCCTTGGGGTTGCAGGTAGGACCCCAGCGAGCCGTGTCCATGAAGAGGGCGCGTGGACACATCCCTCCAGGTCTTTCGATTCAAGATGCGACGCCAGTGAGGTAACGCCTCTCCCACCGGGAGCAAAAAGTTCACCCTCCCCCACGTTGGTTCTAGAAACCGCGTATCCCTCACCAGCCCCGCACAGGTTCCCCTCGCCGGTCTCACCTGCCAGGCGGCCGAACTCGCGCGCCCGGAGCTCGTGCAGGGTGCCCCTGCCGTACCCGTAGACGAGAGGCTGCAGGCTCGAGTCCAGGAACCGCGCAAA
>NW_011494858.1:1979216-1993844 GCF_000754665.1 Bison bison bison
CCTCTCTGGGCCGGCCAGGCAGGCCCCGGGTACGCTGACTCACGGAGTTTCACCCATTTCTGCCCTTTTCCCACCTGGGGACCGGGGAAGCAGTACCCGTGGTTGTCTGCTTTGCATCGCAGTCCATGGAGATGCCCCCCAGACCCTGGGAACGCAAAGTTCAAGTGTATCCGCGGTCTCACGGACAGGCGGATGGAAGATGCAATGAACTGCTTTTGCTGCTGGGAATCCTGGAACCTGGAGATCCTCCCGGCCCGACTCTCCCTGGCCCGAGCCCAGCGCAGCGCCCGGGACCCTCACTCTCCCCGGAGGAACTCCAGGGTTCGGGGCGGGGCTTTTGCCAGGGCGTTGTCCGGAGTTGCGGCTCCCCAGTGGGGCGTGCGCTCGGCGTCTCTGAAAATGCGGCTGAGCAAAAGGTGAAAGAGGAAAAAGACCGAGGATCCAAGAGTTTGGTTAATCAAGTCTAGGCAGATGCGATGGCACCCCACTCCAGTACTCCTGCCTGGAAAATCCCATGGGCGGAGGAGCGCTGAAGGTCGGACACTACTGAGCGACTTCACTTTCAGTTTTCACTTTCATGCATTGGAGAAGGAAATGGCAACCCACTCCAGTGTTCTTGCCTGGAGAATCCCAGGGACGGGGGAGCCTGGTGGGCTGCCGTCTATGGGGTCGCACAGAGTCGGACACGACTGAAGTGACTTAGCAGCACCAGCAGCAGGCAGGTGCGTACCTTCGGAACCGGGTAGTTCGAGTGCGACCCAAGCAAAAGCTCCGCCTCCGCTCCATCCCGGACCCTGTATCCGAGGGGATCACTGCCTCGAGTGCGGAGGGCCGGGTCACACCCACGTGCGCGAATCGCGTGGCCGGAAGTGAATGAGAAAGAGGGTGGGCAGGTGCGGGCCGCTTCCCAGGATGGAGTGAAAAGTACTGGAGGCCCAGGGAAGGGAAGGCACCGCAGGTGTAGAACCAAGCTGGGGCTGTGCTGAACCCACTGTGGGAAGCCTGAAAGTCTGGAGGGAGCTAAGGTGAGGACTCAGATTCCGGTCCTTGGAGACCCACGGTGGGGCCCCAAGAATGGACTGCTGGCTCTGTCGTAGGAAAAATGGGGCATAAGAGGATGGTCAAGCTCATATCTGTCCTCGGGGCAGGTTATGCAGATAAGAATTCAAGAGCAAGCCACAGGAAAATGAAAGGTTTAGTTAGAGGAACAATCCATAGACACAGTGTGGGCTGTCTCAGAAGGTGGGAGAGGTGCCTGGAAGTGTGGGGTGCTTAGTTTTTATGGGCTGGGTCATTTCATAGGCTAATGAGTGGGAGGAATATTCTGTCTTGGAGAAGGGGCAGGGATTTTCGGAAACTAGGGTAGCAGGCACTTTTTGGCCTTTTATGGAACTGCCGCTGCTCTGGTGGGTGTGCCCTTTAGCAGAGGCTAATGTATTAGAGTGAGTGTATGAGGCTCAAGGTCTACTGGAGGTCAAGTTGTCCGCCATCTTGTGCCTAGGAGACTCTAACCAGTTTTTGTTACATCCTGTTCCTGTCAATAGTTTCATCATTCTTTTAATAGTTGTGCTCTGCCCCCTTCCTTCCTGTCCCAGCCCTCAAGCAAGCTGCGGTGGGAAGGGAGCCCAGGAGACAAGTTCATTGCCTGTGCTACCGCCAGGCCTGCGGTCGCCTTGGGATGCGTGACAGGGAGCGGAGCAGACTCCCTGGACCAGCTTCTGCTCCTTTAAAAAGCACCCCCGAGGACCCAGTGGCCCACTGTGAGAGCCAGCCCTCCTGACCGTGCCCCCAGCACCGGATCTGGGAAAGACCCTGGCGGGGAGGGGCATGGAAGTGGTGGTTGTTGTGGCCCAGTCTGGAGGCATTGGGTACAGAGGCTGTAGCACCTGGGGTGGGCTCTGCCTGAAGACCGCTCTGGCTCATCTCACTCACAGCAGAATCCCTAGGATCTTACTCTGGAAGGAATGAATGCATCGATGGATGGGTGCCCCCGTTTGCTCCTTAGCATCATCACCCAACCCACCTGCCTGTGCCACACCTTCTAGCCACGCTTGGAGCAGGAACCTTGGGCATCTCGGCCTCCGTTTCCCTACCTGTAAGTTGGGGGAATGGTGGGGGGTGGTGCTCCCCTCACCCCTCTCTTTAATGCCCTTCTTCTCCTTGAGGACAAGTTTTTCAGGAATTAACCTGCAAGAATTATCTGGAAATCTGTTAAAACGCAGATTCTAATTAAGTTTGGCAGGAGTGGGACAGGTTCTAGGTTTCTAACTAGCCTGGGTGATACTGACGTTAGCGTCCTTGAACTGCACCCTGAGGAGTGACAGCCTCGGTCATTTCCCAGGGAATGGACGAAGTGCTTCTCCTCAAGGTGTTATGTGGCTGCGTAACAGGTCAGAAATCCACAAGGGTGCTTAGGACAAACTTGCTAGGAAACAATCTGGGCCAAGTCAGAACTCCTTTAAAAAAAATTTTTTTTAATTGTGTTAAATATACATAACAAGAAATTTACCCTCTTAGGAATTTTTTTTTTTTCTTCAGAAGCCAGAGCTCTTTTTTTCTTTATTTTTGGTCACAAGGCATATGGGATCTTAGTTCCCTGACCAGGGATCTAACCCATGACTCCCGCATTGGAAGCTTGGGGTCTTAACCACTGGACTGCCTCGGAAGTCCCTTAGCCATTTTTAAGTGCCCAGTTCAGTAGTATCAAGTTCATCCACCTGCTGTGCAAACAATCTCCAGAGTTCCTTTCATCTTGCAAAACAAGTTCTGTGCCCGTTAAATAAGAACTCCACGTCCCCCTCCCCCAGCCTCTGGCAACCACCATTCTACTTTCTGTACGCAAAAACTGGGCTACTCTAAGTACCTCCTATGGGTGGAATCAAACAGTATTTGTCTTTTTGTGACTAGCTTATTTCACTTAGCATGATGTCCATGTAGTAGTATATGTTTAGAATTTCCTTTTTTTAAGAATCTTCCCTGGTGGCTCAGACGGTAAAGTGTCTGCCTATAATGCAGGTAGAACATGGTTCAATCCCTGGGTCAGGAAGATCCCCTGGAGAAGGAAATAGCAACCCACTCCAGGACTCTTGCCTGGAAAATCCCATGGACAGAGGAGCCTGGCAGGCTACAGTCCATGGGGTCGGAAAGAGTCGGACACGACTGAGTGACTTCACCTTTTTTAAGGCTGAATAATATATAGGCTTCCCTGGTGGCTCGGAGAGTAAAGCGTCTGCCTGCAGTGCAGGAGACCCAGGTTCAGTCCCTGAGTCGGGAAGATCCCCTTGAGAAGGAAATGGCAACCCACTCCAGTCCCATGAACAGAGGAGCCTGGTAGGCTACAGTCCATGGGGTTGCAAAGAGTCGGACACGACTGAGCGACTTCACTTACTTACTTTACTTCCTATATGTGTGTGTGTGTGTGTGTGTATATATGTGTATATAGGTATATATGTATATATATGTGTGTGTATATATATACATCTATATATATATATAGGTTTAGGTTCCATTGTAGGTATATACCTGCTATATATATATATGTGTGTGTGTGTGTGTGTATGTATATATGGAACCTAAACCTATATATATATAGGTTTAGGTTCCACTATAGGTATATACCTGCTATATATATGTGTGTGTGTGTGTGTGTGTATATATATATATATGTATGTTTAGGTTCCACTATACGTATATACCTGCAATGTGGGAGACCCAGGTTTGATCCTTCAGTCAGGAAGACCCCCTGGAGGAGGACATGCCAACGCACTCCAGTATTCTTTCCTGGAGAATCCCATGGACAGGGGAGCCTGGTGGGCTACAGACCGTGGGATCACAGAGAGTCAGACACGACTGAGCAACTAACACACACATAGGTATATAACATATTTTTTGACCCATCCAAAGTGATGGACAACTGGAATACTTCCACTACTTGACTATTATAAACAATACTATAAAATGGGTGTGTGAGTATCTCTTTGAGATCCTACTTCTGGTTCTTTCAAACATATAACTGGAAGTGGGATTGCTGGATTATATGGTAGTGCTATTTTTAATTTTTAAGGAATTACCACACTGTTTTCCATAGCAGCTGCAGCATTTTACGTTCTGACCAGTAGTGCACAAGGGTTCCAATTTCTCCACATTCTCACCAGTCCTTACTTTCTGGTTCTATTTGGTTTGGTTAGATTTTTGTTGTTATAGTAAAGCCATCCTACTGGGTGTGAGGTGGCTTCTCACTATGGGGTTGATTTGCATTTCCCTATTGATTGCTGGCGTTGAGTATCTTTTCAGGTGCCTCTTGGCCATTCATGTATCATCTTTGGAGAATTGTCTGTTCAAACTCTTTGCCCCCCTTCTTTTTTGAATTGGTTGTTTTTTTTTTTTTAATTGAGTCGTAGGAGTTCTTTATATAGTGTGGATATTAACCCTTCATCAGATACATCATTTGTGATATTATCTCCTGTTCCGTAGGTTGCCTTTTCACTCTGTCAACTGTGTCCTCCGATGTACAGTGTAGAACGCTTAAGGTCATTAAAAACCACTGAACTACCCTTTAGTCAAGAAGTATCTTTAAGCTCCTGGTTCTGCCCAGGGCCCTGCGTGCTCCAGAGGATGTGAAGATATTGTGCCTACAGCCACGTAGGGACATGACTCAGACAGCTGAGTCTGTTGGGGGGGGGGCTGAGTGCCCTGTTGCTTGGCTTCAGAATGCAGGTTAGAATGGCAGGAGGGAGGAGAGAAAGGAGCTACTTCCAACCAGGAGTCCAGGGAAGGCACCCCAAAGGAAAAAGCCTGAGACCTGGGCCACAGTGAAGAAGGGAGGGTTGGGTGGAGGGGGACGTCGGGAGCCTCAGTCTCCAAGATTCCCTGGGCCTCTCCTGCCAGAATGAGACTGTCAGAAATTAGATTGCTCACTCCTACCCTGCCTGAAGTAGAACCTCCAGTCCCCACCAGAGAATGTCTTACACATATGCATCATTCAATAAACTCCTGTGCTACAGGCTTGCCACTGCTTCGTCTCCCTGGTCTAGCTGCTGGCCCTGGGACCTTGCAAGAGCCTGGTCTGGTCCATCCTGAGGTCCTGGCAACCAGCCTCAGGACCCAAAGTTTAGAACTTGGTAGTGAAACAACTCTTCAGATCCTCTGGATGACCCTCTCTCACCAAGAACCATGAAAAATGTGTGGTGGTTCAGACAGTAAAGAATCTGCCTGCAAGGCAGGAGATCTGGATTCAATCCCTGGGTGGAAAAATCCCTTGGAGGAGGGCATGGCAACCCACTCCAATATTCTTGCCTGGAGAATCCCATGGACGGAGGAGTCTGGTGGGCTACCATCCACACGGTCGCAAAGAGTCGGACACAACTGAGCGACTAACACTTTCCCTTTCATAGCCAGATTGGGTAGACAGGTGAGGGAGCCCTGTCCCCGCCCCCCCCTTGGTGGGGTTTTGTCCCTGATCCAGCCCACTGAGCCTGGCTCTGTACTCAGGCTACGGTCCCTGGCAATGGGCTCCACTCTCGAGGATCCCCACTCTACAGAAGACTTTGATTCGTGTACTATTCATTCATGTGCTCGCTTGGAAACAGTTCCATGAGTGCCTTTCAGAGTTAGAGCCTGTGGAGGTCAAGGAAGGAGGTAGGGCAGGTTTGGGGGTGGATTTTGAAAGGCTGTAAGTCAGACCAAGGGACTGGAATATCATTCTGAAGATTTTTGAGCAAGAAAGTGCCCCAAAGAGGTGATTTCAGCCAAACTAATGACTGTGACCAGGCCAGATGGTGGGGTGGTCTTCTTGCAACTGTCCAAGGCTGAATTACTGCAGATGAAAACAGGCTCTGGCAGGGACGGTCATTCAGTGTCCACTGGGGAGCTGCTCCCTGCTGGGAACCTGGTGGGCACTGGGAAGAAAACAGTCCACAAGGCGGCCTCTGGGCTGAGAGGCCCCCAGGACAGTGAAGAAGATGGGTTTGCAACCAGATCACCGCTCCATGCTGCAGAGTGCTGGAGAAGGGGCCTGCCTTCAGAAGGTTGAGCCTCCCTCACCTGGGACTCCAGAGGGTCCAGAGAAGGGGGAGGCGGGGAGCGTTCCATGTTCGGTGGCCTAGAGGCACAGAAGGCTCAGAATATTCCCAAAGCAGGACCTTGGTTGAACCTGGAGCACAGGCTCCAGGTGGAGAGGAAGAGGGGGGATGGAGAGGAAGGCGAGAGGGCTGTCAGACCCTCCAGTGCCAAGGAGCCTGTCTGGGGTACAGGAAGGACGGGAAGAGGTGTGTCTGAGACCACTGGTAGCCCAGGTATATTGGAACCAAGATGGGGCTCAGTTCAGGATGTCTAAGTGAAAATTCGGGCCCCAGCCTCAGGAAAGACAGTGTCAGTTGGAGACACAACTCATGGGAGGCCTGTGGACAGGTCATCCCAGGAGCTCTGAAGTGTTCAAAGGAAGAGTCAAACTCCAGGGACAGTGACATTTAGGAGTCATCTGCCTCCGTGCCACTGACAAGTGAGAAGGTACAGTCAGAGATGGGAGGAGAGCCAGAGCAGAGCACCTTGGTGGTAACTAAGCCTGAAAAGCCAGTTAGGACGAGGACTAATCAGACTATTGAACTTGCTTGGTGAGATTGTTTATGCAGTGACCTAAGTGATCATGTCCGTTGTCTGGGTGGGGATGGAAACTCCATTATAATGGCCTGGTCTTAAACGGTGAGGAAGGGTAGAGGTTTTTCTTTTGGCTAAAACCCCCCAGGCCTCTTGATCGTAGAGATAGTTGGAGGCTGCCAATTACAATGAATCATATTTCCTGCCAGGTAAAATGAGGGTGGATGTTTCAGAGGAGGCTGAATTTGGTTTGGATGATGAAATTAGTGTTTCCTGCTAGAAGGGAAATGCATGCCTCCCCAACAATGAGAACAATGATCTAGATATCCTGGTACCAGAGAAATCAGAAGAGGGTCTGGTGATCCAGTGGTTAAGAATCTGCCTTCCAATGCAGGGGAGCCAGGTTCAAATTCTGTTCAGGGAACTAAGATCTCACATGCCATGGGGCAGCTAATCCCCAGCTCTGCGACTACTGAGCCCATGTACTCTTCAGCCCTCAGACCATAACTAAGACCTGATACAGCCAAATAAATAAATAAATATATATATATAATTTTTATTTATATATAAATTAATTATATATATATATAGTAAGTATACTATATATATATGTATGCACACTATTGCACAGCAGAAAGTAAGAGAGACCGCAATGGAGCTGGTTTCTCAGCAGAGCCTGGTAGGGTGGAAGCTCTGGTAGAAATAACTTGAGAGCAGTGGAAAGAAAGATCTGAAAACCCCAGGAAGCTCCCTCCCCTGGAGTGACAGGAGACCTTCTCTGTGAATAGAAGCTGAAAGGGCAGCTCAAAATCACCATGTTTGGGAACAAGGCTCTATTATATCCAAACTCATGTTCAAAACAACCCCCTCGACCCCACCCAGTACTAGGCAGACCACAGGAGCAAAAGGGTGGGTGGACCCACAGCAGGCATCTTCCTGAGGCCCTTTCCCTGGGGTCCTAGCTTCTCCCTGTTCATTCAAGGAGTGAATGAACGAGGCCAGACCACTCCCTTCTTGTTCCCCTCTACGCTGTCATCTTCTTCCTGCTCTTTGTCCCCTCTTTATGCCACCAAGGCAGGGAAAGGGTTTGATGCCAATTACTCCCTTTACTGACTGGTGGCTTACACTGGAGAATGCTCCCCCACCAGTCAGCCGTGTTATCAAACTTATTCTCAGATTCAGCAACTATTTGACAGTACATGGTGCTAGACAGATTAAACTGTGCTAGATGCTACGGAAAACAAATCAGATGCCCTGATGTTTAGGCTTTCATAGGCTTGTACACTTGGCTCTCACTACCTAGCCAGCACCCACTGCCCCTCCGACTCTGCTTTGGCAAATAGCCCCATGTGGGCCTAATAGGGCTGACTCTGCCTCCAGCCCCAGAACAGGTGATCTCACGCTCTTGCTACAGCAGGTGGGCAGGCTCCAGCCACTCCGTGTGCTTTCCTCTGCCCACTGTGGTTCGTTCAGAGGGTCACTCAGAGTAAAGTTAGGGACTTCACCTTTAAGGGTTTATTCCTTTTTTGGGCCTTGTCAGATCTTGCAGGATTTTAGTTCCCCGACCAGGGACTGAATCCAGACCCTTGGCAGTGAAAGCTCTGAATCCTAACCACTGGACCACCAGAGAACTCTGAAGGGTTTATTCTTTTTGATATGCATGAGCAAGGCAATCTGTCACCTCAGGGGCTGCTTTCATCCCTCTTGTAGCCATGAGGAAGGGCAGCCCTAGAAGACTGACACATGGAGAGGGCAGAGCTGAGAATCAGAGACAGGGAAACAGGGTCCTGGTCAAACTACCCCTGTGCTTTGTCCTACCACTGGACTTTTTTCAGTTACATGAGCTAATAATTCCCTGTGTCTTTTTTGAGACAAACTTTTCTTACCACAGAAAGTATCTAATTGATACTTCTTAGGATTTATGGGCTTCCCTTGTGGTTCAGACAGTAAAGAATCCAGCTGCAATGCAGGAGCCCCAGGTTTGATCCCTGGGTCAGGAAGATCCCCTGGAGAAGGGAATGGCAACCCACTCCAGTATTCGTGCCTGGGAAATCCCATGCAGAGAAAAGCCAGGTGGGTACAGTCCATGGGGTTGCAAAGAGTTGGGCACAACTGACAGACTAAGATACACACTAATAAAGATAGGAAGCAACAAAGGCCATAAAAGAAAATGAGAATAAAATACTATGAATTCAGAGAAAGAATCCTTGAAATGAGGGGAAATAAAGGCTCTATGGAAAGGCTCTTTCCAGTAGTCATGTATGGATGTGAGAGTTGAACTATAAAGAAAGCTGAGTGCCGAAGAATTGATGCTTTTGAACTGTGGTATTGGAGAAGACTCTTGAGAGTCCCTCGGACTGCAAGGAGATCCAACCAGTCCATCCTAAAGGAGATCAGTCCTGAATATTCATTGGAAGGACTGATGTTGAAGCTGAAACTCCAGTACTCTGGGCACTTGATGTGAAGAGCTGACTCATTTGAAAAGACCCTGATGCTGGGAAAGATAGAAGGTGGGAGGAGAAGGGGATAACAGAGGATGAGATGGTTGGATGGTATCAACTCAATGGACATGGGTTAGGGTGAACTCCGGGAGTTGGTGATGGACAGGGAGGCCTGCTGTGCTGCGGTTCATGGGGTTGCACAGAGTGGGACACGACTGAGCGAGTGAACTGAACTGAAAGGCTCTACGGAGGTGACACAAACTGAACTTTATTTAATTGTAACAGTTACCAATTATTGGTGTCTTACTAAATCCAGACCTTGGGCTAGCATTTTAATGCATTGGCTCATTTAATCCTCAAAACAACCCTACAAGGTGGTTACTTTTTATGAAATGAGACTAACATTTGTCCTCTCTTCCAAAATAAAGCAATTCAATTCTCAGCTAAGAACCACCTGCAATCAAGATTTCATTTCCCAGCCTGTCTTGAGGTACAGCTACAAGATAAAAGTCAGGTCACAGAGATTAAGCAGAACTTGTGTGGACTTCCAAGTTTTCTTAAAGTTAGGGGCAAGCCTCGTATGCCTTCCTCCTTTCTGCTGGCTGGGATGCAAAGATCATGGCAGGAGGCCAAACAGCCATCCTGGAGAGTGAGGAAGCCACACACTGAGGATGAGGGCAAAGAGCCTGGGTGCCCTGATCATGTTGAGAAGTCTCCCTCCCCAACCTGCCCTGCCTACCTAGATTCCTTTTTAGAGAGAAAACTTCATTCTTGCAATAAGCCAAAAAGAACATTTTGTGTTTTCTTTCACAGAATTGAATCAAGGTCAGACTGACCTATTAATATTATCTCTACTTACAGAGACGGGAAAAGCTTACCCAGACACAGCCAGTGTGAGCCAGGGTTCAAACACAACTCTGATTCCTTACCTCTGGGTTCCAACCCTCACCCAGACTCCCTTGAGAAGTACACAGGATTTGTACAGAGTGGGTAAGAAGACCTTGCATTTTCCTTACAGACCACAGAATCCTTACAGGATTTTCTGGAGTGGCGAGGATCTCTTACTTAGATGATTCTGTCCTTTTGTTTTATCCCTGAATTGGCACAGTCTCCCTCCAATCCCCATCTGTCTTTGGAATCACTAACCACAGCTGCTTCCCCCGAGGCTGCTGGGAAGGCAGGGATTTGACTCTTAGTTGTCCAAGATAAACACTGCCGGGAACACAACCCAACCACCTCGCCTCCTTCCAGGAAAGTCCTGTAGGTCAGAAGAGACTGCTTAGACTGACACTTGGCATCAATCTGAACTTTGATGCTGTAAATCAGGCAGAGAAATGAAATGATCAGGGCAAACCGGCAAGGGTAGGTCTGTAATCCTGAAATACTCCTCAGCAAAGCTGCAAGACTGTCCCTTTGCTTTAGATGCTATGAACTACCAGAGTATGGTTCAAAGTGTTCTCCGGGAAGAACAGATTAAGACCATCGTGGACTTCCTAGGTGGTCCGGTAGTTAAGAATCTGCCTGCCAATGGATGGGACACAGGTTCAATCTCTGGTCCGGGAAGATCCCACAAGCCACAGAGCAACTAAGCCGGTGGGTCGCAGCTACTGAGCCAGTGCTCTAGAGTCCGTGCTCCACACCAGTAGAAGCCACCACCACGAGAAGCGTGCACACAACTAGAGAAAGACTAGCAAAGACCCAGCGCAGCCAAATTTTTAAAAAGACTAGACCATCATGGTAAAATTACAATGTGTGTATATGAAGCTCCTGGGAACACTTACTGAATGACACAGACGCTTCAGGACAACTTGGGAAAACTATGTACAACTGGTCAAACAGTAACCATGAACTTGACTTCCCCAAGGGCAGGACTGCTTTCAGAACTTAGGGTGTGCTGGAGAACGTTCCAGAGGACTGTTAAGTCCACTGAGTCTGCTCTGAAGTCCCACGCGTGAGGCATCTGAACAAACTACTGTGTGCCAATGGGGAGATCCAGATCCTTCCCCGGATTAGCAGAGAAATCACACTTTAGGGCATCCTGGTTTGCGGTTAAGACGCTGAGGTGCTCACTGCCTTGGTGCATACACGCTCATACACGTGTGCTTACACACATACACCACTAAAGGTCTAAGACAAGTTTATAGAGATTCTGTAGTTCAGAACTGCACTGTCCAAATATGGGTAGAGCCAGTAGCCACAGGTGGCTGGCAGACACTTGAAATGTGGTCAGTCCACACTGAGATGGGTTCTAAATGTAAACTGCACTTTGTAGGATACAACGATTTACATACAAGGGTAAAATATCTCCATAACTTTTTATATTGTCTGTTAAAATGATCCTATTTGGGATATACTGGGTTAAAACAAATGGGTCATCAAAATAAATTACACCTCTTCTTACTTTATGTGGGTACTATAAACTATTACGGAGAAGGCAATGGCACCCCACTCCAGTACTCTTGCCTAGAAAATCCCATGGACGGAGGAGCTTGGAAGGCTGCAGTCCATGGGGTCGCTGAGGGTCAGACACAACTGAGCGACTTCACTTTCACTTTTCACTTCTCCAATTTTCATGCATTGGAGAAGGAAATGGCAACCCACTCCACTGTTCTTGCCTGGAGAATCCCAGGGACGGGGGAGCCTGGTGGGCTGCCATCTCTGGGGTCGCACAGAGTCAGACACGACTAAAGCGACTTAGCAGCAGCAGAAGAATTTAAAGTACATAGGTGGCTTACGCTGAATTTCTGTTGGACTAAAAATAGCAGATAGTTCTGCTCTAAAAACTTTCATTTAGACTAAGTATCACTGAACTCCTCTGGAAGCAAAATGTCCTGTGAGGTAACAGCATAAACTCCCACCCCTCCCTCTTCCAGCACATTTATTACGTACGGTGTGCGTTTAAGGGGCAGTCTGCCAGGTGGCTCGTTTCCACAGAGTCAGATGCCTCCAGCTTCGCAGGCTCTCCCACACCCTCTCTGAAGCTCTCCCCATCCAGCTCCCGAGCGAGTGTTCAGCTCTGGTGGCCCACTTCCCAAACCTCTGTGGGCACACCCAATACTGTCTTTCTGGCATGTTCGTCTGTTCCTACCACTCACTCCCCCTGGGGACATCCTTCACTCTCATGACTTCAGCCTTCCTCTCGTGACTCATCCACGTGACCTCACAGAGGTTCAGATGATTCGGAATACTACTTTCCAAGCCCCTTCATCTGTCATTTTAAATGGGGCTATGTTCTACTTTAAGTCAAACCCTGAAGGAATAGAAGGGAGGGACTGCAGTTCAAACTCACAACCACCTGCCAAATTCCTAGAACGGCTGGTATGTACTGGGAGGAAGGGGTCAAGACCACACTTTGTGTGGTCCGTTTATTTACAAAAACTGTTAAAATAAAAATTGAGTAATCTGGGTTTTATCTCTTTATTTTTTAGGTCCTCCTTCGGAAGAGGGCAGTAAATAATAAAATGTCCCAAACAGCAGCGTATGAAAACAGAAGATGAAAATGACACAAAATTAGGCAAATTTGGTCATGAAGAAAGGAGGGGCAGAGGCTCTCAATCAGAAACACACAGATGCAGGTCTGAATCCCTGAAAGCATGGGCGAGGTTCTGAGAGTATGTGCATATATAAACATTTTGAGAAAAGAGTCTGTAGCTTCCATCATATTTCAGAGGATCTGAGACTCATATAAGGACTACTGCCATAAGGCTTAAAAACGAAACTCGATGCAAGTACGAGGTAAAGAAAGGTTATCCATTTACATGATAAATACTTTGCAGACACTGATGGGTGTATGCTTGTGGTCACTAGGTCCACTACAGCGCACATCTGTTGACTCTGTGTATCTTCACAGTGTGATCTTCACCACAGCTTGCAAACTGTAACCATTCAGCACCTTCTCCTTCATTCTGTTCAGTCTTTCCATTACAATTCTTCCAGCATAATTTTTTGATAGCAAGCGTATGACTTTGGCTAAAACAAAGAGAAATCATGAGATGAACATATGCTACGACTATGAAACATTTTACTGGCTGCTCAATTCATAGTAATTAAATTAGTATGCAAAAAAAAAAAAATTAGTATGCGCTTCCTATCAGTGTTGTTAACATAAATGAAAGTCAAAACCTGAACATCAAGATGTGCTATCACTAACAGTTTAGCAATTTTATTTTAACCTTGAAAACATCTTACTTACCGACCAAGGACACCACCAAAAACAGCAAGAAACAGACAATGTATTTCTGTCAAATTTTGCTTTAATGATCAGTGGAATTCAAGAAATGTCTATTGAAATTAAGTCTTTCAGGTAACATTACTACTAATTTGGTAACGGTAATGTTAGCAATCCAAATAATATAAAGTCAGGAATCAGTTCTTGCAAATCCAAAGTCATCATAATAACAAAAAAAATCTTTTAATGAAAAACTCAAATTCTGCACATGTCCCCTGCCCATGCTTTCTAAGGGGCTTCCTGCCAGTGTTGACTTTCAGGCCATGGATGTGGTCTGGGTACCAGGCACAGGCAGAGCGAGCATCGTGGGCAGGGCAAACTGAAAGGAAGGAAAAGAAGGGAGGGGAGGCCGGGAAGAGAGAAAATTTCAAATGCCTGAAATACGAAATTTCATTGGCTTCCTCTTAGGTAAGCCAGCAGCATGAACTATTTCAACAGCCAAATCCAGCCTCAGAGAGGTAGGAGCAAAGCCATGAGAGAAGCAGTGACAAATCAGACCTCATTTTAATATACTTAAATAAATACAATTATCATAAGCATTAACATGCTTTGCTGATAAGAAGACAAACTCCTCTGGAAGAAATAGCTTGTACAATACATGTCTCTTGTCATCAAGCCAGTGACCTTCCTCATGGTGCTGTTGTTTGGAACTGTATTTGAAGTTATATTTTGGATAGTTTAAACATACAAATGTTGAAGAATCCTAAAAAAAAAAAAAAAAATCTAACACAGAATGATGTGTGACTTCTTTGCAAGTCTCATCATTTCTAATGCATAAAATGAGTGAAGCTGATTGACAAGTGATCCCTGCTGTCCAGGCAGGTGGGTGAGGAGGAGGCGATCAGCAGCAGGCGCTCTGAGCCGGCAGAGGTGACGCCCAGGCCCAAGGCTCGGAACCCTCGCTCTGCCTGAAGCCCTCACAGGGCTGGGAGCGGCACCTGGAGGTTTGCTCCGTTTCGGGAGCTGAGCTGAAGTGTTCAAACACGAGATCTGGCTACCAAACACAGTCTATAATATTTCCAAAAAAATCACCAACATTCTGAATCAAATTTTCCTAAAATTCTACTGTGGTCACATTCTGAAACCCATCATTTTGAAATTCATTTTCATCTCCAATGTGTTATCTCTAAAGATAATATCAGGCAAACAAGCCATGTGGTCAAATAAACTTTTTAAAAATAAGTGCAGTATAGTAACAAATGTCAATTTCAAGAGAGTGCCACAAAATTCAGAGGTACCAATTGGAGTTAAGCACCAGGAATGGATTTGTGTTCTTCTCCATGAAAATGAGGCATGAGATTGCTAAAGACTTCAACGATGTCTATCTGATCTGGTGGAAGCAAAAACAGGAAAGAAATACCTTTG
>NW_011494858.1:1993944-2013822 GCF_000754665.1 Bison bison bison
CCTTTGACTTGTTTCTACACAGCGGATCCAGTCGTTTATTTCTGGAACTTGATCGGTCTTTTTCCAGGAGTATAAGCAAATCTTTCCACACTCCAGTCCTACTGCAACCACATATCTGTTTTTAAGAGAAAGGTGAAGGCTGATTAATTTAGCATGAATTTCTTCAGGGTTCCCGACTACCTCTGGCTGATGAAGGACTCTGTTTGGACCCAGGATCCAGTGTGCTGCTCTGCTGTGCACTCGAGAAGCCGCCTCTCCATCGAGGGAGCACAGTTCTACCTCTGTCCCTGGTGGGCAAGGCCCGTGAGCCAGCGCTTCCCTGGCTGGCTGTGGGGCCCTCAGTATACTAAAGATACTCGTTATAGAGAAAGTAGCACCGTCTTCCATTTGGTGAAATAAGAACCTCTGAGCCACACTCCCCATCTCTATTTCACCACTCTAAATACCATCAAGTTCTATCAATTTAGAAATTCTTATGAGAAACATAAGCATTATTTTAAAAAATATTTAACTTGGAAGCTGAAAGAACACACAGATAAAAGCATAAGAGGGCTACACATTGAGAAACTAAGTGGTCCTCTTAAAGAAACATGAGATGAAGCCCCCACATAGAGACTGACCGTTGGGAAAGGTTAAGCACCGGGCAGACGCTGACGGCGGTCACAGCTCCACCCACGTCCAGGACGGAGGAGCAGGGCCCGATGCTGTGCTCGACGGCATCATCGCTGGAGTCGCACTCACCCCAGACAACCACCTAGCACAGACAGATCACACTCTGTAACGCTTCCTCTCTGCAAGGTTTCTGTTAATGGCAATGCATTAGAGAGTTTTGATGGCATAAGTGACACTCTGAAATTTTTTAATTCGTCATTTCATTTGTGATCCAGGACTTCTGAGCACTACAAGCATCACAGAGAAGCCACCATGTAGCAGATACAAGTCTGAGATCTCAACTACCCAAGTGTGCTGGGCCAAAGTCGACTGTCCCTGCCTAGGGGCCTGCTCTTTATACTCAGGAAACCAGTTTGGATCCAGTGAGATTTGGTCCACCAAGGTGCCTGCACATTCCCCCAAGAAATTACCTCAAAATGTATGGAACCAATCAAGTCCTTGGCTCTTCCTCTACACCCCAGCCCAGCTCAGAGAATCAGCTCAGCTCTCTCATCAAGGTTGGAGGCCCCAACCTTGATGATACTAATCTAAGAAATGAGGCTTTTCTGGAAGCTCAGGCCTCGAAGGGGTGTGAACAGTCACAAAGAAATGGAGAGGGCCATGAAACAGACAAGAGCTGCAACTTCAGGACCAAAGAGAGACTCTGAGCAGAAGGCTCTGCCCAGGCAACCAGAAGGGCATTCCCGAGACCGCCTGATGGATGATGCTTCATCCATTTCAGCCTCGACCTGTCTCTGAGAGTCACAGCTGGACCGTCTGCTGCCCGGCCTGACTGTGGAGGACGGAAGCAGACCTGCTGCCTGAGCAGCTTGCAGACAGTAGGAAGATAAATGCCCGGGAAGACATGAGTAGGCCAGTGAGAGGAGCGAAGGGCTGACAGAGGGCGTGTCAGAGGCCGACATGTGTGTGTCACTGAGCACATGCCGTGTCAGTCCCCTGCTCAGGAACACCACGGCTAGGACTGAGAGGGCGGGAGCGGAAAGGAGGCACTCAGGCGCCTCAGACCTCTAGTCTGCAGGAACTGCAGAGAAGGAAAGGATATTTTTTTTTTAACATTTTAAAATAACTTTTATTTCTAACCACAGTTACACATAGAATTTTTAATAGTAAGAAAAAACAAAAGATATATTGGGAATGAAAATTTCCATTCAAACCCCCCAGCCCACCCCATCAACATCCTCACCCACCGAACCACCTTCTCTTTATTGCCACGTTGTTGTTTAGTCGCTCAGTCGTGTCCAACTCTTTGCAATCCCGTGGATGTTTTAAAGAGCATGAACACCAGAGCCAAGACTGGGCCAGGCAAACATTTCCCAGGGAACAAGGGCAAGGGGCAAGGCCAAGAACCTACTGCTAGCTCACTTAACCTGACTTTTTTCAAACTTGGGACACACACACTCACATACCCCACCTCCTCCAATGAATGAAAAGGTAACAGTTATTCACAGAATTTTAAATTCATACAAGTGTGAAAAAGAAAAGTATGGATAGTCTTAACACTTTTCATTTCCTACTTTTCTCCCACTGGGGCCATCTGATATTGGTAATGAGTCTGAAGAGTCTCCTCTGTAGTTGATATTTCAGAGACATATATTTACAGAATTTAACAAGTAAGAAAAGTCTTTTTATGTATGCATATAAAAAACACAGGAGGGAATACATAAACTGATTTTTAAAAACCATATTAGAAAATTAGGATTATGTGTGTTTTTTAAATCCAAAGATACCTGTAATATTATTATATTACATTTGAAAAAATACAAAGTTAAAAAAAAATTACCTTTCTGTCCCGACTTCCAGTGAAGAAATACTTGCCATCAGGACTCCAATCGCAAGACCAAATAATCCTGCTGTGCACAGCAGTGACTTTGTTAGTGAAGGCAAACAGGCTGAAGACGGGATCTGAAAGAAACACATTTATGCACTATTCTCAAAGTGGAGAAACCTGGTTTTTCCTTATTAGAAAGTTATGTTTAAGTGCCATATAAATCATATAATTTAGTCATCAATTTATACACATAAATGGATGTCTTTTACAACAGATCAAGGCCAGGGAGCAGACCCCTCACCAGAAGACTATGAGCATACAATTATTTTTCTAGTAGGAAATGATATTATACTGATTAGTCACTCTCGAGTGACTGATGTGAACTCCTTATTGCCAAATTCAGAGTTAAACTGAAGAAAGTAGGGAAAACCACTTGACTATTCAGGTATGATCTAAACAAACAGATTCAAGGGATTAGATCTGATAAACTGCCTGAAGAACTATGGATGGAGGTTCGTGACATTGTACAGAAGGCTATGTGATCAAGACTATCCCCAAGAAAAAGAAATGCAAAAAGGCAAAATGGCTGTCTGAGGAGGCCTTACAAATAGCTGTGAAAAGAAGCGAAGCTAAAGGCAAAGGAGAAAAGGAAAGATATACCCATTTGAATGCAGAGTTCCAAAGAATAGCAAGGAGAGATAAGAAGGCCTTCCTCAGTGATCCATGCAAAGAAATAGAGGAAAACAATAGAATGGGAAAGACTAGAGATCTCTTTAAGAAAATTAGAGCTACCCCTTTTCATGCAAAGATGGGCACAACAAAGGACAGAAATGGTATGGACCTAACAGAAGCAGAAGATATTAAGAGGTGGCAAGAATACACAGAAGAACTGTACAAAAAAGATCTCCATGACCCAGATAATCACAGTGGTGTGATCACCTAGAGCCAGACATCCTGGAATGTGAAGTCAAGTGGGCCTTAGGAAGCATCACTACAAACAAAACCAGTGGAGATGATGGAATCCCAGTTGAGCTATTTCAAATCCTAAAAGATGATGCTGTGAAAGTGCTATACTTAATATGCCAGCAAATTTGGAAAACTCAGCAGTGGCCACAGGACTGGAAAAGGTTGGTTTTCATTCCAATCCCAAAGAAAAGCAATGCCAAAGAATGTTCAAACTACTGCACAATTGCACTCATCTCACAGACTAGGAAAGTAATGCTCAAAATTCTCCTAGCCAGGCTTCAATTGTACATGAACTGTGAACTTCCAGATGTTCAAGCTGGATTTAGAAAAGGCAGAGATCAAAGAATCAGAAATCAAATTGCCAACATCTGCTGGATCATGGAAAAAGCAAGAGAGTTCCAGAAAAACATCTACTTCTGCTTTATTGACTATTCCAAAGCCTCTGACTGTGTGGACCACAACAAACTATGGAAAATTCTGAAAGAGATGGGAATACCAGACCACCTGACCTGCCTCCTGAGAAATCTGTATGCAGGTCAAGAAGCAACAGTTAGAACTGGACATGGAAAAACAGACTGGTTCCAAACCACGAAAGGAGCACATCAAGGCTGTATATTGTCACCCTGCTTATTTAACTTATATGCAGAGTACATCATGAGAAATGCTGGACTGGATGAAGCACAAGCTGGAATCAAGATTGCCAGGAGAAATATCAACAACCTCAGATATGCAGATGACACTACCCTTATGGCAGAAAGTGAAGAAGAACTAAAGAGCTTCTTGATGAAAGTGAAAGAGGAGAGTGAAAAAGTTGGCTTATAACTCAACATTCAGAAAACTAAGATCATGGCATCCGGTCCCAGGGATCAAATCCGGGTCTCCTACATAGCGGTGGATTCTTTACCGTCTGAACCACCAGGGAAGCCAAGTGGATGTCTAAATTATCAGTGTGAAACAGGTGGGTAATTTAACTGTATATTATTATTCCTGTCCCATAAAATCCTCGGTATATATCATCTACTTGGTTTTATGGTGGCATTCTGTAACCACCTGCAAAGTCTAAATTTTGTACATACAGATTTTTATGGTTCTTTAACCAAGATATCTGAAAACATTATCATCCTTACAAGGAAGGTCAAGTCTTCCTCAAATTTCAAAAACTTTCAAAGACTCCCACAGTAACCAGACTCTGGCCTTCACTCTGTTATCATTTCACTTTACCCAACAGCTGCTCAAAGTGAGTAAATGGACATAACTGTCTCACTAGTACCCTTCCCAGCCAGGAGCCATTTACCTAACTCAGGCGGGATCGTGTCCTGCCTCTTCCACAGTGACCAGGTCCGATCTCTGGAAACAGCTAGTAAGAACTTGTCGTCAGGAGAGAAGGCCATCTGTGTGACAGTCAAACTATGGAAGATTAAATTCTGCACCTGCTTCCAAGATGCAGTGTTCCAGAGAATGATAGCAGCATGTTCTTTCTTGGCTGCCTGTAGGACAGAGATGAAACAATAAAGCAATGTGAGTGAAATAAACTGGAAAAAAGAAAACAAAACCACTTTTTAAAGTAACACACTGCTTCTACAGTATTCTTCATGTATCTGCATAAATAAAAACCACAAATTCTCAGAAGATACTATAAATTCTATAACCAGGTGTAACCCCTGAGAAGAGACAGACCGGGATTAGAAATGATGACTAGACACTGGCAGTGGAATCAGAATTTTTAAAATTATAATTAACATACAATATTCTACCTTGTTATTGACTGTGTTCCCTATCTGCACCTTACATCCCTGTGACTAATTTTGAAACTGTCAATTATTTTGTAACTCCAAGTTTATACCTCTTATACCCCTATTTCCATCATCCCTCCACCTGCACCCTGAAAACACCCTGTCTGTTCCCTGTATCAACGAATCTGCTTCTGTTTTGTTTGTCCATTTGTTTTGTTTTTTTGGATTCCATATAAATGAAATCATTTAGTATCTGTCTTTCTCTGTCTGCTGACTGACTGATTTCACTTAGCGTAACACCCTCCAGGTCTATCCATGGTGCCACAGATGGAGAGACTTCACTCTTTGTTAATGGCTGTGTTATACTGCACATTCATGTGTGCACACACACCACCCCTTCCTAGTCATTCCTTTATCAGTGGACGCTTTGGCTGCTTCCATATCTTGTCTATTGCAAATAAAGCTACAATGAACACAAGGGTACATTTATTTTTATAAATTAATGTTTTCGTTCTCTTTGGATAAATACCCAAAAGCAGAATTGCTGGATCATATGGTATAGTTCTATTTTAATTTTTTGAGGAAGTGCCATACTATTTTTTCAAGTATGTATTTTATATAATTTTACAAGTATGTATTGTATTTTTACAAAATACATTTCTGCATTAACTGTGTAATTAGTAGTTAAGAGACTTTCACTCCTGGTCCATACGAAGTAACAGGGACCAGATTTACTATCTTGTATGAAAAAAACTAAAAGATCAAACAAAATGCATCAAACAATGCTACTTCAAAATACTTGATGTCTGGCAACAAAGAACAGTTACCCCAAGGAACAAAAAGAATCATAGAGTAGAAAAAAATAAAAAAAACAAAAGAACATCACTGAACCCTATAACAACATCAACCACCCAAATATAGGTGTAACTACGGTCTGCAAAAGGATGAAAAGAAAAAATACTTAAAGAGCTGCTGCTAAGTCGCTTCAGTCGTGTCCGACTCTGTGATCCCATAGACAGCAGCCCATCAGGCTCCCCCATCCCTGGGATTCTCCAGGCAAGAACACTGGAGTGGGTTGCCATTTCCTTCTCCAATGCGTGAAAGTGAAAAGTGAAAATGAAATCGCTCAGTCATGTCCGACTCTTCGCAACCCCATGGACTGCAGCCTACCAGGCTCCTCCATCCATGGGATTTTCCAGGCAAGACTACTGGACGGGTGCCATTGCCTTCTCCACTTAAAAAGCTAATGGCCCTCAAATTTGATGAAAACAATAAACCGAAAGATCCAAGAAGTTCAATAAAACTCAAGCACAAGAAATAAGAAAAAATTATACCAAAAACAATCAAATTGTTTAAAACCAGTGATAAACAAAAAATTGTACATGGAGGGGAAAAATCCCATTATTGAGTAACAAAGAAAAATTACACTGGACTTCTCATCCAAAGCAACACAAGTCAGAAGAAAATAAAGTAACATTTTTAAAGTACAGAAAGGAAAACAAACAATTCTTTACCTACCATAAGTACACTTTAAAAATGAAGGAGACATATATATTTTCCAGACAAGCAAAAACTCAAAAAAATTCCTAACCAGCAGAACTACATTACAAAAAATGCTGGGGAATATCCTGCAGGGAGAAGGAAAATTATATCTGATGGAAAAAATTTTTTATTATTTAAATCTCTTTAGGGATAATTGATTATTAAAGCAAAAATAATAGTATCACGGGATTTCTGTAAAGAAGCAAAATGTACAAAAACAATACCACAAAATAGAGGAAATGAAAATATACTTATTTTCTCATGAACAGTGCACTATTACTTGATGCTAAACTGTGGTAAATTAAAGACACATACTATAAAATGTGAAACAACCAATGAAATAACACAACAGAGTTATATCTGCTAAACAAAAGAAATGGAATTATAAAAAGTAATTACTTCATCAAAAATAAGTAAAATGGGTCAAAAACCATGGATTAAACAGAAAACAAATGGCAAGATAATAAAGTAAATCTACCATATGAATTATTACATTAAATTCAAATAGTCTAATAAACACCCCTATTAAAATGAAAGATTATCAGGACAAGAAAAAGATCAAACTCTATGCTGCCTCCAAGAAATCCACTTGAGATAAAAGTTAACAAATAACTTAAAATGATGAAAAAAGACACATAATTCAAGCACTACTCAAAAGAAAGCTGGGGAATTCCTGGCGTCTAGTGGTAAGGACTCCATGCTTTCACTACAGGGGGCATGAGTTCAATCCCTGGTCAGGGAACTAAGACGGTGCAAGCCTCACAGTGTGGCCAAAAAAAAAGAAAGAAAGCTGGAGTGGCTATATTAACATCAGAATGGATTTCAGAGCACAAACTATTATCAGAAATCAAGAGTTTCATTTCATAATAATAAACTAATCAGTTAATCAAGAGAACATAACGATCATAAATGCTTAGGATCTAACAACAGAGCTTCAAAACACAGAGTACAAACTGAACGCACTACAAAGATTAAAAGACAAGTTTACAGTTGTCGTCAGAGATTTTAAAATGCCACACACAACAGAACTGAAAGAGCAAAGATGGTAATGCTGTCAACCAATATAAGTCGTATTTTTCAGAACACTCCACCCAACAGAAACAGAATCTACCTTCTCCAAGACAACATGGAAATTTACCAAGATTAAATTTCAAATGATTGAAGCTATACTACACTTTTTAAACAAAATGAAATTAAATTAGAAATCAATAACAGAAAGATACCTTAAAAATACTCAGTATATGGAAGCTAATATATTTCAAAATAACCTATAGTTAAAAAATAAAAGATGAAGGAAATTAAAAAGTATTTTTAACTGAATGAAAATGAAAACACAACATACCAAAATTTGCAGAATGCATCAAAAGCAATACTTAGAGGAAAACTTAACAGCACTAACACCTATCCAGAAGCCAGGATTGAGGGCTGGGTGAAATGGGTGAAGAGTCAAAAGATACCAATGTCCAGCTACAGATAACTAAGTTAGGGGGACGCAGTGCAGCACAGCAATTATCATCAATACTGTACTGCATGTGTGAAAGTTGCTGAGATCTTAAAAGTCCTCAGCACAAGAAAAAACTTTTTCTTCTAACTATGTATGATGATGGATGTTAGCTAGACTTACTGTGGGGCTCACTTCCCAATGTAAACAAACGTCGAATCATTATGCTGTACACCTGAAACTAACACAATGTTATATATGTCAGTTACACCTCAATAAAAAAAGTAATTTTTTAAAACGTATATACATATACATCATGAGCAGGAATGCAAAGCTGGTTCATCATTTGAAAAATCATTCAATGTAATTCATCATATTAATAAATTAAAAGGGAAAAACATATGATATGCCAACAAAGAAAAAAATTTGACAAAATCTAACATCCATTCTTGATACAAAACTCTTTGCAAACTAGAAACTGTAGGGAGATTTTGCAACCTGATAAAGAATTAGAGTCATAATGCACAGCAAACATGCTTAATAACGCAGAAGATTTTTGAGTCAGGCGAAGATTACTTAAGATTCTACACAAGAAGCACAAACTCAACACAGAACAAAAGTGATAAATTAGACTTCACCAAAACATAAACTTCTGCCCTCTGAAAAAAACACTAAGAAAAGGAAAAGACAAGCCACTGTGGAAAATTATCTACATAGCAAATATCTGATAAAGGAGTATCCAGTGTACATACAGAACTTTTCAAAATTCAGTAATAAGAAAACAATACAATAAAGAACTGGGCATAAGATTTGAATAGTTACAAGTGAGCCAACTTGAAAAGGAGAAAATAATTATATGAATAACAGTGCTCTAAGACACAAAAAAGTTTGCTCAATAGAAGCACAGTTGTTATTGCTATTATGCCCTATTCTACCCAAAGGCCCCTGTATTAACAGAAAGAAGAACTCTCAGGACCACCCTCACAAAGAGGACAATAAACAAAGAAGGGTGGGGGAAAAGGAGCATGACACTATTTCTTAGGATGACCTCAGCTCAACACAGGCAAACAGCAAGAAGCCACAGCAAGAGCACAGACAAAAAACAAACATACAGAAAAAAAACCAAAAACAAAGAAACCCAAAGGTGGCCATCCAGATGGGCAGTTCTTACCATCATGCTTAAAACAAGTAAATAAATGTATTTTCTTGTTTAAAACAAGTAGATAATTTGCGGAAATTCAGAGGAATGTGTGGGTCTCAGATCCTTCACATAATCCTCCACAGGATATAAACACTGAAGAGCAAGTTCAAGGCCATTCCCCCAGGCCACTGTCTCAAGTGCACAATTCTGCAGCGCCACCTACTGGTGACTCGCTGCCCGGGCCGCCCCCCTGCCTCACCATGGCATGGACCAAGGGACTCGACTCCTTTAGGTCAGCACCCGGAGTGGCCTCGAGAAATGGTCAGATGGAATGCACACGGGGTTTTGCCTTCCCCTGTGTCTCCAGGACTCCCATTACTAAAAATTTTTATCACGTTTTTAGGTCTAATTTTCAGATAACTGATTAAATAGTTTTTGAGTAGGGGCATAAATCGGCTCAAGCCAAGTACTGAAAAACAAAAATGTGCAGCTGAGATAGATTTAAAAGGCAACTGCAAGCTTTTGAAGAGACAGATGCAAAAGAGGCAGAGAAAGCAAGATTCAGAAAAATCAGGCACCTGTGGCCTTTCATGTCGAATTCTGCCTGTATCACTAAGCTTGCAGGAGCCTGATTGAAATAACCTGTGACCAAGCAGAACAGAAAAGTAACATGCCCTACCTTACAAGCTGAGGCAAGCAGAGTCTTTGAATTGCTACAAGCAACACAAAATATTTCATAGCCATGTCCGTATCTAAAATTCAAAAAGAAAAAATGGATGACCTCTGTTTTAGGAAATGTATCTATATATCTCATGCTGCAAAATTTTTTAATGTGAAAACATTAATCTCTCTAGCTAACACACAGTTCTTTTAAGAAACATTTCTGTCAAGGGAAGTATCTGGGGTAAAAGCAGAGAGTGGAGAAGAATACAGCTTCCTAGCAATAATATAACTTATTCAAACTACTAAATTAAATACAAGTTTTCACCCCTAGCCAGTCAGTATAATAAATATTAATAACAAATCACAGAAAGGTTTGGATAGGGAACCACTGTAGGAAAAAAAAAGAGTAATAGTTTAAAAAAAAAAAAATGGTGCTATGCCTCTCTACTTTAAAAAAATCAAAACCAACAAATCTAGGAACTATAATACAGCATTATAAAAATCTAAGTAAAGTTTGATTCTCACCCCTTATGAAGGCTACCAAGAGATCTTTAGATCTGGGGGTGGGGGAATGTGGCTAAGAGGAAAGCAAAGGAGAAAATCAAATTGTGGGGGGAAAAGTATCACAAGTTAGGATAGAATCAGACCAAACAGCTAAGTATAGTTTAACTTACAGTTTTTGAACTTCAGGCCACAAAGTGTTTTGCAGCAGATGGTCCTCAGTGGGAGGTTCTATAATAAATTTAGTGTTGCAGTTAATTTTTCTATTTTCACGCAAGTGAATTCTGAAGCACATATTCAGGTCAGCAGTGACACATGCCACACTATGTGTACTAGTGTTTCTAGTAAACCATACTTTCGCCTTTTCTTACCAGTAAGTAAGGAGGGTTGGAAGGCCACCTGGTGATACTCGAAACCAGCACTACTGAACAGCTCCTCTTCATCAGAATGCTGAGAAGCCATATCTCCTAGTTTAAAAGAAGCATCAACATCATGAACGTGGTCCCATGTCTCCTACACACATCCCAATGTTAAGGCCACCAGTGAGAAAGTGGTGGCACTTCAAGGGAAGGAACGCTGTGTTCACGTGATTGCAAAGCCAAGGGTATTTCCACTGCTCTGGTATTTTCCATATGCACTGTGGTCAATTTCATAACAATTCCTTCCTTTTCCTTTGACCGAATATCTCCCAAACTTTTTATAAACTATGGAACGCATTTTTCAGGCAACCCACATTAGTATCTGTGGTTGTAAGTGCTCCATGAAATACACTTTGAAAAGCAGCACCTATTTCAGGGTGTGCACGGGCACACAGAGCAGTTACCATGAAATATCTGACAGAGAGCAGAGACAGAGAGCCTGGACTGTGATTTATAAAAAAAGAAATCACCTGTAATGAACACTAGTACATGTTATACAAGCGTGTGACTAGGTAGTAAGTACCATAGGTTCAGTAATTCTGGAGACGAATTCAGATGAACTCAGTCTTACCCTGAAAGACAGCTTTATTGGATAATCCCAAAGCAGGGACAGTAGCTCCTTCTGGAAGATCACCGTCTTGCTGGAATACAAAGTGTGAGACATGTCTTAAATGCTAAAAGATACTGTTACCTCAGGCACTGCAGGGGGGAAAAAAAAATGCTATGCTCATTAATGCTGAGAAGCAGTGTAAAGACCACTTACACTGAAGGTTATCTACCCAGACTTCCATTTTCTGAACCAAGAGATGAAATGCTAAGCATTCATTCTCCAGCAGACAGGCTCCAGCTAACCCCAGCCCCAGCCCCCACCCAATCCATAAAGTTGGGTATCTCTCATCCACAAGATCACTGAACCCTCACAGTTCAGTGAGTTTCAGGGTTTGACAAGGAAAGCGCTGTGATGGCTTCTAGCGAAGAGTGGGCTGAAAATGGAAGGCCTGAACCTTTATTTACAAGAGAGTCTCATGGGTACATCCCTAGTGATGCTCATGCAAACATGTTTCCCAGGAAGCCACAGTCATAGTATTTTCATTAAACATACTTAAAATTTTGAGTATTTTAAAACTTTTCAACAGAGTACTCTTTAAAGTGGCAATAATCTGTTTATATGCTGCATATCAATGAAGTTATTACAAGTGAAACAAATACTAACCATCAAAATTGGCACATGTCCATAAGCTAACAGCATCTCTTAAAATCTAAACTTTGTATTGATGGAACTGAACACAAACATGAGCAATGGGAATTTAAACTCACCAACATTGGTTACCGGAGACACAGGATGCTTCATTTTAGAAACGAAGAAAATGAAACACCATGGAAAACAGCAAAAAAGAGGCGTTCCTACATATCCCAATATTTAACATGGGGAAAAAAAACATCTAAAAAGCAGCAAGCGGCTTTCCAGTCTACAGCATCCCTGTATCTTGGGACACAGAACTGAATATATACCAGGGACTAACCTCTCATGAAATCCCACTGCCACATTTCAATCCCTAGAATTGTTTGATCCTCAAACCAGCCAGCCCTCCACACGATGTTCCGTCTAATGACCACAATCCAGGCCCCTCTTTCGATCCTGTTCTGTCCAGGATCTTTCCTCTTTGCCTAACTAAGACAGCCTGTGGCCAGAGGTGTCCATGGGACACTCTAGGAAGTGCAGCTGGACATTTCTTTTAAAACAATTCTGTTTTTCTCCCAGACTGGTGCTAATGTCCCTGCCTTCAAAGTCTCTGAGCTCAAAGGTATCCTGCTCCCACATCACTCTTCCCCACAAAGCGCATTTCATCACTTCCTTTGTTCAGGACCCGTCGTCAGTGCCAGAGTCTCAACTGTGTCTGCCTCCCAGGTCCTCTACCACTAGACCTTGCCCCAGTTCTCCATTTCCCTTGGTAACACTTTTCATTCAAGCAGCTCTGACCACTTCTCTGCTCCCTTTCTCGCCTTCCTTCTGCCTATTAAAAGTGTACTTACCCTTCTCAAGCTCAGAAGAAAATTTGTGACCCAACTCTAAGGACTGCAAAGGACTGTATGACATGCATTTCTGTGTAATGCAACTACCTGGCTACTTGCTTTCCCTTCCTTCAAAACTGGTTACTTGCTAATTTTTCTAACCTATGTATTTTTATAAGTGCTCAAATCTTTTGTAGAAAGAGGGTAAAAATGAACATTAATAAAAACTCACCCCTTTCAAAATTCAAATGAAGCCCCATTTTCTCATTACTGCAGTGACACTTCCTCCTATGACTATTACTTTAGCCAACACAAGATTCAGCAATTAACTGGTTTTATCTAACAATTTTAAGTACATGAGCTCCACTGCCCCCTACCCCTAATCTACACCGAGATGATAATCTCCTTGAAAATATAACCTATTGTGTTTTATCACAGTTACCAAACACAGTGAATATACATAGTATTTGTATCTTAATTTAATATTTTAATTCTTTAACAGTGTCTTGGGCTTACCTGTTATAAAATTTATTATACTAATATTTAAATTACTGCCTGTACAGTATACACAAAAATTTATCAAGCCAATGATAAGATGATTTGACTTCCTTTCTACCCATACTCTGCATTTACAGTCTTAAGTAAAACTTCTTTAAAATGTTATATGAAGTGGCAAGATCTAGTTAAAACATTTAGGGGAATACTCACATCACAAAGCACGTGATTCATTGACTGACCCGTAATGGCACAAAAATTTTCCACAAAATTCCGAGGTGCAGAAAATACTCGAAGAACTTTTTCATCTGCTCCAGACACAAACTGAAACCTACTGATCATTGCCAAACATTTAAGATCATATCCATGTATCTGAGGCCTTGCAATTTCATGCCAAGTCACCTGGGTGCCAAAAAAGATTAAAAAAAAATGATCGCACATTTCAAAAACTGAATTCTTTTCAACAAGCAAAGTATCAGACATAAAATCATTCATTATGCCACGGAAATATGACCATGGGGCAGATTCATCCATGTTGTTATGTACAGTTCAATACTTTTTTCTTGGTATAGCCATACAAAAGTAGTATTCCTTTTGTATGGCTATACCACAAATTACTGATCCACTCACCTACTCAGATATCTGGGTTGTTTCCAGCTGTCTTACTGAGAAAACAGTCATGAACTTTCATTACAAGTCTCTGTATGAATATATGCTCCCATTTCTCTTGAGTAAACACTTCCTATGGGTATGATAATTGAATGATGATTGTATAATTTTTAATAAACTGTCAAATTATTTCCCAAAGTGCCTATACATTTTACAATCCCACCAGCAGTGTAAGAAAGATCCAGCTGCCCACACCCTCATCAGCACTTGTGCAAGTCAGCCTTTCAACATTAATCATTCTAACAGCGATGTAATGGTATCTCATTATAGCTTTAACGTGCATTCCCTAATGACTAATGGTACTGAAATCTTTTCCTGTTCTTACTTTCCATTAATACATCATCTTCAGAGAAATATCTTTTGCCCCATTCCCCCCGCTCCTCTTTTTTACTGGATTGTCTGTTTTTGTTTTTACTGAGTTCTAAAAAATTCTTTGTAGACTCTAGATAAAAATCCTTTATCAGATATGTGTTTTGTAAATATTTTCTCCCAGCTTGTGACTCATCTTTTCATTTACCTGATAGCGTCTTTCAAAGGGCAGAATTTCACACTTTGGATAAAGTCTGATTTACCAAAATTTTTTTTTTTAAAGGATCATGAGTAAACAACTACTGAGTCATACTGGTAGCAAATTATCAAGAGTCACTGAAAACCACTCCAAAATCATTTGCCTTTTTTGCTTGACTATAGTGTGCTCCCAATGTTCTCTCTTAATTTTAATCTACCAAAATGCTGCTAAAGCAGAAATGCCAATGGCCAATTTCATTAGCACAGTCAGTTTCATGAATTTTTATCAGAAACTGAGTATACTTTGTAGTATAGCTCAGTTCAATGATTTATCAGTGGTAAAGTTTTATTGTGGTTTTTGAAAGCTTAGGGCCAAGACTGAAAGGTTTCTTCAACAAACACTGGGCTCAACCACTATTAAGTGACACTATATGATATTAGAAATTAGCTTTTACTGCACATCTGACAGTGTTTCCTAATGAATTAAAACTAAAATTACAAGGTATAAGAGAACTTTTTTGTGGAACTAAAGTAAACACAATTTGGCAACTAACATTTGAATTGTTTGAATTATAAAGAATACATGCATGCTTAAATTTGTTTTTTTACTGAAATACAGTTGAAATATGTAATATTATGTTAGTTTCAACACAGTGTACAACATAGTGACTTGACATTTAAATACATTACAAAACGGTCACCATAATAAACCTAGTAACCACCCACCTGTCCTCATGTGAAGTTATTAAAACATTACTGACCACATTCCTTATGCTCTATACCATACCCCTGTGACTTATTTACAACTGAAAGTTTGTGCCTTTTCATCCCTTCACCTACTTCGCGCAGCTCCACACCTCTGGAAAACACCCATTTGTTTTTTGTGTAAGTTTGTTTTCACTTTGTCTGTTCGTTTGTTTTTAGATTATACATATATATCACATTGTCTTTCTCCATCTAACTTGTATCACTTAGCACAGTATCCTCTAGATTCATCTATTTTATTATAAATGGCAAGACTTTATTTTCCTCTTTTAAATTTTTTCTTAATCTTTAATTTCACTGAAGTATAGTTGATTTAAAAGGCTGTATTAATTTCTGCTGTACAGCACAGTTGACTCAGTTATAATGGCTCATTTTTTAATGGCTAATATTCCACTGTATATATACCATGTCTTCTTTATTTATCTATCAGCAGATACTTAGCTTGGAGAAGGAAATGGCAACCCACTCCATTACTCTTGCCTGGAGAATCCCATGGAGGAAGGAGCCCGGTAGGCTACAGTCCATGGGGTCGCAAAGAGTCGGACATGATTAAGCAACTTCACTCACTGACTCACTAGATACTTAGCTGCTTTCATATCTTGGCTATTGTTAATAATGTAATTATTTACAATAATTATATTAAATAAATACATGTAAATATTGTAAATAATGCTTCAATAAACATGGGGGTGGATGTGTCTTTTCAAATTAGTGTTTTGTTTTCTTTAAATAAATACCCAGAAATGAAATTCCTAGATCATGGGGTAGTTCTATTTTTAATTTTTTGAGGAGCATCCACTCCATTTTCCATAGCACTGCTATAATTTACGATCCTACCAACAGGGCAGGAGGGCTCCTTTTCTCCACATCCTTGCCACCATTCGCTGTTTGTTACCTATTTGATCACAGCCACTCTGAGAGATGAAAGGGAGTATCTCATTGTGGTTCTGATTTGCAGTTCCCTGATGGTTAGTGTTGAGCATCTGTTCACGCATCTCCTGGCCATCTTATGTCTTCTTTGGAATGCTTCAGTTTTCAAGAAACCTATTTTCCAGGGCAGCTGTAACATTTTGCATTCCCACTGGTAATGTATGAAAGTTCCGGTCTCTCTGCAACCTACCACCACTTGCCACTGTCTGTATTTTATACCTCAGATATCCCGAGGGTGTGCAGTGGCATCTCATCATTTTAATTTGCATTTCCCTAATGGCTTATGTTGCTGCCCCTCTCTTCATGAACTCAGGGATGTTCTTTTCAAGTGGATCCATCAAGAAGGAAGATGTTTTACCTGTGACTGGTCTTTTCTCTTCCAAGGAGCAAAAAGTCGAGTTGTCTGGTCAGTACCAACAGTGATGATAAATTCTCCTTCTGGATCCCACGTTAGGTCTTGGACACCATCAAAGTGTCCTGAAATAACAATCTCTGGAGTCCATTCTTTCTGCAATGAAAGTGCTCATGATACATCAAAATAATCAATGTATTTTCATTCAAAATTAAGTCCGATAATGCCTTCAGCCCTCAGGTCTGATATGGGAAAGACCATGGCTCCCAAACAAGGTGAAAAGTTAAGTAAAAAAGATGGAAATTCACAGTAACAGGCTCTGTTTTTCAGTCAAGTAGAATAGAACTTAAACATTCAAATATGTGCTGTGTCCTTCAAAGCAGTTTCCTTGGGGAAGTCCCCTCCATTTGTCATTTGTGAATGCCTCCTGGAACCCAGACATTACCCAATCTTTCTGTGCCTCAATTAACTCTACTCTAAAAGAGCTACCTAGCTCCTACAATCATTATGATAGTCAGATGAATTTATATTTATACAACACTGGCACATACTAGGTATCAGTAATACACAAGTATTTAACTGTCAAACTAAATAATAAGGAGTACTGGGTAACACGAGTCTGTAGATTCTGAGCGTATGCCTGCCCAACTCTTTCTTAAGTAGAAAGCTGCACGTGTAGAGGACAGAGGTTAAATCAAACCTAGTTAGTCTACCTCCTGAGGGAGCCGGCACCAGTAACGAGTAAACAAATAATGAAATGCTGCTGCTGCTAAGTGGCTTCAGTCATGTCCAACTCTGTGCGACCCCATAGATGGCAGCCCACCAGGCTCCGCCATCCCTGAGATTCTCCAGGCAAGAACACTGGAGTGGGTTGCCATTTCCTTCTCCAATGCATCAAAGTGAAAAGTGAAACTGAAGACGCTCAGTCGTGTCCAACTGTTTGCGACCCCATGACTGCAGCCTACCAGGCTCCTCCATCCATGGGATTTTCCAGGCAAGAGTACTGGAGTGGGTTGCCATTGCCTTCTCCAATAATGAAATGAAATATAGAAAATGTCCACAAAGCATCTTTTGGAACAACTCAAGTGGTGTAAAACTTGAACTTTAGAGAAAAATTAAATTTATGTAAATAGCTAAAAGGTCATTCAAAGCCAACGCTGATGAATGTGGTTAAGCCATATTATTTTCTGGCCAAAAACATAAACAGGCTGGAACAAAGAAATCCTGTTAATTTATTCTGTAATATAAGAATTGACTCTAAAGTTAGCACTAATGGGAATTCCCAAAAGATTTAGAAAAAAGTACAGCACTGTTGACTATCAACACAGCTCTGAAGCTCAGCGTTTGTTTTTAGAAATTGCCCTTGACTATAACAAATGTGTGTGGGATGTGGAGAGTGGAAGCAGCTATGCATGCTTGAGTGGCAGGGGTAAATGGGAACTCTATTTTCTGCTCAATTTTTCTGTAAATCTAAAATTTTTCCAATAAATAAAGTCTATTAAAAAATTACTCTAAATATTTGGTAAACTGCTATTATAAATTTGAAATCAAGTTATAAGCAAAAGTACAGTGAAATTCTGTCCTCTGGTTTGAGTAGTAGGTTTGTCCTCCTTCTCATCTAATGATTTTTCTCATGAAGGCCCTCAAAGACCAGATAAAATATGGCTCAAAGGAGCTCTTAAGAACAAAATTAAATTTATCCTAAAAAAATCTGGAAGTGTCATAGATAATGATTCCCTAGTTCATATAATAGTAAAAACAATCTTAAAGGTCAACTCCAAATGGCAGATACAAAGGGGAAAAGTGAATCACTGTATGTACTGAGAATTCAAATCCTTCTGTATGACACAACTATTACAAAGCTCTCAAACTAAAGGTCAAGCAAATTCATGAATCTGTACCTAAATAAGTACCATGCACTAACCAATTGCACCACTCGGGATACATGAATTTTTCCTTTGTAAGGGAAGCCATTAGATGCACGTTCAAACTCTGATGACTCAATTCTGCTCTATGTTCTGACTTCTTTCATCAATTTATTTAAAATATATAGTATCAAGTATGTGTCAGGCCCTGCTTTTCACACTGTACAAGTATTAACTCATTTTAGCATCATAAAATCCTTCTCAGTAAAGTTCAGTTAGTTGCTCAGTCGTGTCTGACTCTGCGACCCCATGGACTGCAGCACGCCAGGCCTCCCTGTTCATCATAACTCCCAAAGCTTACTCAAACTCATGTTCATTGACTTGATGATGCCATCCAACCAGTTCATCCTCTGTCGTCCCCTTCTCCTCCTGCCCTCAATCTTTCCCAGCATCAGGGTCTTTTCAAATGTTCTTCGCATCAGTACGGCCAAAGTACTAGAGTTTCAGCTTCAGCATCAGTTTTTCCAATGAATATGCAGGACTGATTTCCTTTAAGATGGACTGGTTGGATCTCCTTGGAGTCCAAAGGGTTCTCAAGAGTCTTCCCCAACACCACAGTTCAAAAGCATCAATTCTTCCACACTCAGCTTTCTTTATAGTCCAACTCTCACATCCATACATGACTACTGGAAAAACCACAGCTTTGACTAGACGGGACGTTTTTTGGCAAAGTAATGTCTCTGCTTTTTAATAAGCTGTCTAGGTTGGTCATAACTTTTCTTCCAAGGAGCAAGCGTCTTTTAATTTCATGGCTGCAGTCACCATCTGCAGTGATTTTGGAGCCCCCAAAATTAAAGTCTTTCACTGTTTACACTGTTTCCCCATCTATTTGCCATGAAGAGATGGGACCTGATGCCATGATCTTAGTTTTCTGAGTGTTGAGTTTCAAGCCAACTTTTTCACTCTTCTCTTTCACTTTCATCAAGAGGCTCTTTAGTTCTTCTTCACTTTCTGCCATAAGGGTAGTATCATCTGCATATCTGAGAATTATTGATATTTCTCCCAGTAATTACGGATTTTCTCATGATGTACTCTGCATAGAAGTTAAATAAGCAGGGTGACAATATACAGCCTTGATGTACTCCTTTCCCGATTTGGAACCAATGTTCCATGTCCAGTAATACCTGTATACAGATTTCTCAAGAGGCAAGTCAGGCGGTCTGGTATTCCCATCTCTTTCAGAATTTTCCAGTTTGTTGTGGTCCACACAATCAAATGCTTTGGCACAGTCAATAAAGCAGAAATAGATGTTTTTTCTGGAACTCTCTTGCTTTTTCCATGATCCAGCGGATGTTGGCAATTTGATCTCTGGTTCCCCTGCCTTTTCTAAAACCAGCTTGAACATCAGGAAGTTCACGGTTCACATATTGCTGACT
>NW_011494858.1:2013922-2047678 GCF_000754665.1 Bison bison bison
GCCTGGCTTGGAGAATTTTGAGCATTACTTTACTAGCGTGTGAGATGAGTGCAATTATGTGGTAGTTTGAGCATTCTTTGGCATTCCCTTTTTTGGGTTTGGAATGAAAACTGACCTTTTCCAGTCCTGTGGCCACTGCTGAGTTTTCCAAATTTGCTGGCATAATGAGTACAGCACTTTCACAGCATCATCTTTCAGGATTTGGAATAGCTCAACTGGAATTCCATCACCTCCACTAGCTTAGTTCGTATTGATGTTTCCTAAGGCCTACTTGACTTCACATTCCAGGATGTCTGGATCTAGGTGAATGATCACACCATCCTGATTATCTGGGTCTTGAAGATCTTTTTTGTATAGTTTTTCTGTGTATTCTTGCCAGCTCTTCTTAATATCTTCAGCTTCTGTCATGTCTGACTCTTTGCGACCCCATGAAATGCAGCACGCCAGGCCTCCCTGTCGGAGAAGGCAATGGCACCCCACTCCAGTACTCTTGCCTGGAAAATCCCATGGATGGAGGAGCCCGGTAGGCTGCAGTCCATGGGGTCACTAAGAGTCGGATACAACTGAGCGACTTCACTTTCACTTTTCACTTTCATGAATTGGAGAAGGAAATGGCAACCCACTCCAGTCTTCTTGCCTGGAGAATCCCAGGGACGGGGGAGCCTGGTGGGCTGCCGTCTATGGGGTCGCACAGAGTCAGACATGACTGAAGCGACTTAGTAGTAGTAGTAGTAGGCCTCCCTGTCCATCACCAACTCCTCGAGTTCACCCAAACCCATGTCCATCAAGTCAGTGATGCCATCCAGCCATTTCATCCTCTGTCGTCCCCCTTCTCCTCCTGCCCCCAATCTCTCCCAGCATCAGAGTCTTTTCCAATGAGTCAACTCTTCACATGAGGTGGCCAAAGTATTGGAATTTCAGCCTCAGCATCAGTCCTTCCAATGAACACCCAGGACTGATCTCCTTTAGAATGGACTGGTTGGATCTCCTTGCAGTCCAAGGGACTCTCAAGAGTCTTCTCCAACACCACAGTTCAAAAGCATCAATTCTTCAGTGCTCAGCTTTCTTCACAGTCCAACTCTCACATCCATACATGACCACTGGAAAAACCATAGCCTTGACTAGACGGACCTTTGTTGTCAAAGTAATGTCTCTGCTTTTTAATACGCTGTCTAGGTTGGTCATAACTTTCCTTCCACGGAGTAAGCATCTTTTAATTTCATGGCTGCAGTCACCATTTGCGGTGATTTTGGAGCCCCAAAAAATAAAGTCTGACATTGTTTCCACCGTTTCCCCATCTATTTCCCATGAAGTGATGGGACGATGCCATATCCCTCTCAGTAGGTGTTATTACTGTCCGTATTTTACAGATGAGGAATCTGAGACAAAGGTTCGGTAATGTCCTCAAAAACATAGCTAATAAGTTCTGGGGCCAAGATTCACATGCTCCTAACACTGTTTCTGTCATCCCATTTCCCTAAACCCAGAGAAGCAGGTCGCAAGCAAATTAGGAAGCAAGAGATTGGAATAATACTGTAAAGCCGCTATCATACTTACCTAGAGGAAGATTATCCCTCTCCAAGAGAGTAAAAAGTGCAAGAAAGATCTAGAAAAGCCCAATATTTGCAGGATCATTTAGAATTACACATATCAAGAGCCCCTGAGAGCATTAATATATTCCATCATAAAATAACAGGTCCTTCTAAATGCCCTTATGTCAGCCAGTCATTCAACAACTCAACAAATTATCAGTGGAGCACCTAGCTATCCAACAGGAAAACACCAAATTATTTTATCTTGCATAAGACAAAGAAATTAAACATTTTAGGAAAAACTCTCAGCACAAAATGTATATAGCTTAAGGGAGAGCTTAAATTTTATGCAGTTTAAACTTCACTTAAGTAAAAATTTTAACTACATGCAAATTTTAATATTGCAACAATGCTAGACAATTGAATTTTATTCTTAGGAAACCATAAGTTTCTTTCTTAGTATAACAACAGAATAACATCTACAGAAAAAGTGACATCATCTGAACTTAAATGCCTCTACTAAGTTTCTGAAGAGTGTTAGAGGTAAAACAACACTGTTTCCCTAGGCTTCACTTACGATTTACTCTATTTGATCGGAAATGATTTAAAAATATTTTCCTTACTGGGTTGGTAGCATTCTGTTTCCAAAGGTGCAATGCTCCGTGGAAAGCATGAGCGATGATCATGGAGCCATCTTCATTGAACTGGCAATCATAAAATCCCAGGGTATTGCCACCTACTTCTCCTACTCGAACCTACTCAACAATACACAGAAAACAATTCATCACCAATTTCTCACAACAGAAAACAATGATTCCAGAGATTATGTTCTCACTTACTTAACATACACAAAGAGTGAACATCTGCAGCTCTAGGAACACAGACTTGAGATTTACTGCTTAATAAACTCATTTTTCTTGTCCTTAAATATTCACATTTTACCTGTTCTAGCCAAACTCCTGACTCTTCATCTGGAGCCCAAAGAATCATGGTTTTATCCATTGAGGCAGACAACAATCTCATTGGCTGTTGTAGGATACCATCTAAAGAAAAAAACCAAACTACAGTAAGTCCTCTAAATAAAAAATTCAAATTGCACACTTTCGTAGAGGCAAAGTGCATTCGCCATGTCCAGTCACATAAGTTAGTTCACGTGTCTAGCATACATTTGTCAGCTGTATGCATCCTCTACAAGTGGCTATGCTTTTGTGTGCTTTACAGCACCGTATAGAGTCCAGTGGCACAGTATTTTTAAGCCAGATCTGCAAGAGGGTGACTTCACTGAACTCCTTGCTGTGCGATACAAGGCACTTTCTAATGAAGACCTCCAATGAAGAATTGGGAGGACGAAGAGAGAAAAGAGGAAAAAGAAACCGAAGAATGAAGAGATTCATGACACAGGAAACGGCAAGAGGATTTTATTTGAGGAGGGACTGTTGGTTTTTCAGGCACAGGACTGAATGTAGACCAGTACACGAAGGCTGCAGCAGCCATTCAGAATGCAATCCAGTGCTACCTTGTCATCTATGACAAGAAAAAAAGAGCTGCTACCCAGACATCACTGGATCATTTTTTCAAGAGGCTTAGATAGAACTGAATCCAGTAAAGAACCAATCCTTTGCCATCAACATCAGGTGTTGAGTGAAACTGCAGCCTGGCCTTCATCTTTCGACAGCCCTTCACCTCTACCATCTCCCACCTCCCTGCCCTCCTCCCGTCAGTAACTCTTCTTGCCTGTTCACTCGATGCTAGCCCTGTATGACAGCTGTTGTACTGCACTACGGCACTTTTCAAGGTACAATGCACTAAGATGTTTTATTATTTGTTTGAAAGTATTATACATTTATTATAGTACTGTACTATATAGCTGATTGTATTAAGCTGAAAAGGCAGGTTGTACAAGCACAAATGCATATTGATGTAGTTTTAACAGCTACAAAACACTTTTGTTTATGATTACATAAATGTGTGGTATAAAAGGATAAAAACTGCATGGGAATAACTGAATTCAGCCTTAAGGGAAGGATGGAGGGGGGAGGATTCAGGAAAAACTACACAGGAATCCCCATCTCTATATCTAATTTATCTCTTATTTTAATTTATTGATTTATTTTTGGTCGTGCTGGGTCTCCGTTGCTGTGCGGGTTCTCTCTAGTTGTGGCGAGTAGGGGAGCGAGGGCTTCTCATGGCGGTGGCTTCTCTTGCTGTGGAGCACAGGCTCAAGGCACACGGTCTTTGGTAGCTGCAGTGTGTGGGCTCACTTGTGGCTCGCGGGCTCAGTAGTTGGGCACACGGATTCAGTTGCTCTGCAGCATGTGGAACCTTCCAGGCCAGAGATCGAACCCAGGGCCCCTGCAGTAGCAGGAGATTCTGATCCACTAAACCACCAGGGAAGTCCTATAATATCTAATTTAACTTTTTTAAAACTGCAGCAAATATGACATCATAATAAAAGCTGGATGGTGTTACCTGAGCATTAATTACTGCTGCTCTCTATTCTTGTCTTGGGGAAGGGGCTGGGAAGAGAAAACAGGGCTGCTGCCACGCTCAGCTCTACACCTCAGTGCCAACTCGAACGTGCACACAATCATCACTCCATAAACAGAGGTTAAGGGTAAAAGAAAGAAGGAAAATCTTTACTTAGTCATAAATGATGTAGCTTGGTATTACCAACTTTGTATTTCCAAGGGTAAAGGATCAAGTGAAGTTGGCTTGAAAGTCAATTTCTCTTAAATCCCATAAGGACCAGGTAAAATCTTTAAAGATAAAAAGTTAAAAGCCATATGGCAGTTTTGGCATCAAAGCAGGAATCATACTTTTTTCCCTCTTAGAAATACAACTTTCAATGAAATTGAAGAGCTAGCTGAACGGGTTACAGTATTATACTTTGCCAACATGAAAATGTCTTATACTTGAGATTTCTTTTTTTTTAATTTTTTGTTTGTTTTGGCTGGGTTGGGTCTTCATTGTGGCGCACTGGCTCTTCGCTGCTGTGCTAGGGCTTTCTCGAGTTGCAGCAAGCAGGGCTTCTCTTGGGTTGTAGTGGACAGGCTCCTCATTGCAGTGGCTTCTCTTGCTGCGGAGCACGGGCTCTAGGGTACGTGTGCTCAGCAGTTGTGGTTCACAGGCTTAGCTGCCCTGTGACATGTGGGAACTTAGTTCCAGACCAGGGATCCAACCTGTGTCCCCTGCACTGGCAGGCAGATTCTTAACCACGGGACCACAAGAGAAGTCCCTGAGATTTCTAATTACACTCAAAAATATCCTCTACTTCATTTGGTCGGCTTAAAATTCTATCAGTCAGACGTAATTGAAATGAGGGCTTTGTGTTTGCTTTTCTTCCTACCTTTGTAAAATGAAGGCTGCCAATGAACTGCGTTTACCCAGTTTTCATGACCAGCCAGGACAGTCTCCAGAGTAACCGCAAATGTTATTTTAATACCTACAACAACAAAAAAAGATTCTTCCCACAAAGTTCTTTGTAAAAGGAACATTTTCATAACCAACTCAGTTGTACAATTACATTAAAAAAAACCAGAACAGAACATGATTTAGATTCAACAAAAAGCATTAATTCTAAATTTCATCAACTTTACCCCTTGTTCACAGGAGAAAAAAGATACATAAATTCTAAAGATGTACAGATTTTTCTTTATGTTTTGCCTACTTAGCTATAAATAAAAATTAAGGAATATGTTCTATTTTAAATTTTCAGGGACAGTGACTCTTATGCTATAATTAAAAAACAAAAAAGACATGCCAGCCTTCTTTGCTATCCTCACTCATTATGTGAAATAGTCTAAACTACCATTAAAAAGAGACAACACCCCTAAGATAAATGTAAAAATAAAGGAAGTCAAATCAGTACTGTGAACTTCCAAACAAAATAATTAATGAAAATAACACAAAAGTTTTCATATTTGGAAACAATATGCTGCTTATAGTATTTCTTGGTTCTCTCCAAAAATCTGTCACCAAATCTCAACTCTAATGGCGTTATAACCAAGAAGAGTAATAACAAAGAAGTGTATTTCTGATGAACAATGTTAAATAAGGATTAACATGATTTTCATACCCATAGAAAATTATCTCCTTTAAATACAACATTCCAACAGAACCTACCATGGAGGGGTACTGTTCTGATGCCAGACAGTAAGAAAATCAGAACTACATATGCCATTCAAATATAGGAATTCAGTTGTCTCTTATGAATATCCTCCAACAAATGTACAAATAATTCACGTTATTTCTTTACATCTTCCTATGCTAAAACTGAAATTTAAATTTTACAAACTAATTTATTGAGAAAATACTAAACATTTTCAGCAACTAAAAAAACCTAATATAGTTTAGAAAAGTAAGTTTCATATATTAAAAATGACTTACTCTCACATAAAAATAAAAAAGGAAAAACGCATAGTGTAAGTTTCAGCTAGGGATCTGATATTTCTGAAAACCTAACCTTCACATATGTGTGTAGTGATATAGATAAATAAATCAGCTAGGAAATCTAAGAACTACTGCATCAAATATTTTCATTATTACTCACTTTCATTTTCTACATTAAAAGTATTTTCTTTCAGTTTTATGTTATCATCTTCCTGAGTCTCTAAAGATGTTGATTTTACATACAGTCTCCATATCCGTATCAGGCAATCTTGTGAACAGCTTGCTAGGAAAAGATCTCTTCCTAGTTAAAAAAACAGATACTATTATTTTTAGAATATTCTATTCTTAAATTTAAGTATAAGAGTTTTTCTTCTACAATATATAAATTTCTAGATTTCATGAAAAAATTAGACTTTGCTTCCCTATCTTTCATTCATTTGACCTGTATTCATTTTCAGTGACATTGACAAATACACATAAAATGCTAATAAACAGTTACAATATTTGGTATTCCTATACAATCTACTAATTTCTATGAAGAACTTCTCAAGAATGTCTGCACGTGTAATAGCTAGTGTCCTCCTGTAAAGATCAACTTATGTCATCCTCTACCATCCCAACTAATACTTAATACAAAGGATAAGTATCCTCTTTTCTAACTGGGCCAACAGAAAAATGTTACATACAAAGAAAATGTTAGATTAAAACATAAAAGGCTGCTTTTTTGAAAGTTACACATACTTGTCTGCACTATATGTACTTTAGCAATATTTCATACTGACCAAAGGCTGCCCATTCCACGCCTCTTATCCAATCCTCATGTCCAGAGAGAAAAAGCATTTTCTGAAACTAGTAAGATAACAAAAATCACAGGACTTAATGTAAGAATTTAATATTTTAATGTATATCAGTAACCTCATTTGATCTCAGCCATTCCTCCTGCATTTTTTAAAAAAACTGGGAACACTATCTGATCAGTCATAAGATAGAGTTCTCACTTGGGAATGAAAAAAACTCATCATCTATATCATTGAACTGAGCAGTCATGAGTAGATAATATCTGTAGTCCCCAAATACACCAACTGTTCACAAGGTAAAATGGTATATGCTGTAGATACAATATAGAAAAAAGCTGGGCAGCTGAACACAATGATTTTTAACTTTCTTATAAAATGCAAAGAAATAAGTATCTCTGTTATTAACTAGGGATTTCCTGGTAGCTCAGCTGGTAAAGAATCCACCTGCAATGCAGGAGACCCCAGTTTGATTCCTGGGTCGGGAAGATCCACTGGAAAAGAGATAGGCTACGCACTCCAGTATTCTCGGGCTTTCCTGGTGGCTCAGCTTGTAAATAATCCACCTGCAATGCAGGAGACCTGGGTTCAATCCCTGGGTTGGGAAGATCCCCTGGAGAAAGGAACAGCTACACACTCCAGTATTCTGATCTGGAGACTTCCATGGACTGTATAGTCCATGGGGTCACAAAGAGCGGGCATGGCTGAGCAACTTTCACTCAGGCTCTATTAACTAAATGAACATAGGGTTAACCAACCCTCTTTCTGAAACTTCCCTCTGGTTTAACCACTCAAAGAACAGGAAAATATTACAAGGACAAATAATCACTGCTGGGGTGTATGTCACGGTAGGTATATTATACTTCATTTAAATTTCTTAAGAAAAACTACTACTACTACATTTCCCTCTCTTCTTCCCCACCTAACGACCTGTATTCCGCAACAACTCTGGACTTGGAGGCCAAAGCAGCAGCAGAATACCTGGCGATCAAAGAGCGACAAGTGGTTTAACAGAGGACTGTCGAAAAGATTTTCCTATTGGATTGGTCAACTTAGATCAGAACATCCCCCAAATTCTATAATCTAGAAAGTCTGTCTTAAGATATGGAATTAAGCAGAACATAATTCTAGCCTCTTAAAGAAACATGAACAATTACCTGATTGTTTTGTTGAACAAATAAGTGAATTTTGCAGTCATCATCACCACATGCTAATACCGGCACTGGGAGGAAAAAGAGGCGTTACTATAAGCATCATATAACATATATATATATATAAAAAATATCATGCAACATTGTAACATCCATCCTAAGTTATGACAATCACCTATGCCGTGTCCTAAGTTCTAGGTAGAGCCTTGACTTCTATTTCCCACATCACTGAACAAATAAATTGAAAGCACTCAATAACATCTTTAGGAATAAAATGAACATTCTAGAATGTTTCATTAAATGGATACTTGGCAAAGAATGACTATTAACAGAATCCTCTGCTCTGTTCTATGTCATTTACTATAGAAGGAGCAGTAAAAAGAGCTCAGCAGTAAAAACAAGCTGGGAGCACTTAACCATGTCAGCCAGAACACTTAATAGGAATCATTAGCCCAAGTGAATAATAAAAAATCAGGGAGAGCGACTAAGAGCCCAGCATCCTGGTTATTGCACAAAGATTTAAGGGTATGTTTGTTACTTTGAGGACCCTACATTGTGAGAATTTGATAATAAAACAAAATTCACAGAGTAATTAAAGAACAAAATGAAAGCACATATATAACTATGTGGTTAAAAAGCTATGAAAGGTGTGACTGTAAAATTAGTTTTCTTTAAATCAATTTTTTTAAAAAGCCATAAAACTCCAGTCACTCAGCCTTAGTGCAGATGCGAGGAAATGAAATTCTATGTAATAAAAACCAGAACAGAACGTGTGCAGTTCCTCCTCCCGGGAAGCCCTGGCAGAAAGTGGAACATCACGTGAGACCACGGAGTTGCAGCTCCCGCTGCAGAGGGCAAAACAGCCTGGAGGTTTCCAGGCCCAGTCTCTGCCCACCAGCTCTGTCCTCCAGGCACCTGAGGAGCCACAAGACTGTCTGACGTGCGCTGGCCACCATCCGGGTAGAGAATAATCAAAGACAGGTACAGACAGGCTTCCCAGCAAAAGGACATTTTTCGTTTAGAGATTTTAAGTGGCCTGAGGCACTCTGCCACTGCGCAAGATGGGCAGGGGCTGTCACCTCGAGAGAAATGCTCACAGGGCCCATCCTTAGTACTTTCTCAACTTATCCCAGACCTCCACCTTCTACAGAGCTAGGCAATTTCCCCAAATTTCATTTATATTGAACATATATCTGATAAATAGGAGTATCAATCTCGAGTTCATATTAAATCACTTAAATTTTTAACAGCTACTGAAGTTTCTAACAGCCACCCCCTTAACCTTATGTTTTATACACAGATAGATCATTTGACTACTGAGAACAAAAGTATGTTATCCATGTCTCTCAACTTGTCTTCTGAAAATATTCAGACACAAAATTAAGATCCAATATGTTTCTCTGAGGTCCTGGTTGTAAGGAGACATAAAAATATGCTGCTCTTTTAATATACACTTAGCAGGAAACTCACCATCAATATTAGGCAAAAAAGACAAGCAGAGAGCCAGAGCGAATCCATTTCCAAAGTTCAAGGTCTGAAGGCATGTCACTAAGAAAGAAAACACACCATGAACAACTCAGCTTATCCACCTGGAGAGGTCCAGTGGCATCATCAGAACCCTGGACATCACCAAGGAGATGGGAAAAGTCAGTTCTGAGCCCCCAGTGACAATGGGACTTTAAATGGTCAGCTTTAAGGTTACAAGAGAACAAGGTTACAGAGAACAAAAAGACTTAAATGAAAAGGCTTTGAAGGAATTTACATTATCAACAGTTTGGTAAACAGGAATTCTAGAAAAGTGTAAAAAAACCACGTAGATTAGAATTCTAACATTTCAAAAACTGCTTGAAAGACTGAAAAAATTATGAGGATGCTCTTCTACGATGCTGTTCATTTGATCATTATTATTTCATCTGTTTGGAACAATGTCTCTAAACCTACCTTCAGAACCCTGTTTAGACCAGACTCGAACAGTAGAATCGGAAGCTGCGGACACTATCAGTGTGTGCAATGCAATGCCTGGTGCCCTCCTCTGGTAAACAGCATGCACTGCATAAACAGGTCCTTCATGGCCGGAGACGTGGACTGCTTGTAAAAGCTGAATCACAAAGAATAACAAAAAAGCTATGTGAAACAAAAGAATTATCAGTTTCACCTGCACTTAACTAGAATCAGAGGATTAAAGGCACTGTTAAAATGCCTGACCCAGAAGTAAGTCCTTTCAAGCTGAGACAGTGAAGGACAGGGAAGCCTGGCGTGCTGCAAAGAGTCAGACACAACTTAGTGACTGAACAAGAACAAGCTGAGAAGAACATAAACTTGTGAGAAGTCTGTCTGATTATATTAACAACACACAAAATATGCACATCCCTTGACATAGCAATCTCACATCTAAGAACCTACTCTGAGAGAACAGCACTAATTTAACTGAAATAAAAGACAAATGCAAAAGGATACTTATCATACTCTTCATGAAAACTGCAATCAACTTAAAAGTACTAATAGGAAAAAAAAGTGTTAATAGGAAACTGATTAAATAATTTTAGACTTATATTCTAAGCCAACAAAAAGGATAATGCTCACTTATCACCATGGAAAGACATCTATGACACTGATACCTTTGAAGACTACAGGCCACATTTGTGGACTGCTCCTCCTCTAGGATTGGTCTGACATCTCCCCATGAAAAGATTCAGGGCTGACATTGTGACGTTGTCACAACATCAGTGTAACACACCAGGAGACATGCAATGTCAGGCCTGTTCCACTATCAGTGAAATTACCTTTGATGTTTTAGCAAAGGTAGTGTCAACCATGTTTTTTCACTATGAAAAATTTTTTGGTGGTAATATGTGAGAAGGCAATGGCACCCCACTCCAGTACTCTTGCCTGGAGAATCCCATGGACAGAGGAGCCTGGTAGGCTGCAGTCCATGGGGTCACTAAGTCAGACACGACTGAGCGACTTCACTTTCATTTTTCGATTTCATGCATTGGAGAAGGAATTGGCAACCCACTCCAATGTTCTTGCCTAGAGGATCCCAGGGACAGGGGAGCCTGGTGGGCTGCCGTCTATGGGGTCACACAGAGTCGGACACAACTGAAGTGACTTAGCAGCAACATGTGAGATTATGTTTTGGGAATGAGTAAATGTTCTGTTTTCTATCAAACTTTTACCAAGTTTTTTCAGCATCCACTCATAATACTTGCATGTATCAAGCAGAACTACAAAATGAAGAACTGGCAAAAACTGGGAAATGCCACCTGGTTATCAGTCTTCCTGCTTGCTATGCAAGATTATGCCCTGTAGTAATCATTTCTGTTTTTGTGGGTTTGTATTTTTAGAGTTCCAAATATGTAAGATTTACCACTTTCCTTGACAGGTATGTTTTGTAAATTGTTGTCTGCTCAAATAGAGGTGCCTTAAATATCTCAATTGTTTTCCAATTACTTAAGTAGAACTCTGCCACTCGAAAAGGTAATTAATAGTTACGTGTAAGGTTTTGTATACTAACTTCCTGTAGTCATTAACCTTTGACTTCTCTGAAAAAAAAAAAAACACTTTTTAAAACTCAAGTAAACAAAATCACTTCAATACATAATTAAACACTAGAGATATGGAACAATCTTCATTAGAATGTTAGCCACGGAAATTTTGTGTCTTTTTTCTTCTTTATACTTTCCGGTATTTAAAATTTATTGTTATTGTTGTTGCTCAGTCACTAAGTCGTGTTTAACTCTTTGCAACCCCAGGGACTGCAGTATGCCAGGCTTCCCCATCCTTCACTGTCTCTCGGAGATCACTCAAATTCATGTCCACTCAGTAGGTAATGCTATCTGAGTCTGTATAATTACCTCCCAAATGTTAAATCTATAGAAAAACTCATTTCACACCTGTTTTTTTCTGTTTTATTTTATACTGAAGTATCACTGATTTACAGTGTTACGTTGTATTATACATATTCTTTTTCATATCCTTTCCTATTATGGTTTTGAATAAAGTTCCCTGTACTATACAGTAGGGCCTTGTTGTGTTGTTCATTTTATATAGTTTGTATCTGCTAATCCCAGGCTCCTAATTTTACCCCATCCCCATCCCCTTTCCCCTATGGCAATCATAAATTTCTTTTCTATGTCACTTCACATCTTTAAGCAGAATTTTATTTCAACCATCAGAGAATCTTAAAAGCTCAAACAAAACAAATCTCTCAAGTTCACTGGCTTGTTAAAAAACAATGCCCACTAGTCAAAGACTCAAATCTCTCATTATGCCAGCTTAGAACTATCTCCTTTTATCAGAAGTCAAGATGCAGTGAGCACCTGTGTGCGTGCAAATGCATACCAGATGGAACCTTTAAGCCTCTCAAGCTACAATGTGTGACTCCTTCCCTCAAATCCTCTTATTCCCTTCATCCCTCTTTGAGGCCTTTCATCTTCCTGCCCTTCCTGTTTAGCCTCAGCCTCCTTTCTGGTCCATGTCTAAGTTCGCCGTCTGCCATCAGATACTTATCCTGCAAGTCTCTCTACCGACAGAAGCTTAGGGCAGCACTGACAAAAGAGTCTTGCAAGTCTTAACTCAAGGTCTCAAAAAATGAGTACTAAAGTGGTTCTCTCTGAATTCCTCTGCCAAGATAAGTCCAAATAGGAGCTGCTTTGCTACATAAGCCTTTGCAGTTCTCATTCAAGTCTAAGTGACTCCACAATCCCCACCTCCACATCTGGCCCCTTTCTCTGGAGACAAGTCTGGGTGTCTGGCCAGCAATACAAGTAAAATGTTTACAACATCTTCCCTCCCACTTGCCTATTTTGCTTTGTAGAAGCATCTTTCTTCTAGGGCCTGGAGACAGAATCCCACTGTTTTTGATTTCTCACTTCTCTACCCACGAGATTCCCACTCCTTTGACAACTATCTAGTCAATGCCAAAATAATTTTGCCTTCACAAATACATTTCATATCTCTTCCTTCATATTTTTTCCCATTCCAATTTGGCACACTCCTGTCAGACTCATTTGCCTTTGACATACATACTCCACTACCTAGAAATCCTGCTGCTGGTGGTGGGTTTAGCTGCTAAGTCATGTTCGATTCCCATGACCCTGTGGACAGAAGTCCATCAGGCTCCTCTGTCCATAGGATTTTCCAGGCAAGAAATCCTGAATGACTTCCAAATGCCTGTTCATAAATAACAAACTCGTGAACTCAGTCTCACGAAATTGTCTCCTCCTCTTCTTACTAGAAAAGTAACACTTCCACTGCCTGTCATGTGGTATCCAGAAATATTTCCAAATCTGTGTTCCTCAAAGTTACAATGGATGCTAAGGGATTTAAAGGGGGGGCGGGGAATCAGACTTGAAGGAAACACTGGCTGAAAAAAGATGAGCAGGTCTGCCCATGTCAGAGCTTTTCAGAGCCTTCACTACGCTCATGCACACTTAGTGATTCTCTAAGGAAAGTGGATGCACTGTTTTCCCAGTGGCCACAGATTCCTTTTTACAGAGCTTACAGATGAATAATTCTCTGAACGAGCTCGAAAAGCCCTGCCCTTAAGACATCTTAGGCTATGGTAAAAACTGAATACTTCTGAGCAAATGGTCTCCTTTCTTACCTGAACTTTGATTCATGCATTTTTCCTACTTGGAATCCTCAACCCTGTAATTCTTCCTAAGAAAATCATCTCATACTATTAGACTCAACTCAAGGGCCACCTCTTAAATCCCTATTGAACTTTCACAGCGGTATGATTGTGGTATAGCAAGTGCAAGCACTCACCTACAGAGCCACCTTTGTACTTATTAAACAAATCTGTAGTTATTTAAGCACATCTTGCCTTTGATATAGATGCACAATTCATGAATAGGATTTTGCCTCATTTGTATCTTCTGCATGGCAGATGTTCAAATATCTGATGCACCAACTTCACATTTTTAATCTCTGCTTCCAACTAGAACCAACCTAAACGTCCATCCGTAGAGGTCCATGCACACCCAGTACTGCATATTATAACATCACGCAGAATTATATAAATCTCTATCCACAAGGCAACCATTGTCCTATCCACACAGCAGTATGAATTTTTGCGATAACAGAAAACAAAATAGCCCATGTGAGAGCACTTTGTAAATTATTTCAAATGATAAAAGACATTCAAAGAAATGACTGAAAGCCTATGAATATGAAAGCAGGTATTAGAAGGAAGGGGACAGGACCTATGACATATGGAAGATACAGGATCTGGATTACTGATAAGCAAGAATGAGGAACTTCATCAAGGAGGAACACAAGAAAAATGACAGGAAAAATTGAAAATAAATGTAGATATAACAGTCATTTCTTATAACCATAAACATGTCTACTCACCTGATTATTCTCTATTTCCCAGTGAATCACTTGATTATCAGATCCTCCAGAAACTAATTCAGTTGAAGGAGCTGAAAAAAATCGTATCTCAGTGAACATTTTTTCCCAGCTATTTTGAAAAACTTCAAAGCTATGGAAAAAACAAAACTCACATACCTTTACCTGTATTCACCAACTGTTAAGATTTTGCCATATTTGCTTAATATCTTGCTCCCTGTATGTACATTTACACACACCTCCATTTTTGCTTTTGATAAACCATTCCAAAATAAGTTGGAGGCATGATGACCTTTGCTCCTTAAGATATTTTACCCTATTCTTCTCAAAAACTGGAACACTCTCCTACATTGTTGTTAATTAGTCGCTCAGTCGTGTCCGACTGTCTGCGACCCCATGGACTGTAGCCTACCAGGCTTCTCTATCCATGGAATTTCCCAGGCATAAATACTGGGGTGCTCTGCCATTTCCTTCAATAGGGGATCTATCTCGCCAACGCAGGGATCGAACCCACATTTCCTGCATTGACAGGTGGATCCTTTACCCACTGAGCCACCACATATAATTATCGCGTTCAAGAATGTTAACACTGACACAGTAATGTTACGTAATAATACATATTAAAATTCCCCAAGATTGTCCCAGTAATGTCTTCTGTAACTTCTTTTTTAGTCAAAAATCTAAGGACCATACATTATGCATTTGATTGACACATCTTTTAAGTCTCCTTTAATCCTGAATAACTTTCCAGTTTCTCCTTTTGTCACAATGCGAGTCCAGGCCAGTTGTTTTGCTGAATGTCCCTCAATGTGAACTTGCCTGGTTGTTTCCTTATGAGACTCAAGCTAAACACTTTGGGTAGAAATAACATATACCAGCCACTACAGTTAGCTGGTGCTATCCAGCACATGAAATATTTTTGAAATCAAACACATAATTCAAATTAGCTCCTTCAAACATTTATTGATAGAAGAAAATGAATAAGAATCAAAAAGGGGGAAATAACCTAATATAATTTTGGTTTGGATTTTCCGTTTATTTATTTCTGCTGGTTCATGGGAAATAGATGGGGAAACAGTGGAAACAGTGTCAGACTTTTATTTTTTTGGGTTCCAAAATCACTGCAGATGGTGAATGCAGCCATGAAATTAAAAGACGCTTACTCCTTGGAAGGAAAGTTATGACCAACCTAGATAGCATATTCAAAAGCAGAGACATTACTTTGCCAACAAAGGTCTGTCTAGTCAAGGCTATGGTTTTTCCTGTGGTCATGTATGGATGTGAGGGTTGGACTGTGAAGAAGGCTGAGTGCTGAAGAATCGATGCTTTTGAACTGTGGTGTTGGAGAAGACTCTTGAGAGTTCCTTGGAATGCAAGGAGATCCAACCAGTCCATTCTGAAGCAGATCAGTCCTGGGATTTCTTTGGAAAAAATGATGCTAAAGCTGAAACTCCAGTACTTTGGCCACCTCATGCGAAGAGTTGACTCATTGGAAAAGACTCTGATGCTGGGAGGGATTGGGGGCAGGAGGAGAAGGGGGATGATAGAGGATGAGATGACTGGATGGCATCATTGACTCGATGGACGTGAGTCTGAGTTAACTCCGGGAGTTGGTGACGGACAGGAAGGCCTGGCATGCTGAGATTCATGGGGTCGCAAAGAGTCGGACACGACTGAGCGACTGAACTGAACTGACTGATGTCTAGATAGTTAGATGAAACAGCTGGCAGACTATCTAAACACATTAGATTTGTACTCAAAAGTCCCAGGCTCATATCCTAACCCTGCTGCCAGCCAGGTGCAATCTTGGGCTTTAATTTCTTCCTGTGTCATGACAATTAAGCCACTGACCTAACTATGAGATTCTGATAATTGTTCTAAGGTACCTGAAAGTAATGTGATAAGAATCAGATGTTTTGGAAATATAAAATAATATCATTAGAATTTCATGCCACTGATATATGGGTTAGAAAGAGTACCTGAATTATCTGGCAACAGAATCCAATTCTGAGAAAATCAATCATAACTATAATAGATTTCAGTGATACACAAGTGATACACAATTCATTTTATGTAACCTCACTTTTAAAAGGAAGATAAAACATACAAGCCCAAATTAATACTTTAAAAGGAATCCCTATACTGAGATTCAAGTAGGCTTTGATGTCATTTGGTGGCAATTAATATAATTACAATTGTATTTTAATATATGTACTAACAGCCACTCTTTCTAATATTTAATGGTTTTTACTGACCTAATGTGACTAACTCTGCATTACCAACTGTAATAAGTAGCTTATTAAATGTTTTTTTAATGTCATAGATAAAACCACAGCTCACTAATTCAGGAAATTTTGCCTTTGGGCCTGGCTCAGAATGTTCTCAATAGATAGTTGCAAAATCAAAAAATAAAATTAATTCAGAGTCCATAAGAACACTATAGTAGGTATAGTTAAGACACATGAGGAATTTCCACAGGATTTTAGAAGCCCATCTAAAAGCAATGTTAAATAAAATTCTGGAGCCGTGGAATCTCAGAGATGAAAGAGACCTGGAGATAATCTAGTCCAGCAATTCCCAAATGTTTTGATATCAGAACTCATTGACACTCATAAAAGTTTTTAAGGACCCCAAAGACCTTTTGTTTATATAGGCTATATGTGTCAATATTAATCACAACAGAAATTAAAACTGGGAAATTTGAAAAATACTTGTCTATTAGTTCACTTACGAATAACAAGAACATAACATTTTTTAATAGGGGGAAACCCTGTATTTCCCAAAACAAAAAATTTAATAAGGAGAAAGGTACTGTTTAATATTTCAGCAAACCTCTTTAAAGTCTGACTTTATTAGAATACACCTGGATTTTCATATCTGCTCCTGTGTTTAAACTGTGGCAACATCGCATATTATGTAGCCACTGGAAAATGGCGCTGCATACTTGGGACAGAATGAAGACTAGGAATAACTTCTTAGTATTATTCAGAAAATAATTTTGACCTCACAGCTTTCATGAATCACTCACTGATTTAGTTCAAAGTTTTACTTTTTGTATATTACTAAGATGCAAACTAGGGTCAACAAAAATGCAATGCCTTGCCTAAAAAAACAATTGTTTGTCTGTGGCAGAAATAGACCACCTACAGGCTGAATTTTCTGAATCCCAGTCTGGGCTCCAATACAAGCCCTGCATACAGGCTTTGGATCAAAAGCTGTGGGCAATGGCGGGGCTCTCGCCTCAGTAGGGGCTGCCTCTACCCTCATCCTAAGTACTGCTGTGTTATCCATGCTTCAATTGCTACAAAGCAGAAGTAGTATAAGTCAGATATTTCATTGGGCATGTCATTTTTCTTCTATTTTTCTAAATACATAATATCAGATACAGTAATGTTAAATTAAGAGAAGTTAGATTAATACTTACAACCATCCTGTTTACAAATCCACTGTAGGCAATTGACTCGAGCAGTATGACCATTCAGGTTGGTGATAACAACCCTTTTCTGTAGAGGGGAAAATACCAGTTAGTATGTTGGAATGTGTCCCACAGAGGAGCTGATAAATTAATAAATACCAGATGTCAGAAAACGTTCAGGATTACTTCAAACAGAATCACCTTCCTTAACTCATAAACTTTACCATGGCTTAAGTCATCCATTCACTTTTTAAAATTCATTCCTGCCTTTTTCCCCACTCCACATTCACTCAGCCCTACCCTCTTCTTATTTAGGGAGCCTGTCTCCAAACCAGATTAGACAAGGGCCTATGTTCTCACTGGTCTCAGGGCCTACTTTTACCATGCTTGTACAAATTCAAGAATTGGGTTGACCAAAAGAAAAATCCCTTCATTCAGGGAATGCATGATTGACAGACGCAAAATCATAGCTTACTTAGCATGCCATGGCTGATCTGGTGTTGGATTCTTCAGCCTTAAGGACACAAGGTCACTAGGCCACAACTACGAAGGTCCTCAGACATCAGATCCCTTCAGGGCCTAGGGCCAGGTTTCCTGCAGATCCTCAGACTGCTGCTTTCACCAGATCACTCCACACCTGGGTTTTCTCTACATCCCCCACTGCTGGAGACTATGCCTACTGGGCCCAGCTCTTACAGCCCTTTCTCTACCGGTTGCCTAGAGCACTGACTTCACACCTGCTTACACATCAACTGGAATTCTCACAGCTGAGAAAAAGGTACACAAAGGGAAATGTGCATAAGCTAATATAGTTCACACATGGGTTATATGAGTTTGGGAAACAATCTAAAGCAGGGCCCCCAGCTTCCAGGATCTAATGCCTGATGATCTGAGATGGACCTGATGTAATAATAATAAACTGCACAATAAATGTAACGAGCTTGACTCATTCCAAAACATACCCTCGCACCCCTGGTCTGTGGAAAAACTGTCTTCCATGAAACCAGTCCCTGGTGCCAAAAACACTGGAGCCTGCTGATTTAAAGTATTTCATTGTCTTTCTCACCAGAATGAGAATTCCTTGATGGGCAAGGGTCATAACCCATTATTTTTGTGTCATTATCACTTAGTTCAAGACTAGCGTCAAAAGTTTGCTGAACAAACATCATCTCCGAAGTTTCACTTTAGCATCTGACACGTTTAATCCTGTATTTAATTAAATACCCAGCCAACAATACTTAACAAAACAAAACTTTCTAGGATCCATACAGCTTTTTTCTTGATGTTAAAATCCCCTAAGATAGCCACCAATTTATCATTAAAAATAAAAATGTGGTGGAAGGCATGGGTACAAATCCATTAGACAGCTGCAGAAAGATAGGCTTCTATAGTCTTGGTTGATGGCCAATGTAAAGTTTACCTTTGGCTTTATGTGATTTATGGAGTGCATGGAAAAGAACAAAGCATGAAGCATAACCCTCCCAGACATCGGACAATGCTACAAAGCTACAGTAATCAAAACAACATGGCACTGGCAAAAAAAAATAGGCATACGGATCAACAGAACAAAACAGAGAGCCTAGAAATAAACCCACACACCTAGGGTCAATTAATTTTTGACAAAGGAGGCAAGAATATACAATGAAGAAAAGACAGTCTCTCCAGCAAGAAGTGTCAGGAAATCTGGACAGTTGTATGTAAATCAATAAAGTCAGAACACACCCTCACATCAAACCCCAAAATAAAATGGCTTAAAGACTTAAATATAAGACATGACATTGTTAAACTCCTAGAAAATAGGCAAAACAGTCTCTAACAAAAATTGTATCAATGTTTTCTTAGACCAGTCTCCCAAAGCAACAGAAATAGAAGCAAAATTAACAAATGGGATCTAATCAAACTTATAAGCTTTTACACCATAGCAAAGGAAACCATAAACAAAACTAAAAGACAACCTACAGACTAGGAGAAAACATCTGTAAATGATGTGACCAACCAGGGCTTAATTTCCAAAATATACAAACAGCTCACACAGTTCAATAACAACAACAAAAATTTTCAAAAAATGAGCAGAAGATCTAGACACTTCTAGAAAGAAGACACACAGATGGCCAAGAGGTATGTGAAAAGATGCTCAACATCGCTAATTATTAGAGAAATGGAAAGCAAAACTGCAATGAGATATCACTTCACACCAGTCAGAAAGGCCATCATTAAAAAGTCCAGAAGTAACAAATGCTGAAGAGGGAGTGGTTGTAGCAGTGATCTACCCTGCTACATTGTTGGTAGGAATGTAAATGGATCCAACCACTATGGAAAACAGTACCTTAAAAAACTAAACACAGAACTACCAAATGATCCAGCTATCCCACTACCGGGAATATATCTGGAAAAGGTGAAAACTCTAATTCAAAAGATGCATGCACCCTGATGTTCAAAGCAGCACTATTTTTACAATAGTCAAGAAATGGAAGCAACCTAAATATCTATCGACAGATGAAGGGATAAAGAAAACATGATAAACATATACACACAGACACATACAAGGTAATATTACTCAGCCGTAAAAAAAAAAAAAAATAAGGCCATTTGAAGCAACATGGATGAACATGGAGATTATCATACTAGGAAAGTCAGAAAAAGAAAGACAAATATCATTATGTGGAATCTAACATATGACACAAATGAACGTATCTTCAAAACAGAAACAGACCCACAGACACAGACTTGTCATTGTCAGGGGGTGGAGGGTGAAGGACGGATGGATTCAAAGTCTGGAATCTGCAAAAGCAAGCTACTATATATGTGTATACCTGAATCACTCTGCTGGACACAGAAACTAACACAGCACTATAAATCAACTATACTTCAATAAAATTAAAAAAGCTCTTGAAGAGTGCCCGGTAATAACAAAACAAAAACTGGAAGGAGGCAAGCAAGCTCAAGAAAAATGAGCACAACTATTTCATTTATAAGTTTGTCTCTGCATTGGATAGGAGGATGATGGAACTTTTTAATTTAGGTATGGCTGATTTATAATGATTCAGGTGTAAAGCAAAGTGATTCAGGTATTCTTTTTCAGATTCTTTTCCATTATAGGCTATTCCAAGATACTGAACATAGTTCCCTGTGCTATACTATAGGTCCTCATTGTTTATCCAAGATATAGTTAGTACGTATCTGTTCATCTCAAAGCCCTAATTTATCCCTCCCTGCCCCATTCCCGTTAGGCAACCGTAAGTTTGTGAGAATATTTCTGTTTTGTAAATAAGTTCCTTTGTAACATTTTTTAGATTCCACATGTAAGTGATACCATATGGCATTTATCTTTCTCTGTCTCAGTATGATTATCTGTAGGTCCATCCACGTTGCTGCAAATGGTATTACTTCATTCTTTCCATGGCTAAATTGTATTCCCGCGTGTGTGTGTGTGTGTGTGTGTATACATATATATCTCTCTCACCACATCCTCTTTATCCGGTCATCTGTCAATGGACATATAAATTGCTTCCATGTCTTGCTGCTGCTGCTAAATCGCTTCAGTCGTGTCCGACTCTGTGCAACCCCACAGACGGCAGCCCACAAGGCTCCCCCGTGTCTTGACGGTTGTAAATAGTGCTGCTATGAACACTGTGGTATATGCAACTTTTTGAATTACATTTTTTGTGCTTTCCAGATATATCTCCAGGAGTGGGATTGCTGGCTCATATGGTATCTCTAATCTTAGTTTTTTAAGGAACACTGAACTGTTTTCCATAGTGGCTGCACTAGTTTACATTCCCACCAATATCCTAGGAAGGTTCCCTTTTCTCCAGACCCTCTCCATATTTATTATTTGTAGATTTTTCTGATGAGAGCCATTTTGACCAGTCTGAGGTGATACCTCATTGAGGTTTTGATTTGCATTTCTCTAATTAGTGAAGTTGAGCATCTTTTCAGTTGCCAGCTGGTCGACTGTGTGTCATGTGTCCGCGGTTCTTCAGTCACAAAGTTCTGTCTGACTCTTTGCAACCCCATGGACTGCAGCCCGCCAGGCTCCTCTGTCCTCCACCATAACCCGGAGTTTGCTCAGATTCATGTTCATTGAGTCAGTGATGCTATCTAACCTTCTCATCCTTTGTCTGCATGTCTAAGATGATGGACTTTTTAATAAAATTAATAAACTCAGTTCAGTTCAGTCACTCAGTCCTGTCCCACCTCTTTGCAACCCCATGGACTGCAACACGCCAGGCCTCCCAGTCCATCACCAACTCCAGCAGTTTACTCAAACTCATGTCCATTGAGTCAGTGATGCCATCCAACCATCTCATCCTCTGTCGTCCCCTTCTCCTCCTGCCTTCAATCTTTCCCAGCATAAGGGTCTTTTCCAATCAGTCAGTTCTTCGCATCAGGCGGCCAAAGTATTGGAGTTTCAGTTTCAGCATCAGTCCTTCCAGTGAATATCCAGCACTGATTTCCTTTAGGATGAACTGGTTGGACCTCCTTGCAATCCAAGGGACTCTCAAGAGTCTTCTCCAACACCACAGATCAAAAGCATCAATTCTTCAGCCCTCAGCTTTCTTTATAGTCCAACTCGCACATCCATACATGAATACTGGAAACACCATAGCTTTGACTAAATGGACCTTTGTGGGCAAAGTAATATCTCTGCTTTTTAATATGCTGTCTAGGTTGGTCATAACTTTCCTTCCAAGGAGTAAGCGTCTTTTAATTTCATGGCTGCAGTCACCATCTACAGTGATTTTGGAGCCCAAAAAAATAAAGTCTGTCACTGTTTCCCCATCTGTTTGCCATGAAGTGATGGGACCAGATGCCATGATCTTCGTTTTCTGAATGTTGAGTTTTAAGTCAACTTTTTCACTCTCCTCTTTCACTTTCATCAAGAAGCTCTTTAGATCTTCTTCACTTTCTGCCATAAGGGTGGTATCATGTGCATATCTGAGATTATTGATATTTCTCCTGGCAATCTTGATTCGAGCTTGTGCTTTTTCCAGCCCAGCATTTCTCATGATGTACTCTGCATATAAGTTAAATAAGCAGGGTGACAATATACAGCCTTGATGTACTCCTTTCCCAATTTGGAATCAGTCTGTTGTTCCATGTCCAGTTCTAACTGTTGCTTCCTGACATGCATACAGATTTCTCAAGAGAGAGGTCAGGTGGTCTGGTATTCTCATCTCTTGAAGAATTTTCCACATTTGTTGTGATCCACACAGTCAAAGGCTCTGACATAGTCAACAAAGCAGAAATAGATGTGTTTCTGGAACTCTCTTGCTTTTTTGATGATCCAGTGGATGTTGGCAATTTGATCTCTGGTTCCTTTGCCTTTTCTAAATCCAGCTTGAACATCTGGAAGTTCACAGTTTACGTACTGTTGAAGCCTGGCTTGGAGAATTTTGAGCATTACTTTGCTATTATGTGAGATGAGTGCAATTGTGTGGTAGTTTGAGCATTCTTTGGCATTGCCTTTCTTTGGGATTGGAATGAAAACTGACCTTTCCCAGTCCTGGAGCCACTGCTGAGTTTCCCAAATTTGCTGGCATATTGAGTGCAGCACTTTCACAGCATCATCTTTTAGGATTTGAAATAGCTCAACTGGAATTCCATCACCTCCACTAGCTCTGTTCATAGTGATGCTTCCTAAAGCCCACTTGACTTGGCATTCCAGGATGTCTGGCTCTAGGTGAGTGATCACACCATCGTGATTATCTGGGTCATGAAGATCTTTTTTGTATAGTTCTTCTATGTATTCTTGCCACCTCTTCTTAATATCTTCTGCTTCAATTAGGTCCACACCGTTTCTATCCTTTATTGTGTCCATCTTTGCATGAAATGTTCCCTTGGTATCTCTAATCTTCTTGAAGAGATCTCTATCTTTCCCCTTCTATTGTTTTCCTCTATTTCTTTGCATTGATCACTGAGGAAGGCTTTCTTATCTCTCCTTGCTATTCTTTGGAACTCTGCATTCAAATGAGTATATCTTTCCTCCTTTGCTTTTCGCTTCTCTGCTTTTCACAGCTATTTCTAAGGCCTCCTCAGACAGCCATTTTGCTTTTTTGCATTTATTTTTCTTGGGGATGGTCTTGATCCCTGTCTCCTGTACAATGCCACGAACCTTCAGCCAAAGTTCTTCAGGCACTCTGTCTATGAGATCTAATCCCTTAAGTCAGAATTTGGCAATAAACTAGTAAAATTAAAAAAAAAAAAAATGCTATCTCCTGCACTGCATCTGAATTCCCAGTATTTTACTTTTTATACTGAGACATCTTTTGAGAAGCAACACTAACTGTACTGTCCAAAATCAGCCAGTGGGAATGGGATCACAATTAACTCAGGGAAGAATACAGAAACTAGTCACTTACGAAGGTAGCGAAAAGGCCAAGAAAACAATCATTTGGATGCAGTTCTGGGAATGGATAAGTGCTTAAGATCTGCACTTCCTAGGACCTTTGCCCTAATGGCACATTGTTTAAAATGTCCACTCCCGAAGCTAAACTGCAAGCGATATTTCTTTGAAACTGAAAACAGCAAAAGTTTACTAAGTAACACTTAGGGAAATACAAAAATGAGATAGCCCCGGATACATGTATATGCATGGCTGAGTCCCTTCACTGGTTGGTTACCTTAGACTATCAAAATATTGTTCATCGGCTAAAGGCAAACAGAAAACAAAAACTTTAAATTTTAAAAGAATGAGATGGCACCTGTGAGATGGCTTTAACCCACATTTAAATGCAAATCTTTTCAAACCCAAATAGATTCCTTAACAGTGTAACAGTTTCCACAGAAGGCTTCAGAAAGGTTATCATCGTTTGAATTTCTATTTGCAGCTAACAGGCCACCTGTAGGACAGGGTGACCCCAGGCTGACGCAACGCAGGAGACTGGCGAGAGGCGAGTGTCGCACGCCAGAGCCAGACCCACCGCCCAGACACCCTCCCCTAAGCGGATCGGGCCACACACCGGATCTCCAGGCTCTGGAGCAGCCTCTACAGAGTCCGTCCCAGAGCATAAGCAGCAGATGTGGCGCCAGAAGCAGACGGGGTCCAGCCACTTCTCTCACCTGAGGGTCATAGAGCACCACGGAACAGGACGTGCCGAAGGCCAGAAGCCCTCCGGGCCCGGGGCTCCAGCTCAGGGCACCCCGCACACGGTTCGGGCAGCAAAACACATGAGACGTCTCCAGCATGGGTGCCACCATGTTGCTGTCTGGTCAGCGGCCGAAACCTGGGCACGCACTTCCGCCCTCGGAGCGGAACTGCCTGCCCCGCCGCGTCTTCCCGCGGGCGTTATCCGGGCCGCGTTTCCGAGGCGGCCGGGGGCGGGGCGGGGCGGGGGCGACCCCGCCTCCGCCGGGCCCGCCCCACCCCCACCCCAGCCCAAGCGGCCCTCTGTCTGTGGTAACCTTGACCCTCGAGTCGAGGACCGTGGCCCAAGCACGGCCTGCGTCCCAGGAACACAGACGCGACCGGAAGCGCTCAGAACCCTCCAGAAAGACCCAGGACTCGTGTGCCCAGAGAACGTCCCGCTGCCCTCACTGCCGGGATCCCAGCGGCAGACGGGGCTGGCTCGGTGTGGTGGTGGGGGGTTGGCGAACGAGTTTCTCAGAGAGGCGGGGGGCGCGGAGGAGCTGGAGGAAAGCTCCCCCGGCAGATCTCGGCGCCCGGCGCGCACCAGGACCGCGTCTCCTCCCCACTCCCGCCCCTGCGAGCCCCGCGGCGCCAGCGAACAGGCGGACCCGCGGACCCGCCCGCCGGGGACGGGGTGGAGCCGCACTGCGCATGCCCCGCAGCCGAGGCCGGCGGAGGCGGTGGCTCCTGGCAGCGCGCGGCGCGCGGCGCTAATTAGTGATTGTCCTCCTGCTCCCGGGAGGCGGCGGTGCCGCGTGGGGCGCGGCTAGCCCGGGTCTACGCGGCGCTTCCCCGACCGAGGGGCAGCCGGGCCGATGAGACCGCCGCCTCTCCGTGCCGTGTAGAGATCTCTAGGGAGACAAGTAAGGGTCGGCTCCGCACCGCCGGCGGGAACTTGAACCGGCGCGCGGGAGCGGGCCGGGGGTCGGCGAGGCCGCGGAGAGGTGAGTCCCGCTGGTCTAGGAAGGGTGGGCGGAGAGGGGAACCCCGCGGGGCCGGCGAGGCCGGACTTCCCAATTTGGGGTGCACAGCGGGCTTCGGGGTCCAACGGGGAAAGGAAATGGTTTGTCCTGTTCATCTCATTTTCCGAGAGAGTACTATGGTGTTTAAAAATAAAAAGCCCTTCTAGGCAGTTTTGCGAGCTCTTTCCCGTTTTCTCCGCTCACCCGTTTCTCCAGGCCCTTTCCTTCTGCTTTTTTCTCCAGCACACGCGGACTTGCGGGGATGGAGATCCGCTGGCGGGTCTGGGACCGCCCTAAGCATCCTTCCCTCCCTTGGGAAAGGCACGGAGCTGCTCCTGAGCCATTCGTCCGTGCTGTCCCCACCCATCTCGCTCCTCGTGTATTTCTTAAAGGTTTTCTTCTGCCCCTTAAAACTTCGGGCCCCAAGGATTGTTCTTTTAGGAGTCTAGCCCGGTGATAGTGCGCACGTCCTCTTTTCACAGAACGATAAGCAGCCGCTGTGCAATACTGCTGACAGCGTTTGGAGCACTTCCACATACATCCCTGCTAGTGGTTTCCTCTGTCTCCGTATGAAATAGGTGTTACCAGCTGGTCCAAGGAAGAAGCGCTGAAGGTGGTAGAGCTCAGTTGCTCCTCGCCCTTGACATCTCACTCCCCTTATTTTCACTGGAGGCAGACCAATTTGGTCACGATCACCACCCATCATTGGTACTGGGCATCTGCTGACTGGGTCCTGAGATATTAGTCTCGCTGCTTCTTTTGGCCTATACTTTGGTCTGCTTAACTGAATTCTGCTTTTCAATGCTCAGCTGGATCCCTAACTCCTCTTTGGAGCATAGTTCTTTGGTTCCCAGCAGTATTGTGCAGATGAGTGATAGCAAAATAAGAGCAACACAGTTTTTTAATAAAGTTTTAATTTCCTTAAAGAACTATTACTGTGCAGTCATTCAAAAATATGTGATCACTTTGTATATACTCACATGGAAAGATGTCATTTGTTGAGTGGAAAAACAAAAGATCCCATTAGTATGATTAAGGCGCACATGTACCTGAGTATGCATGAGGAATTCTCAAGAAACTGGCCAAATTAGTTGCCTCTGAAGAATGGGATTGGGGGAGAAAGGCCTCAAATAGATTTATATATGGTTTAAGAAAAAAATGTTAAATGTGACTTATTCTGATTGCCATATTTAACCTTTTTTGCTGTTAAAAGATTGTTCTATGAAATGGTGGTGGTCGTGGTTGAGGTAGCTAGTTTGGGTTTTGTGTTCTCTTGTTTTGAATTCTTGTTTGAAACATGATATAATGCCAATATGGCTGTGACCACATGGGTCCCTCCAGTCTCTGAATTACTATTGCTTTTATAGTGTTAATTACAGAGTCTTAGCACTCAACTGCTCTCCAGTTGTTTCCCATGTTTCAGCAATGCAGAGGTAGAGCCTAGGACTCCAGTTTGGTTTTTTGTTTGTTTTTTGCAGTATCTAGGACTACACTGATCACTCTAGATGGTGCTTTGTTAAAATTGGTTATTTGATTCGACATCAGTTTTCAGCATGAGATTTCTTAATTCAAATTGTTTTGGAAGTGAAGACAAGGTTGTTTCTTTCCTTTCGTTTTCTGTCTTCTTTAGGAAGGTGCGATGGCGAGGAATTTATCAGTGATCTTGATCCTGACCTTCACTCTGTCAGTCACAAATCCCCTTCATGAAGTAGGACCAGCCACTGCTTTCCCTCAGACCACTGAAAAAATTATTCCAAGTTGGGAATCTGGCATTAATGTTAACTTGGCAGTTACCACACGGCAGCATCATCTACAACAGCTTTTCCACCGCTATGGAGAAAATAATTCCCTGTCAATTGAAGGGTTCAAAAAGTTACTTCAGAATATAGGCATAGATAAGATTAAGAGAATTCATATACACCATGACCATGAGCATCACTCTGACCATGAGCATCGCTCTGACCATGAGCATCACTCTGACCATGAGCATCACTCTCACCATAATCATGCTGCTTCCAGTAAAAATAGTCGGAAAGCCCTCTGCCCAGACCATGACTCTGATGGTTCAAGCAAAGAGCCGAGAAACAGCCACGGGAAGGGGTCTCATCGATCAGAACATGCCAGTGGCAGAAGGAATGTTTTAATCAAGGAGGGTGTCGGTGCTAGTGAAGTGACCTCAACTGTGTATAATGCTGTCTCTGAGGGAACTCACTTTCTCGAGACCATAGAAACTCCAAAACATGGGAAACTTCTCCCCAAAGATGTGAACAGTTCCACTCCACCCAGTGTCACAGGAAAGAGCCAGGCGAGCAGACTGGCTAGTAGGAGAACCAATGAATCAATGAGTGAGCCCAGAAAAGACTTTATGTATTCCAGAAGCCCAAGCGAAAATACTCAGGAGGTAAGATGTTTCTCGTTATTTTAATCAGTATGCCTGCTGTCTATCCTGTCATTGCTATTCTCTCTAAACTAAAAATAAAATGTTGAGTTCATTGAACTGGGAATTTCTCCTTTCTGAGCAAGGCACTTAGCTCAAAGTATCTCCACTATGTTGAAAACATTCCTGATAAAAAACTTGTGGGGTAAGCTCTTCGGTAAGAATAATGCTGCCTGGTGAAGCTATTTTCTAATATAGAATTTAAAACATGAAATTATTTTTGGGGAGAAAATCTTTAAAGGTGAATACTATTAATTAAAAAAAAAAATACATAAAATGGAAGATCGAAAGAGCAGGAGTTAGAATTCATGTTTTAGGGAAAGGTGTGGTTTAAAGGGCCAGAGAATGCAAGAGCAGCTTTGCCTCCTTGACAAAGGGATCACAGTGACTTGTAAGGTGGGTGAAATTGGAGATGCTACCTAGAGTGACGAGCTGGACAAGTGAAAAGTCTGGGCAGTGAGTCCTGAGTTCATGTGTTTTTCTTCTCTGAAGCTAGACTTCCAGGCTGTACACAGTTTGCCTTGGCTAAGAGATGTCAACAACAAGGCATTAGTTGGTATACATTAATAGGCAGAACTTAAGTATTTCATTCAAACCATCACATGACTACTAATTCTGGGATAATCCTACTAATGGTCATTCCCATAGCAACACTAGTAATAAAATTTGTTTAGAGTAGTATTGGCCAAGAATTGTGGGAGTTTAAAATAGCTTTTAGAAGATGAGAAACAGGTGCTAGTGCCAGTGGTTTTTTGTGGGTTTTTTTGGGTTTGTTTTTTTTTGTTGTTCGATGAGAAGAGGGAGCTTACGTTCTCCAGCAGAGATTCTCTTCAAACTAAGCTTGTCATCTAATTAAATTTTTGAAACAACTGCCTGCCGGTGCAGGTTTGTCTCATTAACCAGTGTTGTCCTCTGCCAGAGTGAGTAATCTACAGATTTAATATTCTCTCGTTGTGAAGTGTTATTTTGCCAAGTATGTACACAGCACTGAGCTAAGTTTTGCAAGTACAGTCACTGCTGGAAGAGTGACATGCCTTGGGCTTGTTTAGACCAGGTATGATAGCGTTAGTACAGAAACAACATATTTCTCAATCTTTAATGAACCCATCTTGAAATTAAAGCTCATTTCCTTAATAGGTTTATACAGTGAGTTAACAGGCTTGTGAATGTCTATTTATCCTCAAACTTTTTCATCTTGAGACTTTCTCCAGAGGTGACTAGTGATGTGCTTCTCCCAGGAAGAAATAAGCAGAAGAGATGGGAAATCAGCCCTGTGACAAAGTATCTCCAGGTAGCTTGAGGCAAATTCCAAAGTACTTAAAACAAAAGTTGGTCTTGATTTACCTTAAGTAAAGAAGTAGCTTCAGTAAGGAAAGGGAGTTTTGTCATCAACAGCTTTTTTAGATTCTCTAATGGGAATGCCTTTCGGTGATTTCACTGTTTATTTCTTTTTTCTTTAGTGTTTCAATGCGTCAAAGCTGCTTACATCTCATGGCATGGGCATCCAGGTTCCATTGAATGCCACCGAGTTCAACTATCTCTGCCCAGCCATCATCAATCAGATTGATACTAGATCATGTCTGATTCATACAACAAGTGAAAAGAAAGCTGAAATCCCTCCAAAGACCTATTCTGTACAAATAGGTAAAATTGCCTTTTTTATGTAAAAATAATTTCCAGTAGATATATTTATGTTGTGTTTTTTCCTTCTATTTACATCAGCCTACTCATTTTTCAGCATAATTCCAAATATATCATCTTAATTGTTCTCTGCCTGGGATGTGAAGAAAGCAAATGTGTTAGCTTTACCCTAAAAAAATAAACAAAAACTAGAAAATACATTATATAGTAACTTGTCTGAGGTCCTCCCACAGGATATGTCAAGGTCATTCAAAAATTTTGGGTTCTATTGAAACATATACATTACCATGTGTAAGATAGATAGCTAGTGGGAAGTTGCTGGGGGCTTTCTTGGTGGCTCAGTGGTAAAGAATCCACCTGCCAATGCAGGAGACTCGGGTTCGATCCCTGGGTCAGTAAGAGCCCCTGGAGAAGAGGATGGCAACCCACTCTAGTATTCTTGCCAGGAAAATCCTATGGACAGAGGAGCCTGGAGGGCTACAGTCCAGGGGGTCAGAGAGTTAGACGTGACTGAGCACGTACACACGGGAAGCTGCTGTACAGCACAGGGAGCTCAACCCAGCATTCTCTGAGGACCCAGAGGGGTGGGGTGAGGGTGGGGCGGGAGAGAGGTTCAAGAGGGAGGGGATGTGTGCATGTTTATGACTGATTCACATTGTTGTATAGCAGAAACCAACACAACATTGTAAAGCAGTTATCCTCCTATTAAAAAGTTGGGATTGCTTTGTATGTTGTCACATTGTTTAGAGAAAGGTCAGAGTTGTTTAGGAGCCTAATCCTAGTGTGCTCTTATTAATACATGAAACCAGGATACAGTCTGCTGTAGTGTAAGTTGTGTTGCTCAGAACCTATAATGAAGAATTGATTGCTTTGTTCACTGAGGATATTACTGATTCCCAGCTTCCTTTCCTTTCTCCTTTCTTCCCTCCTTTCCTAACGTTTTCCTCTTCTTTCTCATAATTTAACTGTTAAGGGAGTCTGTAAGCACAGTTCCCAAGTGATTGAGGGTTCATCCTTGCTAACCATACCTTCCCCCTCCTTCACCCTCAGTTCAGTTCAGTTGCTCAGTCATATCCGAGTCTTTGCGACCCCATGGACTGCAGCATGCCAGGCCTCTCTGTCTATCACCAACTCCTGGAGCTTGCTCAAACTCATGTCCATCGAGTTGGTGATGCCATCCAACCATCTCATCCTCTATTGTCCCCGTTCTCCTCCTGCCTTCAATCTTTCCCAGCATCAAGGTCTTTCCAGTGAGTCAGTTCCTCATATCAGGTGGCCAAAGTATCAGAGCTTCAGCATCAGTCCTTCCAGTGAATATTCAAGGTTGATTTCCTTTAGGATTGACTAGTTTGATCTCCTTGCAGTCCAAGGGACTTGCAAGAGTCTTCTCCAACACCACAGTTCAAAAGCATCAATTCTTCAGCCTTCAGCCATCTTCACAGTCCAACTCTCACATCCATACACGACTACTGGAAAAACCATAGCTTTGACTAGATGGACTCTCGCTGAAGAATGTTCTCCTAGGTTATGCCTTTTGCCCAGAGGGTTCAGTCACGTTTGATCCAGCTTCATGGTTGTTGCTCTATTACCACAGTTCTGTTCCACTGCATTGGTATTTCTTTAGCTCCACTTTTTTTTTAATTTATTTGTTTTTAATCGAAGGATAATTGCTTTACGGTATTGTGTTGGTTTCTGCCAAACATGAACACGAATCTGCCATAGGTGTAAACTTCCCTGCTTTTACAGATGACTTTATGCCACTCCACAGTCTCTCTTTGAAAGTGTGTCAGTTGTTTGCTTTGTCCTTTGCTCTGTCTTGTTCTCTTTGACAGCCTGGGTTGGTGGCTTTATAGCCATTTCCGTCATCAGTTTCCTGTCTTTGCTGGGTGTGATCTTAGTGCCTCTCATGAATCGAGTGTTTTTCAAGTTTCTTCTGAGTTTCCTTGTGGCATTGGCTGTCGGGACACTGAGTGGTGATGCTTTCTTACACCTTCTTCCACATGTAAGTAAATAATTTATCCCATTAGTGTGTTTTATAGGGCTTCCCTGGTAGCTCAGTTGCTAAAGAATCCACCTGCAATGCAGGAGACCCTGGTTCGATTCCTGGGTAGGGAAGATCCACTGGAGAAGGGATACGCTACCCACTCCAGTGTTCTTGGGCTTCCCTCGTGGCTCAGCTGGTAAAGAATCCGCCTGCAAAGTGGGAGACCTGGGTTCGATCCCTGGGTTGGGAAGATCCCCTGGAGATGGGAATGGCTACCCACTCCGGTATTCTGACCTGGAGAATCCCATGGACTGTACAGTGCATGGGGTCACAAAGAGTCAGACAGGACTGAGAGACTTTCACTTTCAGTGTGTTTTATTATTCAACATTAAATACTAATACATAATGCATGCATCTATAAATACATATATTGAATATATGTATTTTCAGTTTGTGCTCTGTATTGATATGTATAAAAGGCTGGAAATTTAGTTTCTAGGAGCGTTTGCATGGGTTGTAGCCATGACCCCCAGTCTCACCTTGGTGTGCACCACACCTGGTTCCCTAACACGCAGTGACAGAAGCTCCTGCTGCACCCAGCTGCGGGCCACGGGGGCAGGGTGCCTGGATCTCAGGTGCTGGCCAGGGCCCATCACCCAGCCTGGGCTTCTTGGAAGCACACTGAGAACAGTGGTAGGGGCTTTTCCACTGGATGTATGAACAGTAGACACTATATGCCTGTTAAGACTTATTTGTGGCCATGGAGAAACATTGGAAATACCCTCTACCCGTACATTATGAGGATCGATGGAGAATGTGTCTGTCTTTACACTGAATAGATCCACTCCACTGAAGTGCCATCGTGCATTATATATGTTAAGCTCTGGGTCACTGCTGCTTATTGGTAGTTTTACTTTTAACATCCTAAACTTCCCCTCATTCTGAAGTAGAACGTTAATTGCCTAATTCTGAATGGTTTCATATTTGACGTTAATTATCTTAGCCAATTTTTCTGACATGTGAAGCAAATGAATTTATAAAATCCGTATTATTTTGCCTTTAGTCTCATGCAAGTCATCACCATAGTCACAGCCATGAAGAACCAGCAATGGAAATGAAGAAGGGACCACTTTTCAGCCACCTGTCTTCTCAAAACATTCAAGAAAATACTTATTTTGATTCTACGTGGAAAGGGCTGACAGCTCTGGGAGGCTTGTATTTCATGTTTCTTGTTGAACATGTCCTCACGTTGATCAAGCAATTTAAAGATAAGAAGAAAAAGGTAAGAAAAACTGTACTGAGTACTTACTATGCATTGGACATTTATTTAGAGCAGCACTTGAACTGAACTGTTAGCAGGGTGTTTCCAAGGTGTATGATCTTCATTTGTGAGGAGGTTCAGTACCTTTTTGCTCTCAGAAGCATTCATGGAAGTCAGTAACCCTGGACTTCTCTGTCTTCAGTATTCCCTTCAGAGTCACTGGAAAGGGTAAACATCTATATAAATGACCAAACAAGGCATCGATGGTGGCGGTGGTTTCACGGATGTGTACTTACCCCAAACTCTTTGAGTTATGTACAGTAAGTATGTGCAGCTTTAAAATTACTCTAGCTAAATATTATGTTTTGTTTGAAAGACTATCTGACTCACTCAGACTTGCCGTTTGCAAAGTGCCCGCAGAAATAATATGAAGCTCAACAGTAGACTCTATATCTGGTGAAAATATCTTTGGAGTTGCCTATGGTTATCTTCCTCTTCCTCTCTGATGTGACCGGGTAAATCAGTCAAAAGATTGTCCCCATGGGGACGCTTAATAATGACATGTACACATTTTGGCCATTTGTGTGCTCATATTCTGGTCATTTGATGTTGACCAAGAGAGTTCCAGAAAACCATCTATTTCTGCTTTATTGACTACGCCAAAGCCTTTGACTGTGTGGATCACAATAAACTGTGGAAAATTCTGA
>NW_011494858.1:2047778-2072070 GCF_000754665.1 Bison bison bison
AGAGATGGGAATACCAGACCACCTGACCTGCCTCTTGAGAAACCTGTATACAGGTCAGGAAGCAACAGTTAGAACTGGACATGAAACAACAGACTGGTTCTAAATAGGGAAAGGAGTACGTCAAGGCTGTATATTGTCACCCTGCTTATTTAACTTATATGCAGAGTACATCATAAGAAACGCTAGGCTGGAAGAAGCACAAGCTGGAATCAAGATTGCCGGAAGAAATATCAATAACCTCAGATATGCAGATGACACGACCCATATGGCAGAAAGTGAAGAGGAACTAAAAAGCCTCTTGAAAGTGAAAGTGGAGAGTGAAAAAGTTGGCTTAAAACTCAACATTCGAAAACTGAGATCATGGCATCTGGTCCCATAACTTCATGGGAAATAGATGGGGAAACAGCGTCAGACTTTATTTTGGGGGGCTCCAAAATCACTGCAGATGGTGGCTGAAGCCTTGAAATTAAAAGACGCTTACTCCATGGAAGGAAAATTATGACCAACCTAGAGAGCATATTCAAAAGCAGAGACATTACTTTGTCAGCAAAGGTCCGTCTAGTCAAGGCTATGGTTTTTCCAGTAGTCATGTATGGATGTGAGAGTTGGACTGTGAAGAAAGCTGAGCGCCGAAGAATTGATGCTTTTGAACTGTGGTGTTGGAGAAGACTCTTGAGAGTCCCTTGGACTTCAAGGAGATCCAACCAGTCCATTCTAAAGGAGATCAGTCCTGGGTGTTCATTGGAAGGACTGATGATGAAGCTGTACTTTGGCCACCTCATGCAAAGAGTTGACTCATTGGAAAAGACTCTGATGCTGGGAGGGATTGGGGGCAGGAGGAGAAGGGGACGACAGAGGATGAGATGGCTGGATGGCATCACCGACTCGATGGACATGAGTTTGAGTGAACTCCGGGAGTTGGTGATGGACAGGGAGGCCTGGCGTGCTTCGATTCACAGGGTCGCAAAGAGTCGGACACGACTGAGCAACTGAACTGAACTGAACTGAAGATCTTCTTGGAGTCAGAGTTCTGTATGATCATTTTTTTCTCTGCAGCCCTGCTACTTCTTCTAAATTTCCAGTTTTGGTTTCTCTTAAATTGAGCAAGAGGTTACATACTTGTAAAGCTATTTTAATGTAGAAAAAGATTTATACAGTGATTGCCTTATGTAATTGGCAACTTGCCTTTGAATCTTTCAGAAGCATTCAACTTAAATTTTCATAGCAGTAACTCTTTTCACTGGCATTTCATAGTCTGAATAATATGTAATTAAATCATGCACTTGGAATAGCAGGTATAGCTGGCATGAAGAGACTTGAAAACTAACATAGTTGATTCTTGCTGAGCTTAGAGCTCAGGTTGGGAACCCAGTGCATGTGAGCAGAGTAGCCTCCTCCATCCTGTGAATATTTTCCCGTATGGATTTTACAGTCACTTAAATCTCAAACTGAAGATTTTGAACCCTTACTGAATGTCAGTTTACAGGGAATAAGTGAAGCAACAAGAGCTGACTCCTTAATACAGGAAGTCTTCCATGTCCCCATTGTCCCTGCTGCTTCACTTGGGTAGCTTTGAGGATATATCCTCCTCCTCTGCATTCTCAAGGATTTTTTTTGCAGGGGAGGGGTTTGTTTGTGTTTGTTTGTTTTACTGCATTTCTATTTCAGATGCCATTCTAATTTCAGTGTAATTTTCTAGTTTTACCTAAAAAGTGCTGTTTATTACCCTGGTGCTCTAATATAGGACTCTAAGAGGTAGGCTGTCTGTAGCAATACAGATCAGTGTTTTTCAGACTCTTTAAGTTATAACTATTTGTGAGTTGTGAAATCAATCTTGTGTCTTGACCCATGTTTTTAAATGTAACAGTGATATTACAGTGCATTCTATATATTACTCTGTTACATATATATTATTATGCATTGTAGTTAACGAAGTTTGGAATTTCTGTTCTCAGATAATTTCTGCTAGCATGTGAGCTTTCGAGGGCCAGGACCGCTCCATCTTCTTTACTGCTATATCTCCATTGCCTCGAATAGTGTCTGGCACATAGTAGAGGATTGGTAAATACTTGTTGAATGTTTAAGAAGCATTAAGGGCTTCCCGGGTGACAGTAGTGGTAAAGAACCTGCCTGCCAGTGCAAGTAAGATGTAAGAGACGCAGATTCGATGCCTGAGTTGGGAAGATCTCCTGGAGGAGGGCATGGCAACTCACTTCAGTATTCTTGCCTAGAGAATCCCATGGACAGAGGAGCCTGGCAGGCTAAGTACAGTCCATGGGGATGTAGAGTTAGACACAACTGAAGCAACTTTGCACACACGCATAAGAAGCATTAAATAGTAAATAAGCATGATTTCTAAGCAAAGACTTCCCACAGATGTTTCACAAACATTTCATGTTCTCTTCCTTTTTGGAAACTATTGCATTTATCTTTTTTCAAGGGCATCCAGATCTTAGTGTTACTTATATAACAGTTTTAAATCTCATTTAGTTCTGTCAAAAAGAAAAAACTACTCCTTACATGGTAAGCATTGGTAGCTCTTCAGACCCATCAGTTTAGTTCAGTTCAGTTCAGTCACTCAGTCATGTCTGACTCTTTGCAACCCCATGGACTGTGGCACGCCAGGCTTCTCTGTCCATCACCAACTCCCAGAGTTTACTCAAACTCATATCCATCGAGTCAGTGATGCCATCCAACCATCTCCTTCTCTGTTGTCCCCTTCTCATCCCACCTTCAGTCTTTCCCAGCATCAGAATCTTATAATGGAACATTTTACCTAGGATTTCCCTTAAGACATCCATATATGTCAATCTCTTTATTCAAATTAGGGTTGAATCACATACTTGGTGTGGGGCACCCCACTCCAGTACTCTTGCCTGGAAAATCCCATCAATGGAGGAGCCTGGTAGGCTGCAGTCCATGGGGTCGCACAGAGTCAGACACAACTGAGCGACTTCACTTGCACTTTTCACTTTCATGCATTGGAGAAGGAAATGGCAACCCACTCCAGTGTTCTTGCCTGGACAATCCCAGGGACGGGGCAGTCCTGGTGGGCTGCTGTCTATGGGGTCGCACAGAGTCGGACACAACTGAAGTGTCTTAGCAGTAGCAGTAGGCTCTTAACGATATTTCTACCTCAGACTTTCTTTCTACCAGATTCTCAGGTTTTTTGCTTAGGCTGGAAACCTTAGGCTGAAAATCATCTATGAATCCCCCTCATCCTCATATCCAACCTAGTTTTATTAAGTGTATCCAGAAGTGAAATTATTTGTTTCTCTCCATCTTCCTTGCTGTTGTTCTGGTCTAAGCTCGGCTTACCTGACTGACAGCAGCTGCCTCCTGACTAGACTGTCTACATTATTTTGTTACCTCTTCTAATCCAGAGTGGAGAGGGCAGAGTGATTTTAAATGAGTCTGATGAGGTTGGACACCACTGCTGAAAATCCTCTGTCTCTCTCAGTCTCATTGCTTATAGGATGAAGTCCATAGCTTCATGATGGATGAAGTCCACTACAGGATGAAGTCCATAGTCCATGGTTTGCACTGTCTGGACTCCCCACTACCCAGCCTCACTACTGGCCGCCCAGTCTCTGACCTACCAGACCCCAACCACCTTGCACTTCTTTCAGTTAAAGAAGGGGCTGCTCCCTTTCTGCTTTAGGGTCCTCCCACATGCCATCTCCCTGCCTGGATTACTCCTCCCCACCCTTCTCCAGCAAACCCCTGCTCATCTTTAGGTCTTGGCATAAACATCACTTCCTGGACGAATCCTGTGTTGGGAGTTAGTTAGGTCTTGTTATACACTCTTGTAGTACTGTGTATTTGTCCTTTGTAAAATGTATAAAGTTGGCTTAAAGCTCAACATTCAGAAAACAAAGATCATGGCATCCGGTCCCATCATTTCTTGGGAATAGATGGGGAAACGGTGGAAACAGTGTCAGACTTAATTTTTGGGGGCACCAAAATCACTGCAGATGGTGACTGCAGCCATGAAATTAAAAGACGCTTACTCCTTGGAAGGAAAGTTATGACCAACCTAGATAGCATATTGAAAAGCAGAGACATTACTTTGCCAGCAAAGGTCCGTCTAGTCAAGGCTATGGTTTTTCTTGTGGTCATGTATGGATGTGAGAGTTGGACTGTGAAGAAGGCTGAGTGCCGAAGAATTGAGCAACTGAACTGAACTGAAAGTGTATCAAAAATTGCAATCAAAGAATTGTGTAATCATTACCTGTATAAAACTTCCCTCCCTGTGGGTGATAAGCTCCATGGGAACAAGGACTGTGTGTATCTTGGTTTATGGTGTATTAATGTATTGCCAGGATTCAGCACAGGAAACGTTAGAGCCCCTTAATACTTGTGGAATGAAAGAATTGGTTAAAAACTAGAGATAGTCATTGCTCAACAAGAAATAAAACATCAATTAAGTGACTTAAAGTATCCTGAATTCACTTATTTTCACAAATATTTAAGTACTTTCTGTGTTTGAGGCATCATGCCAGGGGTAGGTATAAAGATTGGTTTGTGCTTCCTTTTAAAAACTCTTATAACCTAAAAATGTGCAGATATTTTATATACTGTTAGAGCTAAAAATGAAATCTCAGTTATGGTGGGGATTGAGTCATATTCAAAAGATACTGCAAATAAGAAGGTGATTGTTTTTGTGACCGTTTTCCTTATCTTAAATATTCTCCATAAGTCGGTAATACACAGGCACCATTGTTCTAACAGTGACCTTCATTCTTGGGTTCTGAGATATGGACAGTATCTCAAGTATGGTATTCAGCTGGTTTAAAAATCTAGTGATAAATTCAAGACTGACAACTAGGGTTTGTTTCAAAAGAGAAAACTTGGTAATGGCGTTTTATGACAGCAAAAGTATTTTAGTTTTAGTAACAAGTACATATCAGTATCACAGTATAATTTTAAGTTATAAAAAGTGTGGCAAGTATGGGCTTTCATTGCCCAAAAGAGGCATTGGAGGAAACCAGGCAGGTAGTTAGCAGATCAGTACTTGCCAGGAGGACGTGCCTGTTCTGAATTGATGGCCTGAGGCAGAGCTCAACTTTAATGTGTGTGTGAGTCACCTGGAGATCTAGTTAAAATCCAGGTTCTAATCCATTCACTCTGGGGTGTGGCCTGAGATCATGCATTTCTAAATAGCTCCCAGGGGATGCAGTGCTGTTTTCATGAGAACAGATTATACTGTGTGACCTGAGGGACCAGCAGAAAGATGAGGGTGTGGTTTTTTTTTCATATTACTGATGCATCATCCTTTACCTTTCTGAACAGTTTCTGCCTAAAACAAACTACTAGGTGCTATGAAGTTAAGTGCAGGCCTTGCCCTTAGATGGGGTTTATTCCTTTGGAAGTCTGTTACTGTTGTCTTGTTCTATGAAATCTTTTGCTTAACTGTTTATCTGAAGGTGTATGCATAAGTAAACCACTTATTTCAAGTATTGCTTTTCCTTGCTGTTACAGAATCAGAAAAAACCTGAAAATGATGATGATGTGGAGATTAAAAAGCAGCTGTCCAAGTATGAATCTCAACTTTCAACAAATGAGGAGAAAGTAGATGCAGATGATCGTAAGTCCTTATAAATCTGAGAGCTGGAGGGGAGTCCATTGCTCTGTGATTTGCAGGCAACTCAGACTATCTGCAAGAGATGGGACCATATTCCAACCCCATTAACCTTCCCCTCCCTCTTTTTTTTATTTTTTTGGACTGTGCCACGAGGCTTCTGGGATCTTAGTTCTCCAACCAGGAATCGACCCTGGGCCCCAGCAGTGAAAATGCCAAGTCCTAAGCACTGGACCACCAGGGAATCCCTCCCCTCTTTTTAAACTTATACTTTCTTTTAATTGCCAGTAAGTTGGTTATTTCTATGTATATTTATATGTCTTCTTTCTATAATTTTTTTATTTTGAGGTAAATTCAAACTTAGAGAAAAGTTCCAAGAATAGTATGAAGAATTCCTCTGCCTCTTCCTGTATTCCCCAGTTATTTTGTGTACATTTATCATTCTTTCTCTCTTTCTCTGTGTATATACATACTACTCATTTTTTTTTTCTAAACCATTTGAGAGTAAGTTACAAAAGTGATGCTTCTTTACCTCTAAATACTTGTTATATTTCCTAAGAGAAAGGACATTCTCTTATGTAATTACAGGTCAGTGATCAACACCAGGAAATTAAAGCTGATACAATGCCATTTTCTAGTCTATAGACAGACCATTTTCATGTTTTTCCAATTGTCTTAATAATTTCTTTATACTCCCCTAACCCCCAAAAGGAAAAAAAAAATGATCCAGAGTACAATTCAGGGTCAGATGTTGCCTCTTATTGTCCCTCATTTTGAGTTTGTTGTTTTTGCGTCAGGTTGATCACTCGGGTCAGGAATAGCACAAAGTGTGTTACATCCTTTTCAGTGACGTGACCTGCGTCCCACCATGATGCTGGGTCACGTAGCGGTGGTGGTAATTTTGATCACTTGGCTAAGGCTGTGTCTCCTGTGTTTCTTCACTGTAAAGTTACTGTGTTACTATGTTTCCTAGAGCTTGTTAGCCTGGCATTTCTTGTTGGACAGGCTCAGTTAGAATTAAAATTTTAAACCAAATGCCTCATGATGACCTTTGAGGTCCTGCCCTGCCTTCCACTTCCCCGGATGGTTCACTCTGTCCAGCCTCACAGCCTCCTTTTCATCCTGTGAGTATACCAGATCTGTCTCAGAGGCTGATACTCAGTTTCTTCTGCTTGGAGCACTTTTCTCCCAGGTCTTCATATAAACTCCTCCTATTGTTTCAATATCAAACTCAGACATCTCCTTCTTAGAGGCCTTCCTGGCTCATCCCAATACAGAGGTCTCCCACTCACTCTCCTCATATTCGCCTTTTCTATTTTCTTCCCATGCTGTCCAGTGCCTTACCTTATTTATACCTGTATTTCCTTGTTAAGTGGCTATCTCCCCCAAGAACATGAGCTTCCTGAAGGCAGAGACTTTGTTCTGCTCCACTTTGTCCTGGTGCCTGGCCCAGAGTAGACACTCAGTTGCTGACAGAGGAGGAAGAGCAGCTTTATTGTTGCTACTGGGCAGTCCTAAGACTTTCTGTCCACCCTTTGTCTCCAGCATGCTGCTCCTCTCTAAAGAGTGAGTGAAATACTTTGACTTGTCTTCCTGCATCTATTCCGTCTTTAGAATTTCCAGTGAAATTTATAATGATGAGAGGAAATAACTTTTAAAATTGGACCATAGTGTCAGGAATGCTCCCAGAAAAGTTGATGCCAGTGTAAAAAAAAGAAAAAGCAAAACCTATTGTTGCAGTTTACACAGATAAATGTTTCCTGGTGATGATGGTATTTCACATTCTTCTGCTTTTCCTTTTTAATTTTTGTTTGGCCACAATACATGGTTTGCAGGATCCTAGTTCCCTGACTGGGGATTGAACCCAGACCCTTGACAGTGAAAGTGCAGAGTCCTAACCACTGGACCACCAAGGAATTCCCCTCTTTTGCTTTCCCTTGAATTTTGAAAGAGAGGAACTCAGATGACAGAATTGTGCATGTTTTTTATTTCCAACTTTTCTGGAATATTTTTCTAAAATATTTTAAATGTCAACAGTGAAATATTTTTTTAAAATGTGTGTGCTGCTTTTATAATCAGAAAAAAAATATCTTGAAAAACATAGGGAGGCAAAAGAATTTAAGGGAGGATCTGGGGCAGTTACTGAAGGCTATCATTTAAAATCCATTCTTAGTGAAATCATTTAACTTCTAAAATTTACTAAAACATACTGATGTTTTTCGTCAACAGTACTCTAAAGTCTAGTCTGCCAGGCAGGTGTATGTGAGAGAGTTGCCATGCTTTGAAGTCTTGTTGACTCTGTCAGTGGAGATTTTGAAATGTGCGCATTAACAGAGCCATTTGACTTTGTCCCAATGTCCTTTATGTTTACATCTAGGACCTGAAGGCTATTTACGAGCTGACTCACAAGAGCCCTCCCACTTTGATTCTCAGCAGCCAGCAATCTTGGAAGAAGAGGAGGTCATGATAGCTCATGCCCATCCGCAGGAAGTTTACAATGAATATGTACCCAGAGGGTGCAAGAATAAATGCCATTCGCATTTCCATGATACACTCGGCCAGTCCGATGATCTCATCCACCACCATCATGACTACCATCATATTCTCCATCACCACCACCACCAGAACCACCACCCCCACAGCCACAGCCAGCGCTACTCTCGGGAGGAGCTGAAAGACGCTGGCATCGCCACATTGGCCTGGATGGTGATCATGGGGGACGGCCTGCACAATTTCAGCGATGGCCTCGCAATTGGTATGTCTCTGTGTTTCAGCCCTTGTTTGTTGATCTCTGAAAATGCCACTTTAAGCTGCTGATTTTAGCAAAGAGTAGGTTGGTTTGATAAGGCTGTTAACATCCAAGGTTATCAAAATGTTATCTCTTCTTTGACTGCTTTGACAGTGATGTACTTGATAAATGTGGGATAAGATGAAAAAGTACTGGAAACTGCTTGGCCCCTTAACTAAATTGAAGTTACTTTCTCAAAAATTACTTTTTCTTATCTGCAATATAAATAGTATGTATTATTAAAAGTGAAAGTATCTTTTCCACCATCTTTTCTATTATGCTAAAGGAATCTTCATCTACCTAATAAGTTTAAATTACTAATCCGTACCCAAAGAAGAATTACAGACTTTTTGTAAGTTGTGCTACCATTGAGAGATAATAGAATATTTATGAATTGTAGTAATTTAGTGCAGGAAGGGAGGAGCTTCCCAGGTGGCACAGTAGTAAAGAATCAGCCTGCAAAGCAGGAGATTCAAGAGACAGTTCCTAGGTCAGGAAGATCCCCTGGAGAAGGGAATGGCAACCCACTCCAGTATTTTGCCTGGGAAATCCCATGGACAGAGGAGCCTGGTGAACTATAGTCCATAGGGTTGCAAAGAGTTGAACATGAATGAGCACTTGTGCACATACACAGACCCACAGAGTTCTAGAAGGAGCCATGGAAATAATTACGGAGCAGGTAGGCGAGGTCCGACGAGGCAGTGTTGTTTTGTTGCCCAGCTGAGATGAGCCCAGGCCCTGCTCCCCGCACTGCGCACTTCCTCCTCTGCACCATGCACAACTTAAGCGACACAGAAGGATGTGCAAATGCTCAGTCATGGTTGTAAGTAATCAGTTGTATAACGTGTTAACTTTTAAAAGCAGGGAGCTATTTGTCTTAAACCTCCCTTATCAAGACATTGAAAGAATAAAAGTAAAAAAGTCTAGTTACACAGTGGATTCCTCTGAGGCATGGAAACATATTTGTACTCTTGATTCCTGAGGTTTTTTCCCCCTAAACCTTTTAAATCAGTTTGTTTTATATTTCTCCATAAGTGCTTTGTGTGGTAGCAGTTACTTCTCAGGTTTGTGTAAGATCATTTAATCGCTTTAAGGCACAGCCCAACCTTCCCTTCAATCATATCTCCTTGTTCTCCTTTGGGAAATTTAAGCCTAATTGAATGTAATCTAAGATTAGTAATGAAGAAGTTACAGAGTGCAGTTGAGAAAGTTCTGTTTATTCACAACCAGGATATAGTTTCTTTCACCTCATTGTATGTGCTATACAAATTTTAAAAATACACACCCACAAAATACTGCAGTGATTTTTTTTACACAGGTGCTGCTTTTACTGAAGGTTTATCAAGTGGTTTAAGTACTTCTGTTGCCGTGTTTTGTCATGAGTTGCCTCATGAACTAGGTAAGAGAACCCTTCAAATGGTATTTTCCAGGTGGGTAGCATATCTTAGTGTCACTACTGGCTTTTGCTAACAATAGTTTCCAGCAGGCTTTCTCATTTATGGCTTCTCATAAGTCTACTATCCTAGCTAGCTTTGTTTCTTAGTAAGGACAAGTCTGTTTCCAGCCAGAATTCTAACCCTGCAACTCTGATTACACAATTGCCTGTGTGGGGTTGCCAAACAGATCCCTGAGCCCCATCTCTGGCCCTCTTCCCCTGCCAGATACTTTCCTGTATCAGCGTATGGTGACGTCAGTCCCTGTTTTCATTGTACACAGAATAGGAATAAGACCATAGGCAAATAAAGAGTCATCTTCCATTAACAGAGAGCTTGACAAAGAGAATGTCATTGGAACTAAAAAGAAAGAGAAGTTGACGAATTGTGTTTTGAATATTCCTTTTCTCTGTCACCAGAAGGCAATGGCAACCCACTCCAGTACTCTTGCCTGGAAAGTCCCATGGACGGAGGAGCCTGGTAGGCTGCAGTCCATGGGGTCACTAAGAGTTGGACACGACTGAACGACTTCCCTTTCACTTTTCACTTTCATGCATTGGAGAAGGAAATGGCAACCCACTCCAGTGTTCTTGCCTGGAGAATCCCAGGGACGAGGGAGCCTGTTGGGCTGCCATCTATGGGGTCGCGCAGAGTCGGACACGACTGACGCGACTTAGCAGCAGCAGCAGGACTTAAAACCTTCCCAGAGTTGCCCTGGTTCTGTGTGTGTCTCTGTTTTTCTTCTTACCGGTGGCCACACGCCTGTCGCACCATTCTCACCTTTGTCCCTTGGCGTGTGTTCTGCCATTTCGAAGGCCTCCCATCTTCCTGTTCGATGCTTGTAAGCCTCAACATCTGATTTGTGTTCTACATTCTAGATCCTTCAGGCTCCACGAAGCCTCTCTGAAGTACTTTGATCTTAATTTCTTTTCTTCTTTTATAACCAGAACATTAGACTCTTCAGCTCTTAATTATGATGCATATTGCCTTAATCATTTGCTGATCATTTCCTGTGTGTTCTCTACTCCCTCTTCCTGCTTGTGGTCATTTGAAAGCCCCTTGAAGACAGTGCAAGAGCTCAGTGGTAGATTCTTGGTATTGACATTCTTTGACAAACAAGAAACCTTAAGAAAAACTTTGGATAAAAGATATCTTAGTTTATAAAACTGATTAACTGTTAACCCTGGGTGATTCTTAATTTTGTCTTTTTTTTTCCCACTCCTCAAAAAAATTGGAGGATTTTTTAAATCTGGAAAGTCTTTTGGGTATATGTCTTAAAAATGATTTTTTTAATGACTTTAATTGCCTTTTTGTGTTTTCTGTTAAAGGTGACTTTGCTGTCTTACTGAAGGCTGGCATGACTGTTAAGCAGGCTGTTCTTTATAATGCCCTGTCAGCCATGCTGGCGTATCTTGGAATGGCCACAGGAATTTTCATTGGTCATTATGCTGAGAATGTTTCTATGTGGATATTTGCACTTACTGCAGGCTTGTTCATGTATGTTGCTCTGGTTGATATGGTAAGTTTTTAAGAAATCAAATTACAGAATTGACTAACAATGAAATAAAAATGTTCAATGAAACAGCATTTTTTAAAAGAGTGTAGGGTAAATGTAGTAGCAGTGAGATTCTGTGCTCAACAAAGTATACAAAGTATACTTCAGGATACACAGAAGTATCTACCTGCTTCTGATGTGTCTTTCTGAGAGGAGAGTTTCAGTAATCAGGCATTGAATTGTACATAGACTTGTGAGAAACCTAGTACAAGCCACATACTGTTGGCAAACTGTGTATGCATCAGAACACTTAAAGGATCCTTAGTAACGGATAAAGGAGTCGTATCTTTTTGTCACCAAAGTCCACTTAACAGTCTCAGCCAGTCTTACTGCTAAGATTATATTTTATAAAAGATTTCCATATCTCTGAACTTTAAGTGAACCACATGTTATGTACAGATACAGACAGTAAGCAGGGTAATCAGTGTAGCTCTCCATTTTACAGTGGAGTAAACTGAATCAATATAATTTTGATTTGCTGAGCAGACCATGAGTAGTCATTGTTAATTAACTGTTAGGAAATGCTGTGTGACCTTATTAGCTAGATTCATGTTTTAGAAATTTGACTCATGGTATATCCAGCTACATAGAAAGCTAGTACAGTGTCCTGGAAGTTCTTCTAAAATCTGTGGTTCTGGAAACTTAAAGGTTGCTCTTTTTTTGTTTGTTTTAAAGGTACCTGAGATGTTGCACAATGATGCTAGTGACCATGGATGTAGCCGCTGGGGATATTTCTTTTTACAGAATGCTGGGATACTTTTGGGTTTTGGAATTATGTTGCTTATTTCCATATTTGAACATAAAATTGTGTTTCGTATAAATTTCTAATTAGGGTTTAAATGCTAGAATTTAAACTTAAAGCTATAGTTTGCTGTCTGTAGTTTGAATAGGTCATAGGGAGATGAGTTCGTATGATGCGATCCATAGCACTTAAGGTTAGTGGGTTTTGTGATTTTTTTGTATTGAATATTGTCATTTGTTATGCCTATAAGGTCAGTTATGGTGGTAACATAAAGGTACGTTTTAATATTTAAGTTATTCTGTTTTGGGAATATAAGCTATATGTGCAATTTACCAATATTACCAGTTTATTGTATAAACAAGAGATTTGGCATGACATGTTCTGTATATTTCAGAAAAAAAATCTTAATTTTTTTTTTTTTTAGAACTAATTTAATATAGTGATTCCCATGCTGGATTTTAGGCCTCTGAAGAACTGCTGGTGTTTAGGAGTAAGAATACACATGAAGCTTAAGATACCAATAAAACTTAAACTGAATTTAAGCTAAGAAATAAGGAGAAAAAGAGAAGAATCTGTATGAATTAAGAAGTTATAGATTTCATATAAAAAATCAAAACTGATTATTAAATAGAAGGGGAAATTTAGATATAAATGAAAAAAGGCAGTATTAGTAAAGTACAGAGTACATTCATAAACATTTTTGTCAGAATATTAATTGTTCCAATAAAACCTCAGCACTTTTTACTAATTTAGTTGTACATTTAACTTTGTATAGTAAAGACATCTAAATATATTTAATAATTTGAAAAATACATCATTTGACCAAGAAATTGGAATTTTAAAATATGTATGGAGATACGCCAGATGAGTATGAGTAAGTTTATGTATTGTCAAAAGACTTGGATATCACCAAGTCATGTTATGTATCACCCAAAGTTACATTATTGGATGTTCTGGTTATCTGGTTTACCACTTGTCAGAGTATTAGAATTTCAATATATGTAAGAACATTAAAACAGTACTGATTATACTTTGACTTCTTGGATTCAGAAGGTAGTTTGGTATCTTTCAGTGCTTCAGTGTTGTCGTTGTGAGCAGTTGTCATTTTTATAGATAGTACTTTAGATGTACTAGGGTTGTATGGCGTTCTCTAGTTGTTGCTTTTCTACAAAATAAATTCCCATGTCAGCTTCATATCATATATTCTGATTTTCTTTGCTTGTTTTTTTTTTTTTTTTTTACCATCTTAGCCATTTTTAAGCATACAGCTTGATAATTTTGCATATATTCACAATGTTATGCAATTTGTCTCCAAAACTTTTTCATCTTGCAAAACTGAAACTCTTCGTTTCCTTCCCATAGTAACCACCATTGTACTTTCTATTTCTATGAATTTGAGATGTTTGATTTTCTTAAATATAACCCAGACTATATATACTTGTCAATTCATTTATATTATTGTATTAGGTGGCTTTATTCAATTTTTTACATTTTTATCACAAAGGGCACTTCAGAAAATACTGGTCCACAGTTTGTTCAAAGCTGTCCCTAACTTAGAAAATCCCCCCCAAACAAAAAACAAACCCCAGAACCTAAGCTTGAGAAGAAGCAATGATACCCTAGATTCTAAGGAGAATCAAGAACAACTGGGCAAGACTCTACAGCCTGTGTACTGAAAGACAATTTTGGACCAGCATTTCTGTTCCCCAGACCAAGCGAGAGGGGTCTGACTAACGAGAATTACTTGGATTGGGGTGGGCAGCAGGAGTGCTTGAAAGGATGAGATGGGACGTCTCCTTCTCAGGCTAAATGATTGCTGTGCTCCAGAAATCCACAGACCCGCCCTGATGCCACTGCTGGGTCAGTGCAAGATGAAATTCTGGACGTTGGAAACTGTTCCTCCAGGAGTTTGGGAGATGGCTTGTACCTACTTCTTTCATAGAGATTTTGAAGATGGAAGGTGTGCTGGACCAGTTCACAAAACAGGAAGATAGCAACCATAGTTTGCACTCCAATTTGAACTCACTAGTGAGTATATAGAAGATTTAAGGAGTTGGTTCCCACGGCTCTGTGTGGGAGAGATTGAAGATCAGAGGACAATGCAGAAACTATAGAATATGAACCAAAGGCTGTTTGTTTGGGGGAAAACACATAACAGACTGATAGAAAATTAAAAGGTACAAACAAATAATATCTTGAATAAAGAAGGAGACATAAATAGAGATGTAGTAGATCCAAACAATCATTAATTGTTTGGATAATTAACAATCGTTAATTATGAATATTTATGGAAAAAATTGAAAATCAGTAACTTAAAATGACCACCACATCACAGTTGTTCCAGGCCTCCCTCAAAATAACACCCTTTTGCTGTATATTTACCAAAACTTCAAGCAACACATATTATCCAAGTAGATTATGGGATTAGAAAAAAAAATATTCATCATGTTAATTGAGATTAGTGTAACTTGATACAAAACCATTCTGGGAAAAGCAATCTGCCTGGTACCTTAATACTCCCTATATGTTCTTGCAGCTAAGTCAAGAATAAAAGGCCCTGAAAACTCTGCCTGGGCCAATTATCAGTGAACAGCCTTGAAAGATGAGGCGTAAGACAAAGAGCAGATCTTGTACAGGAGAGATGGTTTCCCCAAGCTCGGCGTTCCTCAGTGCCACACACACTCAGTATGTGCACCATCCACCTGCAACCTTTCCCTTTGCTTCTATGAGACCTGAAGCCCAAGAGGGTCTTAAATGCTGCTCATGCTGCTTGCTATGCTGTGAACAGTAAAGTCCATTGTGTCCCAGAAGTTCATGTCTTATGCCCCAATCCACAAGACAAACAGGCTAACTTATAGCTTCTAAATTGGATAAAATTCCAGACCTTTATAAAACCTCATAGTATAGTACAAAAAGGGAAAGCAAAAGCGAATGCATGGTCACTTCAGTCGTGTCTGACTCTTTGCAACATTATGGACCATAGCCCACCAGGCTTCTCTGTTCATAGGAAGAATTTCTTCAGGCAAGAATACTGGAGTGGGTTGCCATGCCTTCCTTCAGGGGATCTTCTCAACCCAGAAATCGAACCCACGTCTCTTACGTCTCCTGTAAGAATCCTAGATGAAACAGCAAATCAAACTCAGAAGTGTATGTTTCGATCAAGTAAGGTGGCCCTGGGAATACAAAGATGCCTAATCAGAATACCCATTACCGTCATAAACCATGTTAACAGAGTGAAGTGGAAAGATACAAATTTAATTAATATAATTCTCATTCAGGATTAAAGAAAAGCATTTCATCATATTAGAAACAAAATTACTAGAATTTGAGAAGTCTAGAAACTTGTCTCCTTGAATATCCCCATCGTATGAAGTCAAGGGTTTAAGAAAGAGTAGCAGTGGAGGGGAAGGGAGATGTGCAGAGAGGGAGGAAATGATAAAGACCAAAAAGAAACTCCTATTCCAAAGATGGAGTGGAACTTGAAACTCCCAACTTATATGTTTACATACAAAGTATAATGAATAAGGAAGTAGCAAGCTGCCATAATTCTATCGGAGAAGGCAATGGCACCCCACTCCAGTACTCTTGCCTGGAAAATCCCATGGATGGAGGAGCCTGGTGGGCTGCAGTCCATGGGGTCACTAAGAGTCGGACACGACTGAGCGACTTCACTTTCACTTTTCACTTTCATGCGTTGGAGAAGGAAATGGCAACCCACTCCATGTTCTTGCCTGGAGAATCCCAGGGACGGGGGAGCCTGTTGGGCTGCCATCTATGGGGTCGCACAGAGTCGGACACGACTGAAGTGACTTAGCAGTGCCATCTGGAAAGCCCAACCCTTTAAACAATAATTCCCCTTTCTTCCCTCCTTCAGCTCCTGGCCTACTTTCTGACTCTACTTACTGCTTGACTATTCTAGGTACATCATATAGATGGAATCATACAATACAATATTTGCCCACGTGAGTCTGGCTTATTTTGCTCAGTATAATGTCTTCAAGGTTCATCCATGTTGAAGCATATGTCAAAAATTCTCTCCTTTTTAAGGCTCAATAATATTTCATTATATGTATATAACACATCTTGTTGATCGATTCACTCAGTGAAAACATTTGAGTTGTTTCCAACTTTTGGCTATTTCAGGTACCCTACTGTTAGTATGAACATAAGTGCAAATAGCAGTTTGCCTGCTTTCAGTTCTTTGAGGGGTATATAATATACCCAAAAGTGAAATTGCTGAATCATATGGTAATTCTATGTCTGTTTTTTTAAGAGTTACCATATGGTTTTCCACAGTGACTGCACGATGTCACATTCCCACTAGTACAAGGGTTCCAATTTTTGGAACCTCACCAATATTTGTTTTCTGTTTGTTGCTTTTTGGTAGTCACGTCTCATTGTGGTTTTGACTTCATTTCCCTAATGTCTAATGGTGTTGAGCATCTTTTCATGTGCTTATTGGACATTTGTGTATGTTATTTAGAGAATTGTCTGTTCAGATTTCTTTGCCCATTTTTAAATTGAGTTGTTTGGTTTTTGTTGTTGAGTTGTAGGAATTCTTTACGTATTCAGAATATTAATCCTTTATGAGATATGCAATTTGCAAACATAGTCTCTCACTCTGAGTTACTTTTTTACTCTGTTCATGCTGTCATTCAGCGCACACAAAAAATTATTTTGATGAAGTCCAATTTATCTATTTTTTCTTTAGTTGCCTGTACCTTTAGTGTCATGTCTAAATCATCGTCACGTCCAATATTATGAAGGTTTTCCCCTATGTTTTCTTCTAAGAGTTTTATGGTTTTAGCTTTTGATCCACTTTGAGTTAATTTTTCTGAATCGTATTACATAAAGGTCCAACTTCACTCTTTTGAATGTGGATATCCAATTTTCCCAGCACCATTTATTGCTGTCCTTTCCTCCACTGAATAGTCTTGACACCCTTGTTGAAAACCATATAAAAGTTTATTTCTGGGCTCTCTTCTATTCCATTGGTCTATATATCTATCCTGAAGCCAGCATCACACTTTTTAATTACTACAGCTTTTGGACCATATTTGTTTGAGTCTATTACTGAAGTTTTTATTCTATCTTTATTACTGTAGCCTTATAATAATTCTTGAAATCAGTTAAGTCTTGAAATCATGGATTTTCCAAGTTTGCATACCTTTTTTTTCCCCAAAATGTTTAGGCTATTCTATTTCCTTGATTTCCTATGTAAATTTTGGAATCAATTTTTCAGTCTCCAAAACTGTTATGCTTGGTATGTACCCCAGTGCTCATTGTAGCACTATTTACAATGGCCGGGATGTGGAAACAACCTAGGTGTCCTTCAACAGATGAATAAAGAAGATATGGTACATATATACAATGGAATATTACTCAGCCATAAAAAGAATGAGTTTGAGTCAGTTCTAGTGATGTGGATGAAGCTATAGCCTGTTATACAGAATGAAGCAAGTCAGAAAGTGAAAAATAAATATATTAACACAAACATATGGAATCTAGAAAAATGGTATTGAAGAGCCTATTTGCAGGGAAGAAATGGAGACACAGATGGAGAGGATGGGCTTGTGGACGCAGTGAGGGAGGGAGTGAGTGAGACGAATGGAGAAAGTAACATTGATATACACACACTACCATATGTAAAATCGGTAAGAAGTTGCTATATAACACAGGGAGCCCAGTCTGGCACTCTGTGATGGCCTAGAGGGATGAGACGAGGGAAAGGGAGGTTGACTCAAGAGGGAGGAGATATATGTATAATTATGACTGATCCTTGTTATTGTATGGCAGAAACAACGTAAAACTTTTTAAGTATTGTGCTTGTATTTTTATTAGAATTAGGTTAAAACTATAGATGGATTTGGGAAGAATTGACAACCATATTTAGTCTTTGATCAGTGAGCAACAGTATATCTCTCCATTTATTTAGTCTTTGAAGTTTTCTTTCTCAGTGTATAGTGTTCAGCGTGCAAATTCTGCAAACATTTTATTGAAATTGAATGTTTTGTGGTTTTGTATGCTAAGTTGCTTCAGTTGTGTCCAACTCTTTGTGACTCTTTGGACTGTAGCCCACCAGGCTTCCCTGTCCAGGGATTCTCCAGGCAAGAATACTGGAGGGGATTGCCATTTCCTCCTCCAGGGATCTTCCCGACCCAGGGATTGAATCCACATCTCTTATGTCTCCTGCGTGGGTTCTTTACCTCTAGTGCCACTTGGGTTGACATTATTAATCATTCTTTTTTAAATTTCAATTATTAATTTATTTTTTAATATGTAGAAATACAATTGACTTCTCTGTGTTAACTGTATATCCTACAACCTTGCTAAACTCATTTATTCTAGGAGATTTTTGTAGATAGCTTGAGATTTTCTATGTAGTATGCCTTTTGTTTCTTTTTTTTTAAATTATGACTATCACACTAGCTAAGACTCTCCCCTATTTTCCACCCGTGCTGTGCAACATACAGGATCTTAGTTCCCCAAACAGAGATGGAACCTGTGCGTACTGGGGTGGAAGCAGAGTCTTAACCACTGGACCAGAAGGGAAGTCCCTGGCTAAGACTTTCTGTATGATGTTGAATAGGAATAGTGACAGTAGACATCTTTGCTTAGTTCTTATCTTAGCAGGAGAGGCAGTCAGTTTTTCACCATTAGGTGTAGTGTTAGCTTAAGTTTTTTGGAGATGCCTTTTTATCATCTTAACGAAGTTCTCTTCTATTCAGTTTGCTGAGAATTTTTATCATGAATGAATGTTGAATTTTGTCAAATGCTTTTTTGGTATCAATTGATACATTTAGTATGGTAGATTAATTTTTAATTAATGAACTAACCTTGCATTCCTAGGGTAAATCTTATGGTACATGATATGTTATCCTTTTTTTAGATATAACTTTGTTTATTTTTGGCTGTGCTGGGTCTTTGTTGCTGTGCAGACTTTTCTCTAGTTACAGAGAGCAGGGACTACTCTCCAGTTGCCATGCACAAGCTTCTCATTTCATGGCTTCTCTTGTTGCGAAGCACAGACTCTAAGGAGGTTGGGGTTTCAGTAGTTGTGGCTCCTGGGCTCTAGAGCACAGGCCCAATAGTTGCGGTGCATGGGCTTAGATGCTCCACAGCATGTGGGATCTCCCTGACCCAGGGATCAAACCAGTGTCTCGTTACTTTGGCAGGCTGATTCTTTGCCACCAGCGCATAAGGGAAGCCCAGTGTGTTATCCTTTGTGTATATTGCTGGATTCAATATGCAAATATTTTGTTGAGGATTTTTGTTCCTGTTAAGCTCATGGCAGATATTGGTCTGCAGCTTTCTTGTACTGTTCTTGTCTGATGCTGGTGTCCGAAGAATGCTGGCTACATAAAATGAGGAGGGGAGTGTTTCCTCCTCCTTTATTTTTTAGAAATAGTTAATTTACAGAATTGGTATTATTTCTTCTTTAAATTTTTGTTAGAACTCACCATTGAAACAATCTGGGGCCTAGAGTTTTCTTTGAAGGTTTTTAATCTATCTATTCAATTCCTTTAATAGATAAAGGAATATTCAAGCCATCTATTTCATGTTTAATGAGTTTGGGTAATTCATGTATTTCAAAAAATTGGTTCATTTTATGTCAGTTGCCACATTTATAGAAATAAAGCTGTGTATCATTTATCCACTTAAGTTCTAGAGTGATATCATTCCTACTATTGGTAAAGTGCATCTTTTTTCTTTCTTGATCAGTCTGACTACAGTTTGTCAATCACAGTCATCTTCTCAAAAAATAAAGCTAACTGTAAACCTACTATAATCAAGACTCTGGTGTTGGTTAAGAGATAAATATATAAATGAATGGAGTAGAACAGAGTCCAGAAATAGACCTACACAAATACAACCAACTTATCTGTTCACGATGGAGAACTCAGAAGTTTCCAACAAATGGAATAGGGATAATTGAACATTACAGAGGAAAAAAGAACATCTACCTAAACCTAACAACTTTTTACCCAAACAAAATTTTACCCAAAATAGATCATAAGTACAAGACCATAAAACTCTTAGAAAAAAACATGAGATAATCCTCAGGACCTGGGGTTAAGCAAAGAGCTCTTAGTCTACAAAAGAATAAATTGATAACTTGAACTTCATCAAATGAAAAATTTTGGTTTTTTGAAAATGTAAGAGTCTCAACAGACTGAAAGAAAAATATTTGCAAATAACATTCAATGAAGGACTTTTATCTAGAACATATAAAAAACTCAGACTTTAATAAAACAACCTACTTTTTTAAAATATGCAAAATACTTGAACAGACATATCACCAAAAAGGACATGTGAAGCACATGAAAGGTGTTCAGCATCATTAACCATTAGGAAAATTCAAACCATGATAAGATACTCAGCTACTAGATAAGATACTCACCTACTAGAATGGCTAAAATAAAAAATACAATACCAATTGCCAGCAAGGATGTAGAACATCTGGGACTTGAATACACTGCTGGCAGGTGTACAAAGAGGTACACCCACTGTGAAAAGCTATTTGGCAATTTCTTATAAAAGTAAACCTACATTATGACCCAGCAATCCCTCTCTGAGTGTTTACCCTAGAGTAATTAACTTATGTTTACCTGAAAACTTGTATAACAGTTCTATACAGGATTGCCAGAAACTGGAAACCACCCAAATATCTTTCTACAGTTGAATGGATACATAATACTCTGGTGTTTGCTCCATGCAGTATTATTCAGTAAGGAACAAAATAGCAATGCTCAGGAATGGGAGAAAAAATGACAAAACCAATACAATTGGCCAAAAAGAACACAAAGACGCAGAAGACTGCCCCTGTTCCCTCTCTGAGTTCACCCCGGCATCTTCCCACGTGTACTTTTCCAATGAAAACACTGGGCAGTTGATGTATACAACTTCCATGAATATCAAAGGCATTGTGCTACGTGGAAGAGAGAGAACGAGAGGTTATATATTGGATATTTCCATTTCTATGACGTTCCGGAGGAGATAATAGGAGAGGAAGAACAGGCCAGCAGTTTCCCAGGGTTGGTGTTGTGGTGAGGGTGTCACTATAAAATGGTAATGCAAGATTTTTTGAGGTGATGGAACCAGTCTGTATCCTGATTCTAATGATGATTGTACAAATCTACATATGTATTAAAGCTTACAGAACTCCAATGAAAACTTAAAAAGCAAATTTTCCTGTAAAACTTTTGGTAATTTAGTTGTACAATGTACAAATTATTTATTTATACAAGGGTGTGGATGTACGATTATAAATTTTAAGTATATACAGTGAGGTGGGGGAGTTTTATTTTTTTGGCTGCACTGTGAAGCATGCGGGATCTTAGTTCCCTGACCGAGAATGGGACCCGTGCCCCTCTGCAGTGGAAGTGTGGATTCTTAACCACTGGACCGCCAGAGAAGTCCCGTCCCATTTAGTATTCTTTATTTATTTTCTGTGGGGCTTCTCAGGTGGCTCAGTGGTAAAGAATCCACCTGCCAATGCAGGAGATGCAGGAGATATGAGTTCAGTCCCTGAGTTGGGAAGATCCCTTGGAGAAGGAAATGGCAACCCACTCCAGTATTCTTGCCTGGAAAATCCCATAGACAGAGGAGCCTGGTGGGCTACAGTCTATAGAGTCACAAAGAGTTGGACACAACTGAGTGACTGAAGATGAGCACACACGATAGATTTTCTGTACTTGAATTTTACTTTATGATGCCTTTATTGTGTGTGGTAAAACATAAACACATAAATGGTACTGATTCAACTATTTTTAAGTGGACAGTTCACTGGCATTAAGTACATTTTTACTCTTGTGAAAATATCACCACCACCCATCTTCAGAGCGTTTTCACCACCCTATACTGAAACTCTGTATCCATTGAAGAATAATTCCCTATCTTCCCTACCCCCAGCCCTTGGAAACCATGGTCCTACTTTCTGTTTCCATGTATTTGACTATTCTAAGTACACCATATAAATGGAATCATGTGGTATCTGGTCTTCTGAGTCTGGCTTATTTCACCTAGTATAATGTTTTTAATGTTCGTCCATGTTGAAGCATGTGTCAGAGAGTCTTTCTTCTTGAAAGGTGAATAGTATCCACTGTATGTATATACCACATTTCATTTAACCATTTGTCCAATGATGTAGTATTGGTTCCATATTTTGTCTTTTGTAAATAATGCTGCTATGAACAAATATCTATTTGAGTATCTGCTTCTGTTCTTTTGAGTATATACACAGAAATGGAATTGCTGAATCATAATTATATGTTTAATATTTTAAGGAACCACCATACCATTTTCCACAGCATTTAAAATTTCCACTAGCAATTTTCCCCACTGACATTTTGTTAAGAGGAAAGGTATATATAAGGGTTCTTTAAAAACAATTTTATTTTATATTGGGGTATAGTTGATTTACAATGTGTTAATTTCAGATGTACACAAAGCGATGCTGTTATATCTATTCTTTTTCAGACTGTTTTCCTACTTAGGTTATTACATAATATTGAATAGAGTTCCCTGTGCTGGACAATAGAACTGCCATGTTTTTTTAAGCCAAGAATAAATATATTTGCATTGGAGCAAGAATTATATAGTTAAATCATTTTTAAGTTTATGTGTAAAATTCTATGATTCTATTACAACTAATCTAATGGTAAAGAATTCTTATGAACTGATTTACAAAATTAATCATCATTTGCAAAGTTGTTTCTGGGAGAAAATGCTTTCATAGATTCCTTGTGTTGTCTTAGAAAGTTTTTTTTAACTTGGAAATGCCAATACACAGGCTATCTAGACTGTATTTAAATCAGTGCAGTAACCTGATTTAATAGAACCAGTCTGCCGCCTTGTGGAATTTTAATGCAATTTCCAGTTTTATAAACAAGTGAAAGTGAAGTCGGTCAGTCGAGTCCAACACGACCAGGCTCCTCCGTCCATGGTCCGTGGGATTTTCCCAGGCAAGAGTACTGGAGTGGGTTGCCATTGCCTAAACAGGATGGCCATAATTTAGAGATGATGCCACTTGCATTCAATAATTGTTTTGTTTTTCTTAGTGTCAATTTAAAGAACCAGTTTTTAAGATTTATTTTTAATTGGAGCATAATTGCTTTACAATATTGTATTGGTTTCTTCCACATAACAATGTGCTGCTGCTGCTAAGTCACTTCAGTCGTGTCCGACTCTGCGCGACCCCATAGATGGCAGCCCAACAGGCTCCCCCGTCCCTGGGATTCTCCAGGCAAGAACACTGGAGTGGGTTGCCATTTCCTTCTCCAGTGCATGAAAGTGAAAAGTGAAAGTGAAGTCGCTCAGTTGTGTCCAACTCTTAGCGACCCCATGGACTGCAGCCTTCCAGGCTCCTCCGTCTATGGGATTTTCCAGGCAAGAGTACTGGAGTGGGGTGCCATTGCCTTCTCTGATAACAATGTGAGTCAACCCTAAATACACATATGTCCCCTCCATCCTGAACCTCCCTCCCACCCCCCAAACCAGCCCACCTCTCTAGGTTGTCACAGAGCACCAGGCTGAGCTCCCTGTGTTATACAGCAACTTCCTACTAGCTATCTGTTTTACACATGGTAATGAATATATTTCAATGCTACTCTCTCAATTCGTCCCACCCTTTCCTTCTCCCGCTGTGTCTACAAGTCCGTTCTCTATGTCTGTGTCTCTATTCCTGCCCTGCAAATAAAAAGATCCAGTTTCATTTAACATATCTATATAAGATCTATATGAGGATAACTTTGCTAATAAGTTATCCTAATAAGTTTTGCTAATGGGCAGAAGTATTTGAATTAATATAAAGGTATTTTCTGTTCTTGTTTAGGAGGAATACATAAAACATGGAAATTGAGTGATCATGGAAAAAGATTCAAATCACTCTTTTACCACATAAGAGATTGCATATTGCAGAACTTCTCATTCTTAAGAAAAAAATGCAATTTAAAAATAAAATTGTCTACAATTTATATGAACTTTGAAAACATTATGCTGAGTGAAATAAGCCAGAAACAAAAGGACAAATACTGTATTTCTCCTTTTTTATTGTATAGAATTAAAAATTAAAAAAAAATCTCTTCCACTTTATCTTCAGTTCAGTTCAGTTCAGTTGCTCAGTCGTGTCCGACTCTTTGCGACCCCATGAATTGCAGCATGCCAGGCCTCCCTGTCCATCACCAACTCCCAG
>NW_011494858.1:2072170-2075161 GCF_000754665.1 Bison bison bison
CCCCTTCTCCTCCTGCCCCCAATCCCTCCCAGCATCAGAGTCTTTTCCAATGAGTCAACTCTTCGCATGGGGTGGCCAAAGTACTGGAGTTTCAGCTTCAGCATCATTCCTTCCAAAGAAATCCCAGGGCTGATCTCCTTCAGAATGGACTGGTTGGATCTCCCTGCAGTCCAAGGGACTCTCAAGAGTCTTCTCCAACACCACCATACAAAAGCATTAATTCTTCGGTGCTCGGCCTTCTTCACAGTCCAATTCTCACATCCATACATGACCACTGGAAAAACCACAGCCTTGACTAGACACCTTTGTTGGCAAAGTAATGTCTCTGCTTTTCAATATGCTATCTAGGTTGGTCATAACTTTCCTTCCAAGGAGTAAGCGTCTTTTAATTTCATGGCTGCAGTCACCATTTGCAGTTAGTTGTAAACATTTAGCAAAGGGAAAGTAATTATGAAGTAATAATAGCATTGAGACTTCTCTGGCAGTCTGGTGGTTAAGACTCCGAGCTCCCAATGCAGGGGGCAAGGGTTCAATCCCCAGTCTGGAAAATAAGATCTCATATGTTGCACGGCTCAGCCGAAAAGAAAAAAAAAGAATAATAGCATTTATTAAGGTCTGTTGTAGTTCTGAACATAATTCTCTCAGTTCATATAACAACTCTGCAGTATAGACCTGATTAATTTCATACTGCAGATAAGGAAAATGAAGCTCAGTTAAATTCATTGGTGTGACAAAAGTCTCAGCACCACTTGATGCCACAGAAAAGGCTTCAGGTCCTGTCAGTTTCCAAAGCTGAAACATTGGGGGAGTTCTCACTGGGCACCCCATCTTAAAAAGGATTTCCTGATCTGTTGTCTGGTGTCCTTTTTTGCCATTTCCTTTGAATTACCTGATTCCACATTAGAGATGTGTCTTGTGTCCTGAACTCTGCAGGGCTGGCTGGCCTCGGATTTTTTCTCCAATTCACAGGAAAGTACGCGGTGCTGAATAGGGAAGCATGACAGAGCGGGGTGATTGCCTGCCAGACAGACTGGGCTTGCTAGGCTGCACCATAAAACACCAGGCTTTGAACAAAGAGGAACCATTCTAGTATTCCAGGACTTGGCCAGAACATACTCTAATGGTTCAAGAGAAACATTGCCAAGCAGGCATGTTCATAGATGTCAGGCCAACATAGCGATGGATCTGAAAGCCATTCTTTCAGCAAATACTTACTGAGCTTTGACTATGATCAGATGCTAGTCTATGTAATATTTTATTAAGTATTGAAACAGACAAAAAAACCCTCCCCTAATAGAGCTTTCATCCTAGAAGAATAGGCAGACAATAAGATACATAGGTAAATTAAGGCGTGCAGTAGAAGGTGATTTTTTTTTAAAAAGGGATTATAGAATCAGATATTTCTCCTGAAAAGAAAAGACCAAAGGAAAATATTGCTAAATCTTTCTAGTCAACAAAACATAAAATTGCCAGTCAATTCTCATCCTCATCTTGGCTAAGTAGCAGCATTTGACATAATTGACCATTCCCTTCTAATGCATTCTTTGGATTTCAGGATTCCACACTACTGCTTTCCTCCTATCCCAATGCCTAATATCCTTTGGCTATTTTTAGGCTATTTCTTCTCATTTTCCCAACCTCTAAACACAGGAGTGCCCTGAGACCTTCTCTGTCAGTCTGCACTCATTAGTGAGTTCATGCAGTCTCATAATTTTAAATACTGTATATCACCAAACTCCAAAATTGTAACTCCAGCCCAGACCTCTCCTCTGAACTAGGGCTTCCCTGATAGCTCAGTTAGTAAGGAATCCACCTGTAGTGCAGGAGACCCCGGTTCGATTCCTGGGTCAGGAAGATCCCCTGGAGAAGGGATAGGCTACCCACTCCAGTGTTCTTGGGCTTCTCTTGTGGCTTACCTGGTAAAGAATCTGCCTGCAATGGGGGAGACCTGGGTTCAATCCCTGGGTTGAGAAGATCCCCTGGAGAAAGGAAAGGCTACCCACTCCAGTGTTCTGGCCTGGAGAATTCCATGGACTGCATAGTCCATGGGGTGGCAAAGAGTCAGACACAGCTGAGCGACTTTCACTGTCTTTCTTTCATATCACCAAACTCCAAAATGGAAACTCCAGCCCAGACCTCTCCTCTGAAGTGTAGGCTATTCAGTTGCTTACCCAACATCTTCACTTATAACTGCAAATTTAATATGAATTTCTGTTTCTTCCTCCTTAAGGAACCTGCCTTCCCAGTGTCTTCCCACAGTTAATGACAATGGTCAGCCTTCCACTTTCAGCTCAGGCTGCGAACCCTAATGTCTTCCTTGACTTTTCTCTTTCAAACCTTGCCTTCTTAGTAAATTTGGCATGTTCTATTTGCCAAATATATCCAGAATCTGCCAGCTTCTCATCCTCAGTGTTTCTAGCCTGGTCTCACTCACCATCATCCTTCACAGGATTATCACAAGTACAGGTTTCTCCTGCTTTTCGGAAAGTTTGAGTTTCGCCACTTTGCTTTTGGGAAAATATCTACTCACTGAAAGAAATCTCAAGAGGATTTTTCGCTTTTATGGAGAAAAAGAGAAAGGCGAAAATAGTGTTTAGCAGCTAGTGGGTTATGGAGGCTGCACCCAAAGCTGGAGAATGGCACTGCCAAACTCCTTCCCTGGGAACTGAGCTACACTCAGCATCTCAGCATCAAGGCACCTGAGCTTTTCACTGTTGGCGTAAGCATCTGTGCTTTATCGCGATTTATTTTTTCCATCATTAGCAAGATGTGTCCTAAGATAATTGCTTTTTCTCCTTCCATCATTTCAGCTTAGAAAAAATTTTATAAGATCACTTTTGCTTACGGATAGCCAGGGAAACCTGTGTCCGATCTCTCTCCTAACCCCTTGGTCCAGCCCCCTCAATCTCTTCTTGACATGGAAGCTAGAATGTTGGCTTTTTAAAACTGAAATGTAATAAGACCATGTCCTTTTCCTGTTCAACACTTTCC
>NW_011494858.1:2075261-2083644 GCF_000754665.1 Bison bison bison
CAACACTTTCCAACAATTTCGTTTCGCAGAGTAAAAGCCCAGGTCCAGGGCTATGTGACTGCTCTTCCCTCCCCCGCCCTGGTTTACTCTCTGGCCCTCTCCTATGGCTCTCCTCTCTGATCACCCCGCCCTGGTTTCTCTCTGCCCCTCTCCTATGGCTCTCCTCTCTGATCACCCCGCCCTGGTTTTCTCTCTGCCCCTCTCCTATGGCTCTCCTCTCTGATCACCCCGCCCTGGTTTTCTCTCTGCCCCTCTCCTATGGCTGTCCTCTCTGATCCCCCCCCCCCAGCCATATGAGCCCTCCTTGCTGTTTCTTGAGCCACACGAGGCACGCTCCTGTGTTAGCATCATTTCATTTGTTCTTCCGTCAGCTTGACACACCATGAAATAACTGCTTGGCTCCTGTTTTCCCGCCTTCAGATTTTCGAGTGTCATCTCAATGAGGCTTTCCCTGGCTGTTTAAAAACTTCTAACTCACGTCAACACTCTGCCGCGGCCCCACCAACCCCGTTTACTTTTCCCCATGGCACTCAACCCTACACACCAAATAACACTTACATACATGGTTCACTCTTCACCTCCATATAACTTCTATGAGGGGCAGTGATTTCTGTCCATTTTATTCATTGCTCCTCCCCTCGGACCCGGCTCCTATCAGCTGTTCAGTATGTCAGTGTCCTCCAGGTGGGCCATAGTTACACACCCGCAGTTAAACGAGGTGGTTTGCCAGCCTGTTGCAAAGTGGGAGAAAGGGCACCAGGAGAAACTGTGGAGCGACTCCAGTTGTTAGCAAGGACTTAAAGAGCAGTAAGTATATTAGGGATTTGGGAGAGAAGGAAATGGGGCATTGCTCTGGATTGGATGCTGCCCAGAAGCTGTAATAACTCCCTGGTTGGGTATCTTAATGAGTTTTTTCAGGATAGAGGGAAGAGTGCAAACCTAACACTGTAATTGGTAAAAGAGCAGCAGCAGTTATATTAACAACGAGAGGGGGGATGTTCAGTTTTTTTTGTGGTTTACACAGTAACCCTATTTTTTATAACTGCTTAGATAAGATTAATGAAGTGATCTGGTTTTTGTTTTGTTTTACCTCATGCTGTCAAGGTCACAGAGTGGTCTAGATTGATGTAGGTGTTCTGTGAAATTGTTTATGTCCATCAAGGAAAATACCTTGTCTATCAGTGAGTGCCAGGCCAATAACTGATGCCACCTAGACATAGCTGAGAGGACCAGACTAGTTCCCAAGGTCAGTGGTTGCTTTTTTCTTATTCAAGCATACATTTTTAAAAATGATTTAATGAGTGAATACAATGATGGTCTTCATATACCTGAAGGGCTGTCACATGAAAGTGAAATAGGCTCATTTAATAAGAATTCAGAGGGTGAAGTTGGGACAATGGGTAAGTCACAGAGTGAGCAAGTTTCCACTCACCATAAAAGCTTTAAAAAAATTGAGGCCCTCAGTAGAAAGAATTCCAGTGACTTGACTTCTTAACGGAGGCTGGAGATATAATGGGTTAGGATGTTATAGACGTGACTAAGGCACTGATTAGAAGCCTGGACTAATTGCCTTTAATTTGTATGAAGCTCTGTTAAGATCTCCCAAAGCTTGCTTGGCCTTCCAATATTCTTCCTATGGAGTTCCCAAGAAGAATCAGATAGTGGCTCCAAGCTGTTCTAAGTCCTTTGAGGATTCAGAGTCTGGAAGTGGAGACAGACAAGGAAGCAAACATCTGCAGTGCATTGCATTCCCTCCTCCCCCCAGCTGCAGTAACCTCTTTGCTATTTTATGTCTCTATGGATTTGCCTGTTCTAGTTACTTATGGGACTTCCCCTGTGGCTCAGGGGTAAAGAATCTGCCTGCTATGCAGGAACTATGGGATTCCCTGGTGGCTCAGATGATAAAGAGTCTGCCTGCAATGCGGGAGACCTGAGTTTGATCCCTGGGTCAGGAAGATCCCCTGGAGGAGAAAATGGCAACCCATACCAGTATTTTTGCCTGGAAAATCCCATGGACAGGGGAGACTACCGGGCTACAGTCCATAGGATTACAAAGAGTCAAACACGACTGAGTGTCTTCACTTTCATGCAGGACCTGCAGGAGATGCTGGTTTGATCCCTTGGTTGGGAAGATCCCCTGGGCTACAGTCCATAGGGTTGCAAAGAGTCGGACATGACTGAGCTCTTCAATTTCATGCAGGACCTGCAGGAGATGCTGGTTTGATCCTTTGGTTGGGAAGATCCCCTGGGCTACAGTCCATAGGGTTGCAAAGAGTCGGACACGACTGAGTGTGTTCACTTTCATGCAGGACCTGCAGGAGATGCTGGTTTGATCCCTTGGTTGGGAAGATCCCCTGGAGGAGGGCATTGCAACCCACTCCAGTATTCTTCCCTGGCGAATTCCATCAACAGAGGAGCCTGGAAGGCTACAGTCCATAGGGTTGCAAAGAGTCAGACTGAAGCAACTTAGCATGCATGTACAGGTACTTCATATAATTGGAATCATGAAATATTTGTCCTTTGGGTTGGACTTATTTCATTCAGCACATTTTCAAAGTTCACCTGTGTTGTAACATGTATCAGAATTTCACTCCTTTTTATGGTTGAATATTATCACATTGTATGTATATACTACATTTTGTTTGTCCATTGGTCTGTTGAGTCAAGCCAATTTTATTTTATTATTTTTTTATATTTATTATTTGGCTGCACAGGTCTTAGTTACAGCACATAGCATCTTCCTTCATGCATCTTTAGTTGTGGCATGTGGGAGGTTTTTTTTTTTTAGTTGCAGCCTGTGCACTCTTAGTTGAGGCATGTGGGATCTAGTTCCCTGAACAGGGATCAATCTCAGGTCCCCTGCACTGGGAGCACAGAGTCTTAGCCACTGGACTACCAGGGAAGTCCCAATTCAAACCAGTTTTGAAAGGAGCTTCTTTATTTGGGGAAGGAAAGGCCAGGTGTTTGCAGGAAGGATATTGTTTGCATGATAGATGAATAGAGCAGTGGAAAATGGAATTGTACAGGATTTGGGAAATAATTAGCAAAGTTTTATCACTGCTTGAGGGCTCAAGAACACAGAGGGGGGAGCTGTGGCTGATGGGGCTGCTGAGAATGGCAGAACTGAGTTAATAAGAGCCTTGCATGCCATGCTAAGACTATGACCTTTTTCTTATAGACAAGAGAGACACATTGGAGGTCCGTCCCCTAACTCCAATCAAAGTCTGTTTATTCTATTTATTATTTTTTCTCATTATACAAATAATACATGCTTGTGTTCAAAAAGTCAACCATACTGAAATATAAACATTGGAAAGAAGAGATTACCATTTTCTTACCCATATAGCTAACCCCTATTAAAATTTTGATGTATATCCCATATTAAAACTCACTAGCTGAAGACCACAAGAACCATTTAAAGTTAAAATTAGGTTCATTTAGCTTGCTGCAGCAAGGAAGAGCCCACCCCAGGGAATGTATAGGGATGTGTGGGGATGTCTCATTAAGAAGGTATTGGGAAGAGTTTATTACAAGATCTGAGCTTATGCTGGCAGATTCTAAGGAGTCTTTAGGGAAGGTAGGAAACTGTCCTGGATTGGGTGCTGTCAGGACACAGGGACAATTTGGTAGATCTTTAGTAATTTTTATCTGGACTGCCAAAGGATTAAGATTGGGCAGGAGCTATCATTGGTAAAGAAGCTGTAATCATCCTTGTAGGTGTAAGAGGAAGATTTTAGCCATTTTCATGGCTTCAGTGGGGACTTGTTTCTCTACAGTCTCAGAATGGCCTTGTCTGGTTGTTGTTTATATCCTGTAAGGCCTAAATTGATGTTTTGTTAGGAACGTTACAGCCTGTGTGCTCAGTCACTCAGTTGTGTCCGACTCTTTGTGACCCTGTGGACTGCAGCTGCCAGGGTCCTCTGTCCATGGAATTTTCCAGGCAAGAATGCTAGAGTGGGTTGCCATTTCCTACTCTAGAACATTACAGCCTAGAGTGAAAATTAATAAAGGTAAACCTCACTAAAGTGGAAAGATTGAGGGCAGGAGGAGAAGGGGATGACAGAGGACGATGGTTGGATGGCATCACCGACTCAATGGACATGAGTTTGAGCAAGCTCCGGGAGATGGTGAAGAGTAGGGAAGCCTGGCGTGCTGCATTCCGTGGGGTCCCAGAGTCGGACACGACGGAGCGACTGAACAGCCCTAAAATGGAGTTGGAAGGCCAGAAGGGGGAGCTCTCACACACCTATCACTGGATCCCCAAAGGAAGAGAGAAACCCTGTCTCTCCAGCAGAAGCCACACTGCTACCACCAGAAGGAGGGGAAATTTTTTGTCCTTGCCTGGCAACAGCCCAGCCAATGATAAAGCCACTATATTTCAAACTCCCGTTTCCTTCGATGGACCTTCTGGTTCTAACAGCTCCTCCCAACTTTCCCTTCTCTGTAAGAGTTTTCACTCTTGTTTTACTGGGCTTCCTTGTGGCATACCACAGTTGTATGCCCTGAAGATCCCCCACAGGGTCACAAGGAGTCAGACATGACTGAAGCGATTTAACACATGCAAGCTGTTCCCAAATACACTCATTGTGCTGGTAAAAATAACTGGTGGTTTTTATTGTTTTAGGGTAGCACTAGCTATCAGCTTTCAGATTACCTTTTACTTTCTCAGTTCCCTATTTTAACCCAGGGCAGATGAAGTCAGCCTGCAGGATATTTCACTCTGAAATTCAGATCTACTGTCAAGATTCCATTCATCAGAAGGTTGTTTAGAGAACATTATCTGCTGTTGAACTGAAGTCAGAGCTTCATATTCCTTTTTTAGCAGATGAGCTGTTGGATCAGATGTGACAATGGCTTTATGGCAGTATTTATGTGTATGGGGAAAATATGTGCAGGCCAAAGTACCTGACTTCCTCATTTCTTGTTTTCTGAAACATTTTGGTATTATTAAAGATTCCAGAGAAGCCTATAGAAATGTAAGTACATTTTTCTTTTACGATAATATATATTCTACATTGAGAGGTCAATATTATATCCAGAACAACTCTATTTTGATCATTGCCTGCTCATGTTTATGAAATTTTGAAAAAGTTTCGAAGACTTGGGTGGCATTCACTTACCTTTCCCATTACTTCTCTATGGCAACTTATAGCATCCCCCTTCCTCCACTTTGATGGAGACAGAAACATCCCTTCCTGGGTGTGAAATGACAGGGATTTTAGACTTGTGAATGTCTTGTCTATTGTGGTGTAAGCCATATAAAAAAGTTGTTAGTAGGGAATCCCCTAATGGTCCAGTGGTGGGAACTCTGTGCTTTCACTGCTGGGAGCACAGGTTCAATCCCTGGTGGGGCCACATGGTAAGGCCAAAAAAAAAATTGTTATTAATTGAATTTAGGCTTCCCTGGTGGCTTAGTGGTAAAGAATCTGCCTACCAATGCAGGAGACATGGGTTCTATCCCTGGGTCGGGATGATTCCCTGGAGAAGGAAATGGCAACCCACTCCAGTATTCTTGCTTGGGAAATCCCATGGACAGAGAGCCTGGCGGGTTACAATCCATGGGGTCACAAAGAATTGGACACAACTTAGCGACTAAATAACAACAAATTGAATTTAGTTAACCAGAAATCAACTGATGGTTGATTCACAAGGAAAAGATACTAGAGGGGATACTGGGTGGCACTCAAAGGAAAGTGGATGCAAACCCAACAGTTAGTTTTATTACGTGTTTTAGCTAAAAGATAAGAAAATCACATTAGGCGTTAGGTATTATACCAAGGACTAACTGAAGATAAAAAGTGGGAAACATCCAGTAGGATGCTTGGAAACATGTCTGTGGGTTGCTGGTGCTCTCTCCATCAAGAGGAGGTCCTATTGTGCTTCCAACATAGAGGGTGCAGGTTTGATCCTTGGTCAGGGAACTAAGATGTCACATGCCATGTGATGCAGTCAAAAATTAAAAAAAAAAAAAGTAGAGTCTATGTCCTACTCCCATGAATGGGAGTGGGCTTTGACTGTGTTGTCTAATAGAAAAGATAGAAGCAACTTTGTGTGACCTCCAGTTGCCCCTGGGACACTCACTCTAGGAGACTTCTGCAGTCCTCTAAGAGATCTGCATATCCTGGGGTTGCCATGTGGAGAGACCATGTGAAGACGAAGGAGGGAGGGAGGGAGGGAGGGAAGTGGGGAAAGAGAGAGAGGTGAAGAAGAGGAAGAAGGAGAAGAGGAGGAGATGAGAAGATAAGAAAAGAGAGAGAAGGGAGAAGAGATGGATCTGAAGGCCCTAGCTCTTTCACTTCCCAGTGGTTTGAGTCCAGGCATCAAACATGAGCAAAGAATCCTTTGAGGTGACTCTAGCCACAATCTGACTGTGACCTCATAAATGCTAACTGACCTTGGTCATTCCTCAGGTTTTTGAGCTAAAATAAAATGATTGTTATTATTTGAAAAGTCACTCTTTTGGGATGGTTTACTATGCTTCACGAGACAACTGGAACAATGAATTGATGTCGTGTAACTTGATACCAGCACTTGCTTAGGTCCTTTTTATTGAATTTTTCTCTGATCGTCTTCATAACCTAAAAGCTCCTGGTCTAAAATTATATAGAAGCTGGCTAGGTGACTGGTGAAGACAGTAGCCATGCAAACCTTTTGGTGATAAGATTGAACAGCTTTCCCTCATTTATTATATTTAGTACTATTATCAGAATAGAGGAGAGTAGTATATTGTATAAAGGATTAATTTGTAATAACCTGAGAGCATTGAAAAAATCTCTCTACTCTTTCAGTTCATAAAATGTATTACATGTTATCATTTGACAAGAACATTCAAATCTGGAAACTTGTAAGTGAAATCTTTTGTACCCTGTTACTGTATGTCTTTGTATACGAACATCAGTATGCTTCTTTTAACTGGAGAAATACACCATTGAACATAAGTTTATTAATGATTTACATATACAGAGCATAAGGAATTATAGCTATCATGTTCTAATAACTTAAAATAGAGTATAATCTACAAAAATGCTGAGTCACTATTTGTACATCTGAAACTAATATAGTAAATCAACTACACTTCAATTAAAAATAAAAAATTTTTAAGTAAAAAAAAAAACACAAAATTTAACTTAAGACAACTTTTTTAGCTTGTAAGTTTTCTTTTATCCTAAGTTTGGTAAACATAAGAGCCGTCATAACTGTTTGGATCCATTACAATGTGGAGAATGTGAAATAAATGTAGTCATTGCTATTAGGTTTCTTTTTTTTTTTACTGAAATAAAATGCACATAACAAAATTAACCATTTGAAAACATACATTAATTGCATGTAGTACATCTTTGGGCTTCCATGGTGGCTCAGACAGTAAAGAATCAGCCTGCAATGCAGGAGACCTGGGTTTGACCCTAGGTTGGGAAGATCCCTTGGAGGGGAATGGCTATCAACTCCAGTATTCTTGCCTGCAGAATTCCATGGACAGGGGAGCCTGGCAGGCTAAGTCCATGAGGTGGCAAAGAATTGGACACGACTGAGTGACTAACACTAACATACATCTACAATGTTTTGCAGCCCCTGCTTCAAATAAATAGGTCTATTTGATGCCTACTTGGTGGAAAGTTCTTAAGCAGTGCTTCTCAAAACATGGCTTAGGCATTCCTGTGGTTTCTTATGTACCTTCTTTTTTTGCATTCATATTTAGAATATGACAGTATCTCCTCTTCTCTTTTGTGATGTATCATAATTCAGACAAATGCTATGTCAAAATGTGCTAAATTAATTATGAGAATTCTGAAATTAGTTTTTAATTCTGTAAGTAATACATGAATATGTTCTTGTAAAAGATGAAAACAATTCAGACAGAGCTTAAGGGTGCCAATTCTTACCCTGTCTTTACAACACTATTACTGCAATGTGTATTTTTCTAGACCTTCTTGCCATGCCTTTACATACTTATGAATTCTTATAAAATATACATTTTTATAAAAGAAACATTATTCTGTATCTTTTCTTTTGCAACTTAAAAAAACCCAATCCACCACTGGATTTATAAATCTTTTAAACTACTGCATGTATTCTGTAATATGAACTATCACAAATAATTTAGCCATTTATTTAAAGTCCCAACCCCTCTCTGTTACGGAGCTGGACCACACAACGCCTGGTGTTCAAGGGATTTTTAATTACCCCTTTGGAGACATAATTTCTCCCAGAAGAAAGGTTCTAGGCCTGGCAAACATGCTGGTGTTTTCCTAGCATTGATAGCAGTTAGGGAAATCGCAGGGTCACAAGAAAGGTGTATAATAAAATGGATTATATCACGCCATATTATCTTCCAAAGTGACTGTACTAAATTTAAACACCTATGAGGCGATTTTAAATACCCCTT
>NW_011494858.1:2083900-2095561 GCF_000754665.1 Bison bison bison
CCGCTAGGAGTTCCCGCCTCTCGGCCGCGCCTGGTTGAGGGGCGGGGCATCGGTCAGCCGTGACGTCACTGCCGGCTGGACGCCATCTTGCTGGTTTGCGGCCGGTGTTGGATGTGGCGGCAGTGGTGGTGAGGGCGTGGGGAAGGGTGGGGTGAGGAGGCGAGGCCGCGGCGGGGGCGGCGAAAGTCTCCTCCGCTCAGCCTCACCGCGTGGGACGGCGCAAACGCGGTGCCGGAGGGATGTCCGCTTTCTCCGAGGCGGCGCTGGAGAAGAAGCTGTCGGAGTTGAGCAACTCGCAGCAGAGCGTGCAGACCTTGTCCCTGTGGCTCATCCACCATCGCAAGCACTCGCGACCCATCGTCACCGTGTGGGAGCGGGAGCTGCGGAAGGGTGAGTCGACCGCTCTTCGCCCCCCGGCCTGTTCCCTGGAGCCTCCGGGACCCCCCTCCTCGCGCTCCTTGCGATCCCCACTCCCCCAGCGACCCCAGCCCCCGGGTGCCCCGCACCGCCCCTAACCCGGCGCCCCGGGCTCCCTGGCGTCGGTGGGCTGCCGGCGAGGAGGAGCGGCGTGCACCGCGCTTCCTGCGAAGCGATGTTTAGTAGGTGTTGTTGGATAAGATATAAAGGATTAGTGCTACTGTTTAACGTGGAAACAGTAGCCAGGGGCTCAGGACTCCGCTACTAATTACACTCAAATTTAGCAGTGAGGTTTTTTTTTTCATTGTGTACAGTCTAATGGAGGATAGGGGGAAGGGCAAAATTGGGAAGTATGGAAATTAAAAGATTGTTATGGGGTTGGGAGATAATTTTATTTCTATAACACAAAACTCAATCTTGTAAAATCAAGAGAGGAATCAGAGTTTCTAGACTGGGGGAGTCTAAAATAAGATGCATGATGTAATGGAAAGAATCCTGAATTTGTGGATTTTAGAGGATTGTAGATTTTAGGAGGACCTGGATTAGGGAGATTTCTTAATTTCTGGATTGCAAGTGCCTCACCTGAAAATGTATTAGTTAAGTGATCTAAGGTACTTTCTTGCTATATTATTATACGTCTTTAGGGTAGTGACTTTATTTTACAAAGCATTCGATAGTGCTTCTGTAAGTGAAGTTAACTTTTTTCCAGCTGAAGTCTGCTGTCACTAAAATATCTAGAAGAATCATTTCATTACTGCAGAGCAAATTTATCCAGGAGAACTGATTGTATGATGGTGCGACTGAAAATTAAAATATTTGATCTGCTTAATCTGGATTTATACCTTAATTCTTAATTCATTGGATAAAGAGAGTAGACTCTTCATTGTTGTTTCAGGCATCCTGATGTACCTGGTATTATTTTTTAAGCATTTAGCAAACAGTTATTAATCAAATAGATGCTTGTGTACTGATCCATATGAAAGCCATATGTTGTATTAATACCATATCCAAATTGTTTATATAGAATGGAGACAAGCTGTGATTTTCTTGTATATTTGCTTGTTGTTAATTACTTAGAAAAAACTGATGTAGAGTCCTGTTTTTCACTTCATATGTTGAATGTGTGTGTATTGGCCCTCATGGAGAAGTTCACTTGTGAGTGGCCAAAAGGGTTTGAGAAACAGATATGAATGTCTGGAAAATAGCTCTGAACTTTGAGAAGGCAGGAATTATCTTTGCTTATCAACCTTACTAGATATGAAAATCAGCAACAGTTTTATATCGTTTATGTTGGAGGGGAGGGAGAAAGAGCAAAAGGATTGTTACCCAGACTATTCTTAAGAACTACCACAGATCAGTAGAAAAGTGGCCATACTGTTAAAGGCATTTCACATGAGCAGAAACCTGAAAGACCAGTAAATGATACTCATCTTACTAATCAAGAAGACATAAATCAATGAAGTACTACATTAGACCGTTTGGTTTGCAGAGTTTAAAATATAACAGAGAATTCCCTGATGATCCAGTGGTTAGGCCCCAAAGCTTTCACTGTGGGAATCGGGGAGAGTATTGAGTTTGATCCCTAGTCAGGGTACTTAAGGAGAAGGCGATGGCACCCCACTCCAGTACTCTTGCCTGGAAAATCCCATGGACGGAGGAGCCTGGTGGGCTGCAGTCCATGGGGTTGCGAAGAGTCGGAAGCAACTGAGCGACTTCCCTTTCACTCTTCACTTTTCACTTTCATGCATTGGAGAAGGAAATGGCAACCCACTCCAGTGTTCTTGCCTGGAGAATCCCAGAGACGGGGGAGCCTGGTGGGCTGCCGTCTATGGGGTCACACAGAGTCGGACACGACTGAAGTGACTTAGCAGCAGCAGCAGGGAACTTAAGATCCTGCAAACTGAGAGAGCATGGCCCGGCAAAATGTATGACAATGCCAAGGATTGGGGAGGAGGACAGGAGACAAGAACTCTCTTACACTGCCGGTCCTAGCTGTGAAAAAGGAGATGAACTTAGTAATCTCTAATGAAGTTGAAGGTATATGTCCTTTGACCTACTAGTTCTATGAATATATCCTGGAGACTCAATAAATTATTGTAGCCTGTTAATAAAAATAGGTAAACAGTATAGACATCTCATTAGAGTATGGACAAATGTATTTTTACATTCATACAATATTAATATAATACAGTTTTCATGAATTAACTAGGTCTACATGAAACAATATGATTGAATTATAAAACAACAAACAGGCAAAATGTTGAGCTAAGAAAGCAAGGTGCAGACCATTATGCCATATAGTGAAAGTTTGAAAACATGCTTGACCCCCATAGGCCAAGATAGTGGGAAAGAGGAAATGAAAACAGATCTGTGTAGCTAATGGTACGTATATTTGAAACAGTTTTTGAAACATGGGGGGAAATGATAAGATACCCTGTTAGCTGAGTTTGGGAATGTTTTCATAGGTTTAAATATTCCATAAATAGAATAAATTAAAGGCATATAAATAGATGCTTTAGGGGAGAGAAGTGTTGGGTGTTGATGGTGAAGATAGAAATGATGATCATTGTGGAGGTGATCACGCTGCTGCATTTTTCAGTCTGATGTGGGATTTTCTGCCAAGTGTTTCCTTTCTGTGACATGATCGTGCCTTTGTAGGTCACACATAACCTTTATCTCCTCCCTGTTCTCTGCAGTTTTGTTTATCAACTTTAGGATCCTTTGTTTCCTTTAGTATAATGATGATGACGGTAATTTACTGAGTATCAGGCATTGTTTTAGACATCTTACTGTGATACCTTGAATCACATTATCTCTGCAGAATAAGTATTTTTGAAAGGATTGATCAAATTTGGAATGTCAAGAAATAAACTAAGGAAAATTAGTTGAACATTTTGTATTAAGCTTGGCATTTTTTAGTTTCTTGAAGTGGTTAAATGACATTGGTAGAGAAAAGTACTGATCAAAATGTAAGAATAAGTAGGTGAAATGCTATGTCAAATGCAGTTATGACAATTTCCCCTGCCTGTCTGCTTATCTTTGTCTCCCTGAAAGAAAGATAATTTCTTTTTGAAGAGATGTACCTCAGGGCCCTTAAGAAGAAAAAAGTAGCTATATCCTTGATACATACAACACAATGTAACCAAAAACATAAGTGAGCATTTTGTTGTTTTGTAACAGGTCTGTTGAGATATAATTACCAAAATAATTAGAGCTCTATTGAATACAATTAACCTACCCTACAAGCATTACTAAGAACAGAGCCAGTGGAGGTGTTGGAATTGCAGCTGAGCTATTTCAAATCCCAAAAAATAATGCTGTGAAAGTGCTGCACTCAGTGTGCCAACAAATTTGGAAAGCCCAGCCATGGTCACAGGACTAGAAAGTGTCAGGTTTTCATTCTAATTCCAAAGAAGGGCAATACAGAAGAATGTTCAAGCTACCATACAATTGCGCTCATTTCACATGCTGGCAAGGTAAAGCTCAAAGTCCTTCCAGCTAGGCTTCAGCAGTGTAAACTAAGAACTTCAGATGTACAAGCTGAATTTAGAAAAGGCAGAGGAACCAGAGGTTAAATTGCCAACATCCGCTGGATCATAGAAAAAGCAAGAGAATTCCAGAAAAACATCTATTTCTGCTTCATTGACTACACTAAAGCCTTTGACTGTGTGGATCACAACAAACTGTGGAAAATTCCTAAAGAGATGGAAATGCCAGACCACCTTACTTGGCTCCCGAGAAACCCATATGCAGGTCAAGAGGCAACAATTAGAACCAGACATGAAACAAGGGACTGGTTCAAAATTGAGAAAGGAGTACATCTAGGCTGTTTATTGTCACCCTGCTCATTTAATTTATATGCAGAGTACATCATTTGAAATGCCAGGGTGAATGAAGCACAAGCTGGCATCAGGATTGTGGGGAGAAATATCAGTAACCTCAGATATGTACATACCACCACCCTTATGGCAGAAGTGAAGGGAAACTAAAGAGCTTCTTGGTGAAAGTGAGAGTGAAAAGGCTGGCTTAAAACTCAACATACAAAAAACAAAGATCATGGCTATAAGAAACCTAGCCAGTGTATTAAAAAGCAGAGATAATACTTTGCTGATAAAGGTTAGTATAGTCAAAGCTATGGTTTTTTCCCTTAGTCTATGTACAGATGTGAGAGTTGGACCATAAAGAAGGCTGAATGCCAAAAAATTGATGCTTTCAAATTGTGGTGCTGGAGAAAATTCTTGAGAAGTCCATGGACATCAAGGAGATCAAACCAGTCAATCTTAAAGGAAATCAACACTGAATATTCATTGAAAGGACTGAAACTGAAGCTCCCATACTTTGGCCACCTGTTTTGAAGACCCGACTCATTGAAAAAGAGCCTGATGCTGGGAAGGGTTGAAGGCAGAAGGAGAAGCAGGGAGCAGAGGATGAGATGGTTAGATAGCATCACTGTCTTAATGGATATGAATCTGAGCAAACTTCGGGACGTGGTGGAGGACAAAGGAGTCTGGCGTGCTGCAGTCCATGGGATCACAAAGAATCGGACTTAACTTGGTAACTGAACAACAGCAGCAATTGTTTTAGAATTTTTAAAAATACAGTTAATATGCTATAGCATGTAGAAAGCTTTTAATGATTAAGAATAATTTCACTTTATATATTTATAATTGATGCCTTAAAATATGTTTTCTGCCATCACTATGCTGATGATTCAGTAATTTTTTTTTCTTTTTTAGCAGTCTAAATGTCACTGAATGGTATTTCTTGAGCACATCAAACATGTACAAAACAAGTTTATCATCTTTCCCCACTCTTGTCCCACTTCCCTGTTACTCTTCCTATATTTCCTGTTTCAGTGAAAGGAATTACTGTCTGCTAGTTGCCTAAACTCAGAACTTAAAGGTTGTCTTGATACCTTTCTTCATACATGCCCCACCTGCAACTTTTTAAATTACTGTTTTAGCAGTATTTGTGTGTGTGTCCTATCCCACCCTACTGCCTAACTCCTCATCTTTTTTGTTGTTGTTGTTAATATTTATTTATTTGTCTTCATTAAGTCTTAGTTGTGGCATACAGAATCTTTTGTTGCAGGGCTGGGCTTCTCTCGTTACGATGGAAGGACTCTAGAGCACACAGGCTTGGTTGTTACCGTACGTGGGCTTAGTTGCCTCACGCCATGTGGTAGGTCCCCCACCAGGAATCAAACCCGTGCCCCTGCAATCGAAGGTGAATTCTTAACCAGTGGACCACCAGGGAAGTCCCGTCCACCTCTTTTACTAGCACTCTTGCAGTAATTTTACTTCTAGGTATGTATTCACAAGAATTGAAAGCAGGTTTTCAGACGAATACTTTACAAGAATACTCATAGCAGTACAATTCACAATACCCAAAAGGTGAAAACAGCCTGACTGTCCATTATTGCATGAATAGATTTATGTGGTATATCCATGCAAAGAAATATTATTCTGCCATAAAAAGGAATGAAATGCTGATGCAAGTACAATGTGGGTGAACCTCAAAAACATGTGAAGTGAAATTTATATGAAATATCCAGATGAATCCACAAAGAGAGAAAGTCATTGCCAGAGACTCGGGGAGAAAGGAATGGGAAATGAATGACTTGAATGGGTATGAGGTTGTCTTTGAGGGTGACGAAAGTGTTTTGGAATTAGATATAGGTGATGGTTGCACAACTGTATGATAAATGTCCCTGGGTTATATACTTTAACGTTGTTAATTTAAACTTACATGAATTTCCTCTCAACTCAGAAAAGATACAGGGAATTCCCCAGCAGTCTAGTGGTTAAGACTGCACTTTCATTGTTGTGTGTGTGTGTGTGTGTGTGTGTGTGTGTGTATATTCACCTGAATAGTCAGGGAACTTTCACCTATTTTATTTAGGTTTTCATTTATTCAAATTCCAACCAGAAGCTAAATACAATTGGAAGCACTAAGTTTTACTCCAAAGGAGTAGGATCATTCAGATTTACTCCAATAAAAGTATGCAACCCTTAAGCAAAGCTTTTCTTCATTTAAAGAAAAATAAAACAAACAAAAAAACTATACAGTAGTCTTTCCTTATGTTCATTGCACAAAATGAGTTCTGCTTTTAGAACTTTGACACTCAATGGTGTTTTTTTCCCTCCCCGCACAATTTAAGATCCCAACTTTAATAACTTTTCTACATCAAAAAAGCCCTAAGTTTTCTTTTAGGATGGTGTAAAAACCAGTATTTCTGCACAATTCTGCACTTACATTGTTGAAGGTCCAGGTTTGATTCCTGATGGGGAACTAAGATCCCACAAGCTGCACAGTGTGGCCAAAATAAATAAAATAAAAATTAATAAAAAAGATTAAGAAAGATAATTTAACACTTTTTTGTATGTCTGTATGTTGTCTTCACGAACTACATTTTGTATATGTTGTGTGCGCATCTTAAGATTTTTAGGAACTTCTGACGTGTTAAGGCCAATAATGAACTCCAGTTACAAACATTGACCTGTTTGAGGAAGACTTGGAAAAATTTCCAGCTTTTTCAGTCTGTCATATTATTCTGCTCTTCCCATATGTATCCATTCTTAGAGAAGTGGTTCTGAAAGTGTGGTCACTAGATTCCCTTTGGTGGATCACCAAGACCCTTTTAGGAAGCTTGAGAGACAAGGTAAAAATTATTTTCAAATGCTACTAAGATATTCTCTCTTTCACAGTTCTTTTCGCTGTGTTAGTATGTTCTTTGATGGTGTAAAAGGAAAGGTGAGTGAAAACTGGTAGTGCCTAATCATTAATCAAGGCAGAGGCACCAGACTGTACCAGTAATCATTGTATTTTTCAAACTGCATGTTCACAGTTAAAAAATGTCACTTTCCTGACTATGCTCATCACAGTAGCTCAGCTTACTGATTTTGTTAAATCTTGACCCTTGTGTGTGAGTGTGTCTGTGTGTGTGCTTGGGCTTTTTTCATTATGGTAAAATATATGAAACATACAACTTAACACTTTAATCTTTTTTTCCCCTCTTTATTTTAGTAAAATATACATAATGTTAATTTACCGTTTTAACCATTTTTTAAATGTACAGTTAAGTCCATTCACACTGTTTTGCAACTGTCATCACCATCCTCCTCCAGAACTTTTTTCATTTTCCCAAACTGAAACTCCATTCTCATTAAACAGTAATTCCCTATTCTCTCCCATCCCTGGCAACCACCCATACTTCTGTGAGTATGAATTTGGCCACTCTGGGTTGGCTCATTTAAGTGAAATCATGGAACTTATTCTTTTGAGAGTGCTTTTTTTAACTTAACATAATTTTCAAGGTTCATCCAGGCTGCAGCATGTGTCAGACGTTTTTCCCTTTTTAAGAGCTAAATAATAGTCTTGTATCTATATACCAGATTTTAGTTAAGCATCTGTTGATGACAGTAGAGTTGCTTCCAGTTTTTGGCTATTGTGAGCAACACTGGTATGAACATGATTGTACGAATATCCGTGTTTGAGTCCCTTCTTCAGTTCTTTTGAGTATGTGCCGAGAAGTGAAGTCGGTAAATCATGTAATTCTGTGTTTAGTTTTTGAGGAACAACTGTACTGTTTTCCACACTGACTGTGCCATGTGATGTTGCCACTTGCAGTGCGCCAGGATTCCAGTTTCTGCACATCTTCATCAGTATACATTATTTTCTGTTTGTTTGCTTGTTTTGAAAAAAGACATTCTAATGATTATAGAGTAGTATCTGTGGTTTAATTTTCACTTCCATAATGACTAGTGAAGACTATACAGGTGTTTGTTTCTGGGCTCTTGATTCTATTTTGTTGGTCTATACGTCTGTCCTTATGCCTATACTATACTATTTCTGATTACTATTGTTTTCTCTTAAGTACTGAAATCAGGAAATAGTCTTTTAACTTTAATTTTCTTTTTAAAGATTGTTTTGGCTATTTAGGATCAGTTGGAAATCTATATGAATTTTAGGATGGGTTTTTTGATTCCATTCAATTTGTAGGTTGCTTTGAATATGGTTATCTTAGTAGTATTAAATCTTTCAATCCATGAAAATGAGATATATTTCAATTTATTTGTATCTTTTATTTCTTGTTATGGTTTTCAGTATACAAGTCTTATACCTGTTTGGTTAAATTTACTCCTAAATATTTTATTCTTTTTGATAAAATTATAAATAGAATTCTTAGTTTATTTTTTCTATTGTTCATCATTAATTTATAGAAATGCAATTCATTTTTGAATGTTTTATATTCTGCAAGTTTGCTGAATTCATTTATTAGCTGTAACAGTTTTTTGTGGACTCATTAGGGCTTTACAACAAGTAACATCGATGAACAGAGATAATTTGACTTCTTTGCTTCTAATTTAGATCTTATTTCTTTTTCTTGCCTGATTGCTCTCACTAGAAGTTCAGTAGTATGTTGAATAAAAGTGGTGAAAGTGAGCATTCTTCTCTTTTTCCAGATTGTAGGGGGAAAGCTCTCAGTGTTTGACTAGAGAATCGCATTAGATGTGATTACATGTCTTTTAAATAATCTGTATAACAAAATGAGAAGTATACATGAAGTTCTGTATACTGCACATTCTGGAGGAAATACACCTGTGTGATTGCGTTCTGAGCTAAACCAGCTGCTTTTTTCATGGAATACCATTTTATTTGAAAAAACTGACTGACGAGAGAAACTGTGATTATTGAGACATGGATATTTGCCACATGTTTTCTCAAAATGACTGTAATGAATCTGTTTACTCAAGAAAGACAACTGACAGTATTTGTTGCCCATTATACAATTTTCAAGCAGAAATTAGAATTTTGGAAAACTTAATGTGCCGTCTTGAGCCTGACACCTTCTCAGTGCTTTTAAACACTTTTCCAATGAAATCAGTAGTGATACTTTTGAAAATGTAATTTTTAAAAATAATTACCTAATAAAATGTTGAGCTTTTGGAATGCTTTTATAACTCAGCAAACCAGTGTTTATCAAGAAACTAATTTGTGATTTACAAAATGATAATGTAAGTCAAAGATCCATTCAAAGAGCATGGTAGCTTAAAGTATTTTAATGTAAGAGAGTTTTAGAAGTTCGCTAATATGTTTTTAGATTCCATGTTGCAATTTAGAATCTTTTTGAAAACTATGGCTTTTTGGATTTTGGTGTAGTTTCAAAGAATATCCGAAACTATCTGTAACTGTTGAGACAGTTTGCTCTTACCAAGTTTATCTGGGTGTGGTCTGCTTTTTTTCATTGCTTTCAGTAAAACAATGTATTGTAGTGTATTCTGTAGGGAGACATGAGAATCCATCTGTATTCTATTGAGGTGGAGATTTGCAAAAATGTAAAACAGTATGACTCACCTAAGATTTTGGGGGAGAAATGTATTTTTTAAACAAATGCTATTTGTGTTAACATGTAATTTTAAAGATTATGTTAAGAATTCCTCTGTTTTAATTTTTAATAAGGTACATATTGATGGGTAGAAGAGCATAATGGGATTCTGAGACCAGAAAGTTTGAGAGCTGTTTTCAGATTAACAGAGACCATGAGTTCTTCATATTAATTTTATTTTAGCTCATCTTGCCTAATTCAGTGTAGTAATTGTTTTCATTTTTAAAACTGTAGCTTTCAGATTCATTTGAAGTAACTGAAATTGATATTAATGTCTATAAATAAATATGTAGAGTGAACACTGGATTTTCTTCTAACCACCCACTTCTGGAAGTGCTGGTGTAGTAATTTTTTAGCCCCCAAACTTGACATTTTTAAAAATAGTGTTTATTTTTCTATAATTATAGATTCATAGTCAGTTTTAAGAAACAATACAGAGAGATCCTGCTTAGCTACTGCCAGCTTTCACCAATGGTAATATCACGGACAACTAGTTTTTAAAAAAAAACTCTGATATTATAGATCCTGCAAAACATCACAGCTGTGGTATTGACATTGATACAGTCAAAATATGGAACATACTCATCACCACGAGCAACCCCTCGTGTTGCCTTTTAGCTACATCCACCTCAATCCCAACACACCCTTGTTTAATCCTAGTTGATCAAATTTTTCTTTATAAATTATGTTTTTAGTGTCAGGTTTAAGAACTCTGATTAGACCTGTTTTTCCAAAGAGCTTTTTCCCCAGTGTTTTGTTGAAAAATATTTATACTTTTGCATTTAAGTCCATAATCCATTTTGAGTTAATTTTTTATAAGGTGTAAAATTTAGATCAAGGTTTAAATGATCTAGTATCATTTGTTGAAAAAGCAGACTATCGTTCCTTTATTGAATTGCTTTGCTCCTTTGTCAAAATTGACTTGAGCATATTTGTGTGGTTCTCTTTCTGGGTTTTCTGGCCTAGTCCATTGATCCACATGTGTCTCCTTTCACCAGTGCCACAGGTAATCTTTATTACTCTGTTAGCTATATGACAAGTCTTGAAATCGGGTAGATTGATTCCTTGCAGAGTTGTTTTAGCTCTTCTGGTTCTTTTGCCTTTCTCAATGGATTTCAGAATAATCTGGTCTATATCAATAAAGATTATTTTGCTTAAAGTTTTTGATAAGGGTTGCATTAATCCAGTTTAGGGAGAATTGACACCTTAATTATGTCACTTCTAATCCAGGAATATAGTATATTTCTCCATTTATTTATAATTTTTGATGTTTTCTATAACTGTCAAATAGCTTTCAGTACACAAGTCCTGTGTTTTGTTATATTTACATTTAAATATATTGATTATTTGGAGCAATTTAAAAGGATATTGTATTTTTAATTTTACGTATTTATTGCTAATATATTGAAATATATATTTCACTATGAAAGGCTGTATATTGTCACCCTGCTCATTTAACTTATATGCAGAGTACATCATGCAAAATGCCGGGCTGAATGAAGCTCAAGCTGGAATCAAGATTGCCGGGAGAAATATCAACAACTTCAGATATGCAGATGACACCACCCTTATGGCAGAAAGCGAAGAAGAACTAAACAGCCTCTTGATGAAAGTGAAAGTGGAGAGCAAAAAAGTTGATTTAAAACTCAACTTTCAGAAAACAATCATCATGGCATCCAGTCCCATCACTTCGTGGCAAATAGATGGGAAAATAGTGGAAACAGTGAGAGACTTTCTTTTTTGGGGCTCCAAAATCACTGCAGATGGTGACTGCAACCATGAAATTAAAAGACGCTTGCTCCTTGGAAGAAAAGCTACAACCAACCTAGACAGCATATTAAAAAGTAGAGACATTT
>NW_011494858.1:2095707-2095956 GCF_000754665.1 Bison bison bison
AAATCAGTCCTGAATATTCATTGGAAGGACTAATGCTGAAGCTGAAACTCCAATACTTTGGCCACCTGATGTGAAGAACTGTCTCATTGGAAAAAACCCTGGTGCTGGGAAAGATTGAAGGTGGGAGGAGAAGAGGACAACAGAGGATGAGATGGTTGGATAGCATCACTGACTCAATGGACATGAGTTTGAGTAAACTCTGGGAGTTGGTGATGGACAAGGAAGCCTGGTGTGCTGCAGTTCATGGGG
>NW_011494858.1:2096170-2096676 GCF_000754665.1 Bison bison bison
ATAGCAAGGAGAGATAAGAAAGCCCTGCTTGGTGATCAGTGCAAAATAAATAGAGGAAAACAACAGAATGGTAAAGACTAAAGATCTCTTCAAGAAATTAGAGATACCAAGGGAACATTTCATGCAAAGATGGGCTTGGTAAAGGACCTAACAGAAGCAGAGGATATTAAGAAGAGGTGGCAAGAATACACAGAAGAACTGTACAAAAAAGATCTTCGCAACCAAGATAATCACGATGGTGTGATCACTCATCTAGAGCCAGACATCCTGGAATGTGAAGTCAAGTGGGCCTTAGGAAACATCACTACGAACAAAGCTAGTGGAGGTGATGGAATTCCAGTTGAGGTATGCCAAATCCTGAAAGATGATGCTGTGAAAATGCTGCACTCAATATGCCAGCAAATTTGGAAAACTCAGCAGTGGCCACAGGACTGGAAAAGGTCAGTTTTCATTCCAATCCCAAAGAAAGGCAATGCCAAAGAATGCTCAAACTACGGCACAAATGC
>NW_011494858.1:2096776-2097233 GCF_000754665.1 Bison bison bison
GATGACAGGGGATGAGATGGCTGGATTGCATCACTGACTCAATGGACATGAGTTTGAGTAAACTCTGGGAGTTGGTGATGGACAAGGAAGCCTGGTGTGCTGCAGTTCATGGGGTCGATGTGGATGGACCTTGAGGACATAATGCTACATGAAATAAATCAGGGAAAGACTATATGATCTCATATGTTGAATCTTTCTTTCTTTTTTTTTTAAAAAAAGGCCATATACCCAAACTCATAGAAAAAGAAATCAGATTTGTAGTTGCTAAAGGTAGAAGATGGTCAAAAGGTACAAACTAAGTTTTAAGATAAATAGTAGGGATGTAATGTATAAAATGATGACTGTAATTAACATTGCTGTATGCAAAATGGTTGTCTGGGGAAGTCTTACAAATAGCTGTGAAAACAAGAGAAGAGAAAAGCAAAGGAGAAAAGGAAAGATAGAAGCATCTCAATGC
>NW_011494858.1:2097552-2098556 GCF_000754665.1 Bison bison bison
AATTCTTCAAGAGATGGGAATACCAGACCACCTGACCTGCCTCTTGAGAAACCTGTGTGTAGGTCAGGAAGCAACAGTTAGAACTGGACATTGAACAACAGACTGGTTCCAAATAGGAAAAGGAGTATGTCAAGGCTGTATATTGTCACCCTGCTTATTTAACTTATATGCAGAGTACATCATGAGAAACGCTGGGCTGGAGGAAGCACAAGCTGGAATCAAGATTGGTGGGAGAAACATCAATAACCTCAGATATGTGGATGACGCCACCCTTATGGCAGAAAGTGAAGAGGAACTAAAAAGCCTCTTGATGAAAGTGAAAGAGGAGAGGGAAAAAGTTGGTTTAAAGTTGAACATTCAGAAAAATAAGATCATGGCATCTGGTTCCATCATTTCATGGGAAATAGATGGGGAAACAGTGGAAACAGTATCAGACTTTATTTTTCTGGGCTCCAAAATCACTGCAGATGGTGACTGCAGCCATGAAATTAAAAGATGCTTACTCCTTGGAAGGAAAGTTATGACCAGATAGCATGTATCTAGTTATGACTAGATAGCATTTTGGTTTTTTGTTTTTTTTTTTAGATAGCATTTTGAAAAGCAGAGGCAATACTTTGCCAACAAAGGTCCGTCTAGTCGAGGCTATGGTTTTTCCAGTGGTCATGTATGGATGTGAGAGTTGGACTGTGAAGAAAGCTGAGCGCCAAAGAATTGATGCTTTTGAACTGTGGTGTTGGAGAAGACTATTGAGAGTCCCTTGGACTGAAAGGAGAGCCAACCAGTCAAATCCTACAGGAAATCAGTCCTGAATATTCATTGGAAGGACTAATGCTGAAGCTGAAACTCCAATACTTTGGCCACCTGATGTGAAGAACTGTCTCACTGGAAAAAACCCTGGTGCTGGGAAGGATTGAAGGTGGGAGGAGAAGAGGACAACAGAGGATGAGATGGTTGGATAGCATCACTGACTCAATGGACATGAGTTTGAGTAAACTCTGGGAGTT
>NW_011494858.1:2098656-2105167 GCF_000754665.1 Bison bison bison
GAGGCAATACTTTGCCAACAAAGGTCCGTCTAGTCGAGGCTATGGTTTTTCCAGTGGTCATGTATGGATGTGAGAGTTGGACTGTGAAGAAAGCTGAGCGCCGAAGAATTGATGCTTTTGAACTGTGGTGTTGGAGAAGACTCTTGAGAGTTCCTTCGACTGCAAGGAGATCCAACCAGTCCATTCTAAAGGAGATCAGTCCTGTGTTCATTGGAAGGACTGATGCTAAAGCTGAAACTCCAATACTTGGGCCACCTCATGCGAAGAGTTGACTCATTGGGAAAGACTCTGATGCTGGGAGGGATTGGGGGCAGGAGGAGAAGAGGACAACAGAGGATGAGATGGCTGGATGGCATCACCGACTCTATGGACATGGGTTTGGGTGAACTCCGGGAGTTGGTGATGGACAGGGAGGCCTGGTGTGCTGCGATTGATGGGATCGCAAAGAGTCGGACACGACTGAGCGACTGAACTGAACTGACTGATGGTGACTCAGGTGGTAAAGCATCCGCCTGCAATGTGGGAGACCCAGGTTTGATCCCTGGGTTGGAAGATTTCCTGGAGAAGGGAATGGCTACCCACTCCAGTATTCTGGCCTGGAGAATTCCACGGACAGAGGAGCTGGCAATCTACAGTCCATGGGGTGGCAAAGAGTCGGACACGACTGAGTGACTAACAGTTTAGTATGGTATATATGACAGTGTTAAGAAAGTAAAGCCCAAGAGGTCTCATCAGAAGGAGAAAAAAAGTTTGTTTTAGTTTTTTTTTTCTTTTTTTCTTTTTTTGCATTTATATGAGATGACAGATTTTAACTTAACTGTGGTCGTCAGTTCACGGTATATGTAAGCCAATGTGCTGTACTCCTTAAATGATACAGTGCTTTGTGTCAGTTGTATCTCAGAAAACCAGGGTGGGGGAAGCAGCTTTATTTTTTTGTGTCACTTTCATTTATTTCTACTTCTACTTTATTTTATTTCTCCCTATTTCCTTGTTTTAGGAATTTATTTTTATTTTGTTCTTATTGTAGGTTTTAGAGGTGAGAGCTTAGATTATTGGCTTTAGACTTGTTCATCTTTTAATGCAAGCACTAAACTTGCATTTAGTGTTGCAAGTTTCTCTCAATACTGCTTCAGCTTTATTCCAGAAATTCTGAATTTTCAGCATATTTGCATATGCTAGTTGAAGCATTTATATGATGGCTGTCTTAAAATTTTTTATCAATTCTCAAGTCTGTCATCTTTGTATTGACATCTATTGATTGTCGTTTTTTTTCGTTCAGTTTGAGATCTTGATGCTTGGTATGGTGGGTTTTGTGCTTGATCCATAGATTTTTTTTTGTATTATGTTACGAGACTTTGGACCTTATCTAATTCTATTTTAGCGGGGTGTCTCTGACACTACCCCATCAGGGGTGGGAGGTCTTTTTCATCACTGTTGGGTGTGAGTGGGGGTTTTAGCTTCCCATGAGACTTACCCTGCTACCACAGACATTTAGGGGTGAATGTGTGGGCCCAGTAGTGCTGGGCCATGGTGGAGGTCCTGACTTTGCACTAGTCCTTCTGTGACACCACCCCAGTGAGGACTGCCTCCCTCCTGCTGGGTGGGGGGGAAGCCCAGGCTCTCTACTCTGCTGTCTCTGACACCACTCTGGAGAGGTGTTATGCTCCACATTACAGGCTTTTACTGGCGTGGATGTGAGTGGGGCCACTGATTCTGTTTTCTTTTCCTTTCTGTAGTGTGTTTGGTTGGAGTAGGTAGGTTATTTTCTAGAAGTTTTGTCTTTTTAGGCTGCCCTTTTCCTACTCCTTTGACTAGAGCGAGAAAGCTTTTGTTGGGGGTTTTTATATCTGCACCTGTTAGGACTTCTGGGTTGCTGGCCTTGTCAACTTTGAATCTGAGATATCTGAGGCAAAAATGAAAACTCTGGGAACCTACCTTGTGTTGAACTCCCAAGGTGTCTAGCCAGTCTGCCTTCTTTTTTTTCTCCTGTGTTTGGTTTATTTATGATGTCCAGGATTTGTAGTTTTACTTTGAGGAGGACTAGAAGAATGTAGGAGAAGGCAATGGCACCCCACTCCAGTACTTTTGCCTGGAAAAGCCCATGGACGGAGGAGCCTGGTGGGCTGCAGTCCATGGGGTCGCTAGAGTTGGACACGACTGAGCGACTTCACTTTCACTTTTCACTTTCATGCATTGGAGAAGGAAATGGCAACCCACTCCAGTGTTCTTGCCTGGAGAATCCCAGGGACGGGGAAGCCTGGTGGGCTGCCGTCTCTAGGGTCGCACAGAGTCGGACACGACTGAAGCAACTTAGCAGCAGCAGAAGAACGTATGTCTGCTCTATTTTCTCAGAAGCCGAAGTCTCCTACAAATTGGTCTTTATATTGGAATTAGGACACGTCATTTGTTACTCTGAGACTAGTGTTTTCTACCAATGTTTTCTTGTCTTTGGTATTATAGGGTATTTTCAGGTTTATGTGTTGTGTTAAGTATTTTAATATGTTTATTTTAATGTAGCTGTATGCCAGGCACTTTTGCTTTTTATTGTTTTAAAGCATGCCTTTATTGTATGTGTTTTAAAATACAATAGTAGGTAAAACTGCTAAGTAAACTTGCTTGCAAAGAGGTCAGTTACCCTCACATTAATCTGTAAGTTCAGAGCAGTCTGTGAGAAATACAGAACTCTAATTCTGTAAACCTTTGGAAAACATGAATGTGCAGGAAGAGCCATGGCAGTTTTTGTCTTGAGAATTTTGACAGTTTTGACCGGAAAACAGTAATAGAAATAGTATGCCCTTCTCAGTATCCATGGAGACTGTAAAGACATGAAATGAGCCGAGTATGTTATTGGTACAGGAATAATATATATGGAAGACACAGAGTAGAGATTAGTGAGGCCTATTTTATGTGGGCATTTGGCGAATTAGACGCCTGAAATTCATGGGATAAGAGATAGGATGTGCTATGTGCTGAGTTGCTTCATTTGTATCCAGCTCTTTACGACCCTATGACTATAGCCTGCCATCTGTTCATGGGGATTCTCGGGGCAAGAATATTGGAGTAGGTTGCCATGCCCTCCTCCAGAGGATCTTCCTGACCCAGGGATTGAACCTGCATGTCTTAAGTCTCCTGCATTGGCAGGCAGGTTCTTTACCACTAACGTCACCTGGGAAGGCCAAAGAGGATATTAACAAGTAATTCTTAACTTATTCCTAACTTATATCATATATGAAATTAATTCAGTTGAATTACAGATACAGAAGGCCAAAGAGGATATTAACAAGTAATTCTTAACTTATTCCTAACTTATATCATATATGAAATTAATTCAGTTGAATTACAGATACAGAAGGCCAAAGAGGATATTAACAAGTAATTCTTAACTTATTCCTAACTTATATCATATATGAAATTAATTCAGTTGAATTACAGATACAGAAGGCCAAAGAGGATATTAACAAGTAATTCTTAACTTATTCCTAACTTATATCATATATGAAATTAATTCAGTTGAATTACAGATACAGAAGGCCAAAGAGGATATTAACAAGTAATTCTTAACTTATTCCTAACTTATATCATATATGAAATTAATTCAGTTGAATTACAGATACAGCACTGAATAGATTCAACTATAGAGTCATCTAAGAAAAAATACATATTTATAATTTCTAGTTTTGGATCATGAATAAAGTATAGGCCATGAGTCATATAGGAAATAGATTTGAACACATAAAAGTATAAAATCCCTGAATGCAGAAAATACCAAGTTTCAGTTTTAAGCAACAGGTTCAGAGAAAATATTTGCACTACCTAAAATAGGAAAAAGCTAATATTTATAACATATAAAATGCTCTTGGGAGTTTTGATAATAAAAAGCTCAGTAGAAAAATGGGGAATATGATCTGAATAGGCAATTTACAAAAGAAGGAAAATAAATAAGTTTTAGTAGTATATAGGGAATTACAAAGAAAAACACAATCATTTTACTCTGGGGAGATTGGCAGAGATCTTAAATATTAATAGTAGTATGTTGATGATGTAGAGAAATGAACATTTTTATGTGGTAGGAGTTCAAGGAATTGCCCTCCTTGGTGGGCAGCCTGACAATGTCTGTCAAAATTTAAACAACATGCCTTTTAACCTATTACCTCTGCCTGTTAGAATCTATGCTGTAGACATACTTGCTCAGGTTTACAAAGCTAAAAGATATTAAAGATTTGAAACAACATATATATGTCTCATGTGACCACAGTTGAGTCATTCAGTTGTGTCCAACTCTTTGCGACACCATGGACTGCAGCACGCCACGCTTCCTGTCCATCACCAACTCCCGGAGTCTACTCAAACTTATGTTCATCGTGTCAGTGATGTCATCCAACCATCTTAACCTCTGTTGTCCCCTTCTCCTCCTGCCTTCAATCTTTCCCAGCATCAGGGTCTTTTTAAATGAGTCAGTTCTTCGCATCAGTTGGCTAAAGTATTGGAGTTTCAGCCTCAGCATCAGTCCTTTCAATGAATACCCAGGACTGGTCTCCTTCAGGATGGACTGGTTGGATCTCTTTGCAGTCCAAGGGACTCTCAAGAGTCTTCTCCAACACCACAGTTCAAAAGCATCAACTAAGTAGTTATTAAAAGGAATGAGGCTCCTAAAGAGTTTGGTGACAGATCTGTTTATGAATACAAAAATTCTTTGGATATTAAAGTGTGAAAAAACTGCAAAACATTATGTATAGTGTGATCTTATTGAAGAAAAAAATCCTCTGTGGGTATCTGTGGACATGTGAATGAGTATATGGTATTTGCAAAGGCACAGTTAATGGTGTGGAAAGGATACACTATAATAATGAGCTCATTCATGATAAGGGGGTGGAGATGAAAGGAGATTTCATTTTTTACACTCCAACTTTACTTAGATTTTTAACTGTTTATGATAGACAAAATTATATACAGAAGTAGGAGACAATAAGATTTTGAACTTCAGTGAACCCATCATCCAGCTTCAGCATTATTAATGTTATGTCTTTCTAATTTCATCTCTTTAAATCTTCCCTACCCTGATACTTTTTTCCCGTATTTTTTTTAAAGCAAAACCTAGACTTCAGACCATTTACATATATTTATAATTGATAAAGTAAGCTTTATGTTAAAATTTTAGTATAATTGTAAGAGCTCTGTCACACCTAACAAAGTTAAACTTTGTTGACTTAAATAAAAAAAAATTTTTTGAACCTAGTTCATGTTCAGTATCCTAGATTCCCTGAAAAATGTCTTTTTGTAGTTAATGTTCAGAACAGAATCCAACACGGTCCATTTATCATATTTGGTTAATAGGTCTCTTAAATTTGTGTCTCCTCCCCCACACACATTTTTTCATGCAGTTTATTTGTTGAGATTATCAGTTGGACTGTATAATTTCCCTCCTTAGGCATTTGACTGATTCTATCCTTATGGTGTCATTCTCAAAGAATACTTTATTGCCTGTTTTATGCACTTCTTGCTGCACCACATTAAGAGATATCTAATGTCAAGTTTGTTTTCTGTTTAAAAGTGAGATTGATCAGTAGATTTAGTTGTTATCATTGTGGATCTGTTAAAAAGTTCCCTATCACCTTTCACAGGCTTCCCAGATGGGGCAGTGGTAAAGAATCCACCTGCCAATGCAGGAGACTCAGGAGATGTGGATTCGATCTCTGGGTCAGAAAGATCCCCTGGAGGAAGAAACGGCAACCCACTCCAGTATTCATCCCATGGACAGAGGAGCCTGGCGGGCTATAGTCCTTGGGACCGCAAAGCTCAAACGTGACTGGGCGCACGCACACATGCACCATCACCTTTCACCAAGTGCTTTGAGCAGCTTGTGATGGTAGTTGGTTAGACTTTCTATCAGGAGTTGCAAAATTATGGATTTTTAATTATTTCATTCTTTCTGTGTTTATTATCCAGAGTTCTTTTCTAACAGTGGTTCTCAAAAACATGGGCCTCTGCAGAATCAGTATCACCTGAGTATTTGTTGAAAATGCAAATTATTGGGTCCTGTCCCAGATCTATCTCAGAAACTGTGTCAATAGGAACCCAGTTATCTGCGTATTAACAGGCCCTCTAAGTGATTCTGAGCATGCTGAAATTTGAGCATTTGTGTATAAGAACTTCCCTTCATCAACCATTGACTCTGGAATACAGTTCACACAGGAAGAAGAGGCTAAATGGCTCATTTCCCCCCCTTTGTCAACTGAATAGCAACCACTTTTTTAAGTATTTTTTATGAACTTACAGATTTTTAGATGATTATGTTTCAGACCATTGAGTCATCTTTTTGATATTCTTTGGTCAATGGCCGTATCCTGGAGTGTTGCCTATGTCCTTTGGATACAACTCTGGTAGGTTTTAAAATAGGTTTCTTGCCAGGAGCTGGCATATTGCATATTGCATATTGAGTGCATATTGCATACTGAGTGCATATTGCATATTGAGTGCAGCACTTTCCACAGCATCATCTTTCAGGATCTGG
>NW_011494858.1:2105267-2159808 GCF_000754665.1 Bison bison bison
AAAACCAGAGTCTGCCTACTTTCTGCTTTGTGCTTTCACCTACACCTCTGACTTTACGGGGGGCTGTCCCCCACTACCTCTCTCTGAAAAAAGAGTTAGCTTACAGTTCCAGTTAATACTCCCTAGGTGTGACAGTGTTTAACCTACAAACTCCTTTGGAAATCCTCTGGCCTGCCTGAATAGGTTTTTCCGGCCACATGTGATTGTTCAGAGCCTCCCAACTGTGAGAGGCAGGAGATGTTGTAAACTGTCTAAACACAGATTCTTTTGAGTAGTTAAAAGATTGATTTGAAATTGTATTGGTGAAGGGATTTTCACTTGTTGGGCCAATGTTTGCTGCTAAGTTTCCATATCCCTTACCTGCTGTGTCCCTGGCAGTGTATTGATTAATATAATTGGTGTAAGTAGTAGCTTTAATGTTTGTAACCTGGGACCCTTGAGTTAATTCTTTTTCTTGTTGTAGCCCACCACACCTTTGCTCTGTAGGAATGCAGCTTTATCTAATGCTTTTGGAGGGTGGCTCCTGACCAATCACCTTTAGAGAAAAATAAGTTTTCTGAAGAAAGCGTCTTAAAATGTTAACAGGCCTCCGGGCCAGAAGATGATGCAAATCACCTAAGCTTTTGCATATGATAAGTTTGCAGGAAGAAAGCCTGGCTTGCTGCATGACTCTACCCCTTCCCCCATTATCCTCTGTGCATAACTTAAGGTATAAAAACCACTTTGGAAAATAAAGTGCGGGCCTTGTTCACCGAAACTTGGTCTCACCATGTCGTTCTTTCTCTTACCTTCTGGCTGAATTATTCAGCCTCTTTTCTCCACTGAATTTCCTCACTGAGCTATCCTTATTTCAGCCTCTTTTCTCCACTGAATTTCCTCACTGAGCTATCCTCATTCTATTACTCTTTATATCTTTGATAAATATTTAAATAAATAGGTCACCTATGCCGTCTCTCCTTCGAATAGCCTGGATCAGCCGGGGCTGGACCCCGGCAGGTGGCGCCCGCCTGGCTTGCTGCAGTTTCTTACTTTTATCATGACAAGATGTTACAGGCTCATCTTATGTAGTTCCTGCTTTGGTTAATAAAACACTATTTAGGGATTGTAGTAGGTGTTGGTTGATTTTAGTGCATTTCTCTGAGTGCATTTAATTACTTCAACACTTATTTCATTGGTAAATGGGGATAATTACTCTGTAGGGTTGTTTTGAAGATTAAAAGAGATATGTAATTAACTTTTAGAATAGTGCCTAGGTCTTAAGTAACTTAGTATTATTTTAAAGATATTATTTTTAGTAGACCAAAAAAGTTGTAGTTTCAGTTCCACTCTATATGCATAATGTGAACAGTGTGACATGTATTCTTCAGATCTTTTCCATTTTGCATTGTCTTTTATAGTGGTACAGTGGTCTTGGGTGAAGTTTGTGCTTTGGAAGAGCAGCAAGTCTGCACTGCTCAGGAGCCCTTTTCAGTATGTGGCTCACGTGCATCATTTAATATATAGCTCAAGTGTTTCCCTGTTATGACAATTCTATTTTGGTAATTCTGAATCCCCTTTAGATTCTTGATCTTCCCCCAAAGTAAAGCTATCTACTGTGTGTGTGGATATGTTTAATTCAATAATATGTCTTAGATCTCTTTCTATATTTGTATATAAATCTATTTCAGTTTTTAATAGCTATAGACTATGGATTATATGAATATATCATAATTTATCTAATTCTGTCTTTTGTGTTGTTTCGTGAATATCCTTCATGGTTTTTTGTGCATTTATGAGAAGATACCACAAGATAAAGTCCTAAAAGGGAAATTTGCAGGGTGAAGGGATTTATGCATTTACATTTTTCATAGGTATTGCCAAATTATTTTTGTAAAAATTCACACTAATTTAAATTTTAATCATGTTTGAAGGTATTTAAAGAGGATAATCTTAACTCATAATCTTGCCAACTTTAGTGTCAGACTTTTGTCTTGATGGCTTTAATTGATTAACATTTATAGTTCTTTAACCTTCCCATTCACACTGTGCTTATTTTTCTGTGGGGTTATGATTTGCAGGAACTCTAGAATGGAGGAAGGGGGAAAGGAAAATATTTGAAGTGAATACATTGAAAATAAAGAGTAGCTGTATCTGTAAGAAAGTTCTTCTTTTCATAATGTGAATTTGAAGTTGAGGTTTCTGAGAATAGTGTAATTGCATTCCCCTTTCAGCTGGGTGAGGTTAAGACCAGAAGCTAAGTTAGTAGAACAAATAATTACAGACATAAAGGTTTAGCCTAAAATTTATTGATTTAGTGAATGTTGAGTAAATTATGACTTAGCTGCTGGACTTGATTCCATAGATGAGCCTGACAATTGTTACTTTTGATGGAATTAGTTGGGAAGCACAAGATTAAATAAAAACAGTTAAATGGTTGGAATAAATGCTCCATAGGAAAAGTATGAGGTGGCATGAGAGCATATCAGGACTGCCTCACCAGTGTGTGGTGGGTGGTCAGAGAAAAACCAGAGGAACCCGTTTCACTGAGGTCTAAAGCAGGAGTAGGAGTCCAGGAAGTTCGGGCTTGAAGAAGGAATAGTGTTGAGGTGGAGTTAGATCTTTCTGGGCCTTTGGTTGTGTTAAGGATTTAAAATGTATGTGGAAAATCTTGGGAAGGATTTTAAGCAAGGGATGGGCTACCAAAAGTCTGAAGCATCCTGGCAGTGATACAGGAATACGCCGGCGCTATCCATTTTTCACCCACCTCACCTGTTAAGAAGCAGCTGTCTGTGTCTGACTGAACTCTTTGTCCCATCTGGGATAGATAGAATCCATTCAAGAATCACCTGCTGGTTTTGCATTTTCTGTGGCAAAGAATATTACTAAGTAGCTTCTGCCTTATAACCACCTAGCCATCCATATGAACATGTTTTCTGGTCTGTGAATCAGTTTATCTCGGAAATAAGTGAGGCTGTCCAACAATTAGTACATCTTTAGTAGATTTTTGTTTCAAGATAATGGGTTTTCTCATTTCCTTCTGTAAGAATTGCACTGATACTCATTATTTTGTGTGTATATGTATACATGCATGTGTATGTAATATTTTTTATTTTTTTTGCTGCTTCTCTATATAGAAGACGTCTCTTAGAAAGAAAATTCTTAACGTTTATAGATAAAAAAATGTTTTTAGCTAATTATTGTATTTATCAGCATTATCATCTACTGTGGTTGTAAATTTCAGTCTCCATAAAACAGTGATTAAATTAGATTATAATATTCTGTATCATATCAAAGCAAGTAGGCATGTGGTCTGAACAGTGTAAGAAAATAAGTAATGATCTTACCATTACCTTGCTGATTATGAAGAAGTAAAACTAGATTTTGAATTCATTATGAATTAGACTAGATGTCATTTCTGTAATCCTTTGAATAGGTTTGTTTCTTTTTCTTAATTTAATAGCCTGGTCTCATCTTTTTGAAGCTTTGTAACTGATCTTTTTTTGAATTGTTTGTGGGGTTTTTTTTATGATTTTTAAAATTTATTTTTGTCGGCTGTGCTGGGTCTTCAGGCTTTTCTCTAGTTGCAGCAAGCAGGGGCTACTCTGTAGTTGCTGTGCTTGGACTTCTCATTGTGGTGGCTTCTCTTGTTGCAGAGCATGGGTTCCCCGGTAAGTGCTTCAGTGGTTGCAGCACTTGGGCCCAGGAGTAGTTGTGGCTCCCAGGCTCGTAGCTGTGGTGCTTGGGCTTAGTTGCTTTGAGGCTTGTGGGATCTTCCTGGATCAGGGATCAAATCTGTGTCTCCTGCTTTGACAGGCACATTCTTTACCACTGAGCCACCAGGAAAGCCCTCTTTGTGAATTACTCTGTAACTGTTTCTTACTTGTGTGATGAACTGAACTTGCTTTGCCCTTTTTTGAGGTATATGGCACCCCACTCCAGTACTCTGGCCTGGAAAATCCCATGGATGGAGGAGCCTGGAAGGCTGCAGTCCATGGGGTCGCTGAGGGTCGGATACGACTGAGTGACTTCACTTTCACTTTTCACTTTCATGCATTGGAGAAGGAAACGGCAACCCACTCCAGTGTTCTTGCCTGAAGAATCCCAGGGACGGGGGAGCCTGGTGGGCTGCCGTCTATGGGGTCGCACAGAGTCGGACACGACTGAAGTGACTTAGCAGCAGCAGCTCAACTTTTTAGGTAATACTATGTTTTCACAGATTAGCTCTCAGAATTTAATTATTATTTGTTTTGATGTACCTGTTCATATACAAGGGCCCTGGACAAAGGGCTATGCTTAGTACCTGTGTATGTGCGCACACATGCTCAGTCACATCCAACTCTCTGCACCCCATAGACTGTAGCCCACCAGGCTCCTCTCTCCTTGGGATTTTACAAGTAGGAATACTGGACTGGGTTGCCATTTCCTTCTCCAAGGGATCTTTCTGACCTAGTGATCAAACACATGTCTCCTGCATCTCCATGAATTCTTTTCCACTGTGCCACCTGCATCATGGGGAATGCCAGGCTGGATGAAGCACAAGCTGGAATCAAGATTGCCGGGATAAATATCAATAACCTCAGATATGCAGATAATACCACCCTTATAGCAGAAAGCAAAGAAGAACTGAAGAGTCTTGATAAAAGTGAAAGAGGAGAGTCAAAAAGTTGACTTAAAACTCAACATTCAAAAAACTTAACATCATGACATCCGGTCCCATCACTTTATGGCAAATAGATGTGGAAACAATGGAAACAGTGAGAGATTTTCTTTTTTGGGCTCCAAAAATCACTGCAGAAGTGACTGCAGCCATGAAATTAAAAGACTCTTGCTCCTTGGAAGAAAGGCTATGACCAACCTAGACAGCATATTCAAAAGCAGAGACATTTCTTTGCCAACAAAGGTCCATCTAGTCAAAGCTACACTTTTTCCAGTAGTCATGTATGGATGTGAGAGTTGGACTATAAAGAAAGCTGAGCACCAAAGAATTGATGCTTTTGAACTGTGGTGTTGGAGAAGACTCTTGAGAGTCCCTTGGACTGCAAGGAGATCCAACCAGGCCATCCTAGAGGAAATCAGTCCTGAATATTCATTGGAAGGACAATGCTGAAGCTGAAACTCCAATACTTTGGCCACCTGATGCAAAGAACTGACTTATTTGAAAAGACCCTGATGCTAGGAAAGATTGAAGGCAGGAGGAGAAGGGGACGATAGAGGATGAGATGGTTGGATGGCATCACTGACTCGATGGACATGAGTTTGGGCAAACTGCGGGAGTTGGTGATGGACAGGACAACCTGGCATGCTACAGTCCATGGGATTGCAAAGAGTCAGACCCGACAGAGCAACTGAACTGAACTGTGCCACCTAGGAAGCTTTATGCTTAGTACCTACAGGAGCTTAAAATTTTGTCTGGTGAGGTGAGATATAAGAAAATGATTTCTCGCAATATGTTGACTGGTCCTTATTTGGCTTATGCTTCACTGGTACAAACATAGTAGGGCACACACAGACTAAGTGAAGTGAGGTGAAAGTCAGTCAGATCCGACTCTTTGCCACCCCACGGACTATACAGTCCCTGGATTTCTCCAGGCCGGAATACTGGAGTGGGTAGACTAACTGCGATGTAATACTGAGTTTATGGTTGCTGTCAGTGTTGGTATCATGTATCAGTGGAGAGAGAATTTAAAAAAAAGAACTCACGTAGTCACATGACCTATCTTGTGTCAGTTTTTATGTTGCAAAGTCCTGATTGAACACAAAAGATTATTTTTGGTCTAAACTCAGCATGGCACACAGCAAATATTAAATAAACATGAGTTAAACTGAATGGAAGATTGGGAAAATTGGTGTCTTTACAGGGAGCCCTATGAACAGTAAAAACATAGGAATTGATTAGGTCAGACCCATTATTTAGCCTTATATTCTGTTGCCAATAAAGTTGTTTCTTTAAGAAATTATGAAATGGCTTGTTTGCCCTGTTGTTAGCTTTGTGTGTTTTAGAAACAATTTATGGATCTGTTATTTACAATTTATAAAAAAATTCATTTGGAAATAGTGTGATTTCTTCTGGAATTGCTTATTGTAAGCAAGTAATTTGTTCCATTAGTTTATTATTTGTTCTACATGAAGTTTTAAATGGCAGTACATTTTTTCTCCCTGAAAATTTGGAGAAGGGTATAATTTATGGCAGTTTCCAGGTAGTTCTCATATTTTGGTGTGGTTTCCACCAGGGAAAAAATGAAAATAATGTCTTGGTATTTGGACCCCATACTATAAAGTTGTGCTCCTGGTACAGAGTTCATCCTTTGGAATATACTGGAAAATGTATGTTGAAATCTTGTAAGTTTTTTCTTTAGTGTACACTGCAGAAAATGATTCTGAATTATTTTCAAGAGATTAATCGCTCACAAATTTTAAAAATTATAAAATATATACTTGAAAATTTTTGTGGTAAAATAAACATAAGATTGAACACTTTAATCATTTTTAAGTGTGAAGTTTTAGTGGTATTAAGTATATTTATACTGTTGTGCAACTGTCATTAACATACATCTCTAGAACTCTTTTCATCTTATAAAACTGGAACTCTATCCCCATTAAACAGTAATTCTCTGTATCTTCCTCTTCTTAGCCCCTGACAGCCCCCGTTCTACTTTGTCTATGAATTTGATTATTCTAAGTACCTGATATTTAAGTACCTGATATAAATGCAGTCATACAGTGTATGTCTTTTTGTGGCAGGCTTGTTTACTTAACATAACGTGCTCTGTGTGTGCTTAGTCGCTCAGTCACGTCTGACTCTTTGTGACCCCATGGACTGTAGCCCGCCAGGCTCCACTGTCCATGGGGATTCTCCAGGCAAGAATACTGGAGTGGGTTGCCATGCCCTCCTCCAGGGGATCGTCCCATCTCAGGGATGGAACCCAGGTCTCACTCACTGCAGGTGTATTCTTTACTGTCTGAGCATTGTAGCTCGTGTCAGAATGTTCTTTCTTTTTCAGACCAAGTAGTAGTCTATTCGTATTTATATACCACATTTTGCTTATCCATTCCTCTATTGACAGACACTTGGATTATTTCACCTTTTAGCTGTTGTGAATAATACTATTAACATTCTGAAACATTTTGGTTGAGTTGCTGTTAAATCTTCTCAAAAAGTCATACCCACTTTCATTTATGACAGGAGGCATAGTCCAGTTGTTAATGTTAAGAGGAAATGCTTTGGAGTTGGACTTTTAGAATTCAAATCATGACTGATCTCTTCCTGGCTATTTTACTGCGGGCAGATAACCTTTTTGATGTCTATTTTTGTTCAACTGCCAAATGCAAATAATAATGATACTTTACATTATTTGGATTAAATTAGGTTTTATATATATATTAAGGTGCTAAAAACAAATTTGAGTATTTAAATTCTTTTTGATGTCAAGAATGCAAATACTTGGATTAATACTTTTAATATTTAGATTAAATAAGGCCTTTTGTTTGTGTGAGGTTTTCTGTGGGCAAAGGTTAGGATTTTTTTTGTTTTTTTTAACGATAAGGTTGAATACTGGAAATTTACTATTATAATCTTCATAGGAAAGGGTCTTGGTATCTTAATCAGTTGTCCTCTATGGTTTAGCTGACCAGACAAGAGCCAGAAGAATTAGAAGTTGGTCTCTGTTATTACCATCTCTCCCTTTATCTTTATTCTGTGCCAGCAACTTTCAAAAGCCCAGTAATTGGTAGACTGCAGTCAATGGGCACTACAGGTTTGTAAGGTCTGATCAGTGGTGACTCAATATTTTACAGTCTCTAAAAGAAAAATGTGAACTCAAAAGTGGCTTAAATTTTATATTAAATACTCATATCTTGAGGACTAAATGCTATATGGCCAAATATTTGCCTTAAATCCAATAAACTGGCCCACGTAGTACACTGGATTATAAGTCCTTAGAGTAAGTCCCCTACACCAGCGTAATGTGGATGTCACAAAGTATGCTGTTCGTGAATATAACTGTACAACTTTGAATGATTCTAATTCTAGTAAAATACTACTGTGAAAATAGTATAAGAGGTTGTGTTCAACTAGTTTTTCCACATATATATATATGAATTTTAAGTCATATTCAGTACTTTTATGCCACTTAACATTTAATCAGTAAAAATGTATTCTGGTTATCATACCCACAGAATATTGTGAGTAGGGGCGTATTTTTGTCAAGATAAATCAGTTATTTAAGGCCATGTAATCCAAAATGGGAGGACATCTAAACTTTGTCTACTTGGTTTCTCTAACATTTACTCTGTTAGCTTGACAAATATTTATTTCGTAAGTGAAAAAATCTGTAATTGATCGAAGTAATGCCTCTTTCAACCTGGCTTACATTTTGTTCTCTTTTGTTTCATGGTAACTTAATGATTGATTTTTAAATCAGTATATGTATTGTCAATAAAATAGTCATAAGTTCAGTTAAGATTTAAGGTACCATTTTAATAACATGACCAATCACCATCTTATTTTAAGTGGCTGTATTTCATGTAGTGTTTAATAGTTTTAATAAAATTTGGTACAGAATAGTCACAGAAATACATTTTTACACAGATGTGATGATTTCCATGTATAAAACTTAATTTGTAACTAATGATAAGATAACCAATCAAAGATAAATGGTTTAGATGACTTAGTAAAACTGTAAGGAAATATTGGCTACCTCTGCCTCATGAGTTCTCTTTTTTCTCTTATGTGAGTGATCTTCAGAAACAATAGAGTAGTTATCCCTTAAAGAATATTGACTTGCTGAATTTAGCAGTAGAATAAGAAGCTAGGGTTGAACCTAATATACAAAGGCTAGTAAGTTTGTTGTAGTTCTCAAACTGCTTAATTTCAGTTATTGAGAAAATTTGTCTCAGTTAAGTTGAGGGTATTTTAATTAGTTTGTTTGTTTGTTTGTTTTCCAGCCAAACCGAACAGGAAGCTTACTTTTCTCTACCTAGCTAATGATGTCATTCAGAACAGCAAAAGGAAGGGGCCAGAGTTTACAAAAGATTTTGCACCAGTTATAGTGGAGGCTTTTAAGCATGTTTCAAGGTATGATAATTGTTTTGGGTACTAGGTAATCTGTTGTAAATGTCTAATATGTCCTTTTGCTAAAACTTGTCTTAAGACATTAAAATAAAAAAATAAGTTGTATTTCTTTGAAGTTTTCATTTGAGAAGACTTACCAGTGATGGCATTTATAAATGTGTTAAATACCTGTGTGAAGGAAAAGGTTTTGCTTAGGTGGGCATTTGGAGTTCACCTGTTTCTTTAGTGACCAAAAGCAACTGCCATATTGAAATGAAGTTTATTAAGAGTGAGTAAGTGTGTTGAATTGAAAATTTGTGTGCTTATAATGATCAATCTTCCAACTAGTATTTCTGGAAAAACTTACCCCTTTCTGTCGTATTGCATATAATGATTTTAATGTTTTCTGGTGTGTGGGTATATGTCACAACATTTTTAAATGCTTTGTTAATACAGAATATTTAAAATAATCACAAGCCTGTTGAAAATTTTGCTATAGAAAAATTCTGAAGGTAGAAGTCTGTGCATTTAAAATGCTTATTTCCAAATATTATATGTAGATATTTGGTAGATTACTGGGTAAACATTGGGGTAGGCAATTACATCAGTCTAATTTGTAGAATTCAGTGGTGAATGATGATCTGTGTTGAATGAATGATTTAAGAATGAAAATATACTCACCACATGCCCTGAAGTTTAGTCACAGTAGATTTTTTTTTTTTTTTTTAAGAATTACAGAGTGTGAAACACTGCTGTATGTTGCTTTCTTAAATTAATATTATTTATCCTTCAATTTAGATACTGTCTATTACCATCTTTTCAGGTGCTGGTGTTTCTTAGAATTTAGTCCAAGGCCTCCTGGTGTCATATTCTTTACTAGCCCTCTGGGTGATTTCGTACATTTCATATATTTAGTTATTATCCACACCCTAATAGCTAATAATCTTTGTTCCAGTCCAGTGTTTTTCCTTTTTTTCTTGTAGGTATATCCAGTTGCCTATTGATTTCTAGTTGTATGCTTCCACACATCTGAGACTTAACTGTGTCTCTTAGTGAATTCACAATATCCTTCCTCCCTGTCAAACTTGATCCTTCTCTACGTTCACTTTCTTGATGAATGGCAACTTCATCTATCCTGATGCCCCTGTGAAAAATTAGGTGTTATTGGGAACTCTCTGTGATACCGTGATTTATAATGTATCACACTGTCCTTTCTCCTTCACTCGCTTTATCCCATATAGTACATATAGTTCTCTTGGTTCTTAGGCTTCCTGTCATTCCAGTTACCATAATGTCATTTCTGTATAATTGCAGTAGCCTCCAGTGTTGTTTAATCCATCTAGGAAACTGTAGCCATAGTTGTAGAATGGACTATAACAGTCTTTTGTCTTTGAGTGGTTCTCGTTTCTCTAGAGGTCAGGTCTGAAGTCCTGAGTAAGCCTTCAGGTGTTCCTTCCCTGGCCCAGTCTACTTCTTCAGACTTGCTCACATTTCTCCTCTTCCTCCCCGCCGCCTCCCCACACTGTAGTTTATGTAGTTTAAGTTAACTAAACTTTTAGTTCTCTCTGGCTTGGGCTTTTTTTATTTATTGCCTCTTCCTAATATTCCATAAAATATTTATTGACCATCTACTTTGTGCTGGTCAGTGAGGATACAATAGTGAATGAACTATAAAGTTCTGTTCTAGTGGAGCTTAAATTTCAGTGGATAACAGAATAATACAACTGAATATATCTAAAAATGTCAAAAAAAAGAGAGATAAGTACTACGAAGAAACATAAAGCAGGGAAGAAGCTCGAGAGTGTGATGACACTTATTTCATGAGGTAAGGATTGACAGTTTGGGGGAACAGAGACTGAAGGGAGGGATGAAAGGGGCCATTTGACTAGCAGGAAAGGATCCTGGGTAGAGAAAACTCGAGGCAGACACAGTGAGACAGCCATGTGCTGGGCATATTTGAGGATCAGCAAGATTTGTATTTAGAAAATGTGGTCTAAGAGGTAGCCAGGAAACAGAACATGCCCAGTTTGTGGCCCAGGGTAAATAAAGTCTTTGCTTTTTTCCTTGGTATAATTAGTGGTTCTTAGAGGACTGAGAGCAGTATGAAATGATTTACCTTAGTAGAGAATAGGATGAAGGAGTAGAGCCTGGGAAACCAATGAAAAGGCTGTTACAAAAATCCAGTCAGGAGATCATAGTGGTTCAGTCTCCAGTGGGAGTGGTGAAGGTGCTGGGAAGTGGTTGGGAGTAGGCTGTTTCCCACTTCTGTGTGTCCAGTCTTCCGAATTCAGAATAAATATATCATTTTTTCAAATACTCTTCCTCCCATGCCTTTCCTTATCTCTCTTGAATTGGGCCATGTCTCTGTTAAACCCATCTTTAACGCTCTGTTCTCTTTTGTGGCTCTTACAAATAACAGCTGCCGTAAAGCTCCATTTGTATCTCCATTGTCAGAGATCATACATTGATCAGTAAATATTTATTAAATAAGCCTCAAAATCACCTATTGGCAGTCTTCTTAGCTTTATGTTCAGCCCCCGTTAGGTTAGAGGTACTTTCTTGATAACCCCTTGTCACCAGTACTAGCACTTTCATCATTCTTTTTTAATTTTTTGCTCAGTAGTATGTCTCTGAGTTCTTTAAGGGAAGCAGAGAGTATGTCTGTCTTGGTCACTTCACCCTTGAACTGCTGGTCACATAGTGAAACTTAGTAAACATTTGGGCAGCTTTTTTCAGGGAATGGGTGACCATTGTATTTAAAATCACCATTATCTTTGCAATGGCAACTGTGCATTTTACTGTTAATGTTTTTATCTTCTCTTTAGTGAAACTGATGAAAGTTGTAAGAAGCACCTTGGAAGAGTGCTATCTATTTGGGAAGAAAGGTCTGTTTATGAAAATGATGTATTAGAACAACTTAAGCAAGCTCTTTGTAAGTATATAATCTTTTATCATTCTCTCTTCATTGAAATGTGTTCTCTCATTAAAAGTTAAATGTTCTTTCATCTCAGATGGTGACAAGAAGCCTAGGAAGCGAACGTATGAGCAGATAAAGGTGGATGAGAATGAAAACTGTTCCTCTCTAGGATCTCCAAGTGAACCACCACAGGTAGCAGTTTTTCTCTGTTGAGGGAGTTATATTTCTAGTATTTCATGTAGCCATCAAGCTTTACAAATTTTGCTATTTTATTTCTGTAAATTGACTTATAATTCTGGGTACAGGAAACAAGCTATGTGAATAAGTCTTATTTTCTGATTAACCACTTATGTTTAATGTGTGTTGTATATTAGGCAATTATATTTCACATAAAAAGTATTTGATTGCTAGGTATAATTAGATCTGGTGAGATATCCACCATTTCAACAGTTTGTTTTTTTTTTAATAAAATGTAAGACTATTTTAATGTTTAAGTATGCTAAAAATCCATGCATAGAGATAAACAATCTTTTTAAGTATTATTGCTTTTAAATGTGTAAAAATGCATGTTAGAGTTAACAAGTATGTATTCATATAGTTTTGTGTAACCATATGGAACCATGTAGTTCCGTGGTAAAATCAGATGAATTAGAATCATTATCTTAATACTCCATGTCCTCCCAGATTGGTACAGTATAGCATTTTCTAACCATCAGATGATTCCAAAAAGACATTTTTACCTTAATTATGTGGGCATTGAGTCTTAAAGCTTCCTCCTTCTATGTTTCAAACATATAGGAGGGACAGATAGAATTTTAAAGGAGAAAATGAAGACATAGCCATACTCTTAAAACAAGGTAAATATCTTCATGGGCTACAAATGGTACAGAAACGTAACTCAGTATGTGAGCCAGAATGTGGTTCCTGCTGAGCTTTTGAAGCAGATGTGGTTTGCAGGAATTAGTACCCTGTAGAGTAATAAGAGGAGAAGGCAATGGCAACCCACTCCAGTACTCTTGCCTGGAAAATCCCATGGACGGAGGAGCCTGGTGGGCTGCCATCTATGGGGTTGCACAGAGTCCGACACGACTGAAGTGACTTAGCAGTAGCAGCAGCAGAGTAATAAAAACTTGAGTGCTCCATGGACTTGGAGACCTGGACTGAAACTCACTCCAAGAACAGTATTTTATTCCAGTTTTAATTAAAGGGTCTGACCCTTTCCCGTTCTCCCTGATGAAAGAGTAACCTAAGTTGTACTTCTAGGAGTTTCTGATGTGACTCTTCCCTAGTGCTTGTTGTATACAGTGCAATTGCTTTTGGCTTTATAATGACCATTTTCTGGTTAGTTGTATTGCTTAATTCTCAGTGGTTCAGAATGGCAAAGATTTCTCTTTATAGGATCTAATCATTTCATTCTCCTGTGTCAGGAAGTCCTAGGCTAAATGTTGTTTCCGTTTGCTTTCTTCATGTAGGAGTGTGAAGGTGTAATGAGAGTAGTTTGTAATTAAAGCACGCATACATTGTCAAAACCATAAAGCCAGGTTTCTTCTTAGAAATCCAGAAAATTTTAGAACTTGCTAAATCTGATTAAAAAATAATAATGATGTAAGTTATTTGGGGCATCATGAGAAACAAGCTTCCTTGTCATGTCATTGCTCTTAAGCTCACTTTCATTGTAGTGGGGAAATATAACAGAATACTTTTTTTTTTAATAATTGGATTTTAAAAACAGTAGTGAGTTAAAAGCACACTGGGGATGGTATATTTCTTACTAGGTTCCATTAATTCTAATCATGTTTGATTATTTGCTGTATGCTAGACCCCAGTAATAACTTTTTGTAAGGGGATAGCTTAAAGAAAAATTCGAAACTGGCTGTCAGTGTCATCTAAATATATACAGAGTTGATAATATCCTACGCTTTTCATATATGTGTATAATTTCTTAGTGTTCCAGAATTTAGGCTTAGAGATGAAAAAAAGAAAAAACGTAAAAGGATGTAGATGAGAATGGAGACTAGGAAAAAGAAAATTTACTCAGTTTTCTTTGGAATAATTTTAGGGATGTTATGAATTATGAAATATCAGCAAAGACTTGCCCATCCCTCCTAATTATAGCTGGTATGAAAACAGTGCAACGAAAATATTGATGTTAAATGCTGATTAAGCATTATATAAATATAAGTCACCAGACATATGGAACTTTGTAATATTTTAATGATCTTAGTAACAAACCATAGAATAATTGAAGATATCATATGTGAACATATATATTCCAAAAGTGCATTTCTCTTATGCTTTAATTACTTCATTGGGAGATGGAATTTGGAGGGCTCTTCTGTGTTTTGATAGATGATGATTTGTATTTTCCACCCCCCTATATCTAATTTAATACTAGAAACTCTTATGTATTAGTATAATGATAATACAATGAATATGTCATTCATAAAACTTGTATTCTCCAGGTTGAAGTTATAGCCTGCCTTCCGTCTTACCACTGTATATATTTGGCTTACAAATGAATCACATCATTTTAATAGTCAAATAGTCAGATTAAGGAATATGAATGAATTTTAAGTCTTTTATATTTGTTTAAGCTTTGCTAATTTTGGTTCTAAAGTTGTATAACTTTTTAGACTCTAGATCTCGTTAGAGCATTGCAAGATCTAGAAAATGCAGCTTCTGGTGATGCAGCAGTTCATCAAAGGATAGCTTCTTTGCCTGTTGAAGTTCAAGAAGTATCCCTTCTAGATAAAATAACAGGTAAGAAGAGCAAGTCGGATCTGAACTTTTCAGGGGGGTAGGGTAAGGAAACAGCATATGGCATTGTTTTTGTTGTGTAATACTTTTGTTATCCTGTGCTTTTCTTAGATAAAGAGTCTGGAGAAAGACTTTCTAAAATGGTAGAGGATGCTTGTATGTTGCTGGCAGACTACAACGGCAGGTTGGCAGCTGAAATAGATGATAGGAAGCAGCTCACTCGAATGTTAGCAGATTTTCTTCGTTGTCAAAAGGAAGCCCTTGCAGAGAAAGAGCATAAATTGGAAGTGCGTAACCTTTTCCTTATTTAGTGCTTGTTTGTTAAATTTATTTTTGGAAGGAGCTTTAAAATAGCTTAATATCCCTGCACGTTTTGCACTTTTAGAACATAGACCCCTTTAGACAATGGCCCAGGTAAGCTATTCCAATTAAGCTACATTAATTGGTTTTTTACTTGAACCAAATCAGTCTGCCTAAGAAAATTTAGAGATTTGGAATGATCAAAAACTGGTTGTGTTTTTAAATTACTCATGTGAAATTCCAGTAATAGTAATTCATCTTATGCTTAATAACAAAAATAATGGGAAAATAGCAGTTAGCATAAAGTCTGGTCTTAGCTACAGTAAATTATGGTTGGACTTAATTCCTGTTCTGAGTACATGCAGTCTTTTGGGTATATGATTAAGAAATAAAGACTTTTTGTTATGGTTATGCCGGTCCCCAGTTTCCCTATTCCTGAGCAGTTTATTATTTTTGCTTAGGAAGGTAGTCTTCAGGTTACCTCATTATTCCATTCTTGAATCTTAACATATTTCTACTCCACTCTCGGGTTGGACACCCCCTTAAGTAGAAGGTTATTGCTTCTTTAAATTGAATGATAATTGATACTGTTGACAAAAAGTCTGGAGGTGCAGGGATTAAAAGAAGAAACTCAAATTTCCTTTGAGCAGAGTAACCATTGTCAGGGGTAGGGAATGAACCAGATTTGATTTTATTTAACAGAATCTTTAATTTGATTAGTTCTTGTTAAAATTGTTTGCTGCTATAATAATTTCTTTTTCTAATACATAGAATTTCTAATGTCTGGATCCCTTTTTTAAGATGGTCCTCTTTAAATTTCTAGGTATGTTATGATGCTGCATCTGTTAAGTTGCTTTTATTTATTAGAGTTTAGTTCTTGTTTCAGCAGTCTCTAATTGTGCCAAAGATGATTACCATTTCTACCTGTGATTGCAGTTGACTAAGTACCAGCATCAGAACTCTCCCACCCTGTATTGTCAGCACTGTGTAGCATTACCCCTTTTCAGTCTGCCCCTCCTCTGCTCACACTTACGCACTCAAAACATAGTTGTTGGCATTTTGCTCACCTTTAGAGAGGTTGCCCAGTTTTACATAGAACAGATAGAATTTTCCAAAAAATAAGTTTGATAATTAACTTACCGATTTTTGATCTTGTGATGGAACTTCAGCCTTAAACACACTGTTACTTGTTTTACTGTTAGCAGAATTAAGGGTAAGTAATGACATGTAATTTTTGTCTTTAGTCTTTGGTATGGTGTTTTTAACTTCTGTTGAGCTTCTGTTGCAGGTATTGGACATGGGCGTATCTTCTAATGATGTCATCAACCTTAGCATTTTCTTCCTGCTAAAAATAAATATCAAACTCCAAAGCCTGAATTGTCTCATGTTTTTGAAAATTGAAGACTGAAACTTCATTATTCCACTTCATACTGCTTTCCCACTTAAACTGGTTATATATCACTGGTTACAAAAGTAGCATTTATGTTTGAAATGTCTAGAAAAATGATAAGATCCCATCCGACCTAACCCCCTCTTATCCCAGTGCCTTCCGGGAAGCCAGATTTCATGACTGACAATTACAGGTAGTGAGGCTGATGATAATAATGGCAGTGAAATTTACCATATGTCAGGTGCTATCCTAAGCACTTCACGTATATCAACTGATTTAATCCTGTGTAGCAGGAAACATTATTATACGAATTTTATAAATAAAGGAAATGGAAGGAGACTAAATAATTTGTTTAAGGTCGTAAGAGGTAGTGAATTGTTTAGAATCCAGGCAATCTGCCTCCAAAATAAAAATTTTGCTTCCAGTTTTTGTGTCAATGTAAGATTATAGCAGCAGCTAAAGCCCTATCTCTGTTTCCTCCCCCCTCAGAGGTAGTCACTTTTCTCAAAATAAGGTGTTCTAGGAACTTTTTTGTTGTGTTTTAGAATGACTAGATTTTTGTTATCATAAACCACCTAAATTATGTCAGATGTTTCTTACAAGTAAAAAATATTTAGATTTCTAATAAACTAGGAAGTTGTTCCATAGCACTCTTTGTAAATTAGCATTTATAGCTAGGTGATTTTTTCGTCAGAAGATGTGAAAATAATTTAAGTTTTTTAGACATGTTTTGTGCCAAATAGGTGGCATCCCTTTGAAGTTGAGACTGAGAGGTCAGGATTTAGACCATATCAGCATCACAGAGTTTTCACTTGTCAGGCATCCTTGAACATTAAGTGTGATTGACCAGGTATTAACATGTCCGTAATTGCTCTTAAAAAGAAGAGGGGATATAAATTTAAATTATGGTTTCAGGAATTGGCTATTGCATATTTCTTAAGGAAGCCAGTATGAAAACATTGGTAATGAATGAAAACATGAAGTGTTTAAAAAATTTTTGGAAATTATGAATCATTTTTTTAACTTGTAACTATAGCTGGTTATTAAAGCAGGTAACTTTTCTTTTCATGATACAGATGGTATTAAAAAAACAGGCTTTTATAAAACCTATTTATCTCGTGATACATTGATCAGTTTTAAATTGGTAGACTTCCATAGAAAATTGGAAATCATGGTTTGATGGCTCTTAAAAGGAGAATCAAATCATAGTTCCAAGTTTTAGAAGTCAGGGTATGAAAGCTGTCAGAGAGGATAGTGTTTATCCTTTGCAGTCTTTTATCATTGTATTCAGATTTACCTAATTTTTTAAAATGAGGGGATAATATTCATGGTATGAATATTGTTTAAGTCTGTCCCTCATGGTGTCAGATTGTACCCATTGAGGCGCTTTTATTAGTTCTGTGCATTACAGCCAGTATTACAGAGGACATCCTGTTGATGCAGGTTTGTTTAGTTGCGCTAGTATGTATCTGTAGGATTGAGTCTCAGAAGTAGAATAGAATAGCTGGGTCAAGAAGAATGACTGGTTAAATGTTGATTTTGATTTTTTCAACTCCTTGAAGTGTGAGTGCATCTTTTCCTGCACAACCTCACCCAATACTGGTCAGTGATCTTTAAAATTTTTGCATATCTGGTGCAAAATCAGATGGTCCAGTGGTTAAGACTTAGCCTTTCATGCAGAGGGTGTGTGTTCACTCCCCAGTCGGGGAAACTTAGGATCTCACATGCCTCCTGGTCATTGTAAAATATTTGTTAGCCACTTCATTTCTGCTGCAAATTTCCTGTATCTCTTTAACTTTGGTTCTGGGTTTATGGTTCCATGATAGATTAATATTTGTCTTTGCCTTTATAAATTCTAGGTTTTTTGGATATAGTTAGGATTGCCTTCTCAATTTTCATAATTATAAAAATACTATACAAGTTTTCTGTAGTTTTTTCCCCTAATAATGTTATCCATTAGGACTTTTTGTTCATGATATATATGATATAGGGATATAACTAACTGAAAGTGATAGTAAATGTCCCCTTGTCACTGATTAATGATTAGTCATTTAATGATAGTCTGTTTTGCTATATTGTAAAATATAATTTCCGTCATATTTCTGTATATACATGTATATTTGTGAATGTAGTCATTTTTCTATTCTACTGGCCTATTTTACACACATTTAATTACTTGGTAGATTTTTGTTTTTATTTTTGTTATTTTTCTTATCTAATTTTTTTCTAATGATTATTGTGCTTATGAATTCTTCTTCCCTCTTACTATCTTATTTGTATTTGCCTTTATTTATGACTAATATTTTAAATGATATCTTCCTAAGTAGACATTTCTTAATTTACTTGGCGTTTTCAAGAGTGCTTGCTTTTATAAACTTTTTTGCTTTCCAAAAAGTTTAATTTCCAGTTTTTAGAAATGCATAAAGGTAAATTTTGTTTTGCCTACAACATTTAGTGATTAGAAACACTTACATCTCTCAATATAGGAAATAAGAATATTTTAAATGTACAGCACTGAAGATGCAGGATTAAACATTTTAAAATGCTAAAAGTATTTGCATGTAGCTTTTTGATTGTTTTTTTATTGATTTATCAAATTACAAGTATCATTCAAGGGCATAGTAGTAAGAATATGGAGAACTGTTTATGGAATCTTTAGTTATTTCTTTATACTTTATCTTTCCATTGAAATCATACTGATTTCACTTAAATTTAAAATTAACTTAATAAGATGGAGCTATATGAATTTTTTTTAAAGAAGCAAATGTTACTAGTGTCTTAATTAGATTTTTTTTGAGACTGAAATATCAAGTTTAAAACTTTGCTATGGTTAATATATCCAGTTTTCAAAGATTATGGAATCTTTTAATTATTTTTAATAACTATTCCAGTAAGCTGTTTTCATCATGGGAAAAAAGCTACATAAGCAAAGGCTTATTAGCCTTATGTGTTGGGTCCATGTATTTTGTGTGTTATCCTTTTCATGTGATATATGCATCTTATCATGTGACTATTTTCTTTTTTAACATATGGATATATCATAACTATATGTTCTTTATGACTAATTGTTTACATTTGTTTGATACTATAAACAGTATTGCAGTGGACATTTTTTTTTCTGGCCATACTGCAAGGCTTGTGGAATCTTAGTTCCCTGACCAGGGATTGAACCCAAGCCCTCAGCAATGAAAGCACTGAGTCCTAGCCACTGGACTTCCAGGGAATTCCCAGTGAACATCTCTTTTATTAACTCGCTACTCACTTACCTCTTGTGATAAATTCCTAAAGATGAAGTTGCTCATTCATGTTAAAGACTTTCAGTAAGATTATATTAGGTCATTGTCTTTGATGATTCTCAGATAATCGTTAATCTGTATAGGTCTTCTCTTCTGGGCCATGGCTTTTCTCTAGACGAAATGGTTCAGATTTGCTCAGTAGCTCACATAGGACATCTGTGTTCAGAGCAGTGCCTCACCTCTTATCTGTGTGACTCGGATCTTCAGAAGCAGGTCTTTGGCTTTGTTTCCTATCCCTCATCTGTCGGCTCTATGGGATGCGTTTTAACAGATTGATGGAAAGATATATCTATTTGGTCTTCATTGTCAAAACAAGGCCCATCATTACATTTCAAGGAGCTTGGTGCCTCAGAGTCCTCAGAACATCCAAAATTGCTCAGGATGAATTATATTACCCTTGGTCATTATCCCTTGTTTCATTTTTTTCTCTTCTAAAACTTCCAGGACATCTGTATACTGTGGTTCCTCCTTTTTCCTGGTGGGTTTCTGCCTTGATAGCTTGTTTTATTATTTTAGTGATTTTTGGGGAGGGAGTGGAGTTCAGTTTGTTATGTAAATGGAAGACCTTTGTGTCTAATTAAATAGAAGTAATATATGTTTCATAACTCATACCAGACCACACTGTTGTCTGTTGCCTCTGTTGTTTTAACAGCTGAGGTTCCTGCACCCTCTCTTAACTCTACATCACAAGAGCTAGATTGGACTTTTAAGAGGAAAACAGGTCTCATCAGACCCCCCTGTAAAACTCTCTAATGCTTCCTATTTCACTTCTGGATCTTAGACTCCATACATGGCCTGTGAGATGACTAGTCTCGAGTCTCTGTTAACCTCATCTTGTAACCATCTCAGAGGCATCAGTTTAAGCAGATGAAGCAAGTTTTCACAGCAGGGCTTTTGCTTTGCCAGTTGCTAACAAAGTGGCTGTAGTGCTGTCTCCTGATCTTTCAGTTCAGTTCAGTTTGGTCGCTCAGTCATGTCCGACTCTTCGCTACCTCATGAATTGAAGCACACCAGGCCTCCCTGTCCATCACCAACTCCCGGAGTTCACTCAGATTCACGTCCATCGAGTCAGTGATGCCATCCAGCCATCTCACCCTCTGTCGTCCCCTTCTCCTCCTGCCCCCAATCCCTCCCAGCATCAGAGTCTTTTCCAATGAGTCAACTCTTCGCATGAGGTGGCCAAAGTACTGGAGTTTCAGCTTCAGCATCATTCCCTCCAAAGAAATCCCAGGGCTGATCTCCTTCAGAATGGACTGGTTGGATCTCCGTGCAGTCCAAGGGACTCTCAAGAGTCTTCTCCAACACCACAGTTCAATAGCATCAATTCTTCGGTGCTCAGCCTTCTTCACAGTCCAACTCTCACATCCATACATGACCACTGGAAAAACCATAGCTTTGACTAGACGGACCTTTGTTGGCAAAGTAATGTCTCTGCTTTTGAATATGCTCTCTAGGTTGGTCATAATTTTCCTTCCAAGGAGTAAGCGTCTTTTAATTTCATGGCTGCAGTCACCATCTTTAGTTACGTGCTAAGTTGCTTCAGTTGTGCCAGACTCTGTGCGACACTGTGGACTGCAGCCTGCTAGGCTCCTCCATCCATGGGATTCTCCAGGCAAGAATACTGGAGTGGCTTACCGTGCCCTCCTCCAGGGGATCTTCCCAGCCCAGGGATCAAACCCGGATCTCATGTCTAACCTGCATTGGCAGATGGATTCTTTACCACTAGCACCACCTGGGAACTTGGTTCCTTTTTTTTCATTCCTGTATCACCTCCTTAGAACCCTTGTCTCATTAAATTCCACCTACCCTTCTCCTGATTACATTGCTGATATATTGTTTTTTCTTCATGGAAGTTAAACCACTGTTTGAAATTTAAAACCTTATTATATACTTATATCTGTACCTGACTGGAATGTGAGTACCATGAGAGGAAGAACTTTATTTTTCATGTTTATTGCTGTATCTTAAGGGTTTGGAGCAATAGTTTTTCTCCTAGTAGGCAGGTGTTTCTGTTGAGTGAGTAAAATGATAGTTGGCCATCAAATGATGAATGAATGAATGAATGCTAGTATGAATGTAGTTTGCAAGGAGTATGTACTCTTGTATTTTAAATTTGTGATTTCTCTTGTAATTAGAAAGAATGATGCTTTGATAAAATGATTAAAGATATTTGAGGTTTTTGAAAAAAAATTATATTCAGCAGAAAATAAGTTAATTTTTAAGTCATATTAGTATAAGCCCAGTACTTTTTAAAAAGGGGTTTTGTGTTAAAGGACTATGGATTCTAGAACTGCAGCTGGGAATTTTTGACAAAAAATGAAAGACCATTTTGGAATTTTAAAATTATTTTACCAGTTTACTTTTTGTCTTTAGTAGAATAACACTTTAACTATATATTAGAAAACATGAATGACGAACAGTAATACTCAGCAATCCATAAGTGCTGAATTTATAAGCATCACAGTGCTACCTGGTGGAAGAACCATAGCTACAAATTAAATCAGTCCTCGTCTACATTTGTTCACTTACCTAAAAAGAGGAATTAAACTCTAATTGCTCTCTGCTTGTTAACTCTTTTGTGGAATAGAACTCATACTCGTAAGTATGAGTTACTCATACCCTTCAAGAGAAGCATTGTGATTACGGAATTTGTGCGTATAAAGCAATTAGCACCCTGGGTGTAGTAAAGTGCTCAATAACTGACAGCTGCTACAATTATTTGTTCTTTAGCAGCTGAGAATTATTAGGAGTGAGGTGAAATTGAAAAGTAGGTTGGAATCAAATTGTGACGGGCACTGAATGGCTGGCTGAGCAGATGGTTGGTTTATAACAGCCCAGAGGCCAGAGCGGACTTGTAACATTAGCGGTGTTTGGAAACCCGGTTGCATTTGCCAAGTGGATTAGAATGGCAAGAGATTTGCGATAGGGAGACCAGATAGGACTTTACTGGAAATTTTATATTATGGGTAATGAAGGGCTAAACCATAATTGATGATAGCAATGAGAAAATAAAGGAATGGAAAGGTGAGGGGAACAATTGAATCACCATAATTTGTTAATTGGATCAGAGGAGTAAGAGGAATCAGTGATAAATGAGATTGAAAACTATGGTGTGAATGATTCTGGCATTGACTAAAAGGATATTAAACTAGAGAACTAGCTTGAGTGGTCAATAAATATTAGTTCTTTAAAAAAAGATTGTATGAGTAGTACATGGTCCTCATAGTTTAGAAACTATTGGTAAGCACAGATATCACCTAAAGTCTCGTTCCTCCTGAAATAACCCTTGACAAGATTTGGAAGATGGGGTCAGTCATTGCATTAGCATGTATGACATTTTTATATATGGCCATTTTTACACATGTACTGTAAACATTTTCCTGTGATTACAGAAATTCTCATTTTAATATCTAGGTCATATTCTGTTTTAAAGAAGTATTTCTTTAGCCAGCTGACTGCTGCTTAGCATTTATTTTTTCCAGTTTAAGAATATGCTTATCTGTGATCATAGTTTCATAAATTCTTAGAAGTAGGGGAAAAATGGAAAAAGTAATACATGATATGATTTTCATGCTCATGTTAGCTACAAGTTTAAGAAAAGGATATGGCATCCTGTGCAATGGCAAGAGGAGATGGGAGTGGGTCTCTTACACTGTTGATGTAAATTCATGTATCATTCATTCTTTGTGAAAGACAGTTGGCAATAAATACCAAAAGCCATTATTTTACATAATGGTTTTTTGTTTTTTGCTTTTGCCCTACTACCAGATCCTTTAAATTGCATAATACCCAGAAAAATCTTTACTGGGATAAATTCTGGGAGCAGTTAAAGTAATGGTATAGTTTTTTTCTTTTACACTTAAAAAAATTGTAAGATAAATATACAGTTGACCATCTTAACCATTTTTAAAAGTGTGCGGTTCAATACTGTTAGGTATATTCATGTTCTTTTGTAGCCAGCCTGCAGAACTGTTTTCACGTAGCAGAACTGAAACTATACCCATGAATCAACTCCCCACTCCCTACCACCCCTGACAAACTGTCTCTGTGAATTAAGTCTATGCTGGATATATAATATTAAGTGTAATCATGCGGTATTTGTCTTTTTGACGGGAGGGGCTTCCCAGGTGCCTCAGATGATAAAAGAATTTGCCTGCAGTGCAGGAGACCCAGGTTTAATCCCTGGGGTGGGAAGATCCCCTGGAGAGGGCATGGCAACCCACTCCAGTATTCTTGCCTGGAGGATCCCGTGGACAGAGAGGCTGCCGAGCTCCAGTTCATGGGGTCGCACAGAGTTGGACACGACTGAACAGTTACCACTTTCACTTTCATATCACTTAGCATTATATTCTCTAGGTTCATCCACGTTATAACATATGCCAGAATTTTCTTTTTAAAAAATTTATTTTTGGCTGTGCTGGGTGTTCATTGCTTTCTAGAGGGCTTTCTCTAGATGCAGTGAGTGGGGCTTGTGTTTGCAGTGGCTTCTCTTGTTGCAGAGCACAGGCTCTAGGGCACATGAACTTCAGTGGTTGTGGCGCACAGAATTAGTTGTCTCGCAGCATGTGGGGTCTTCCCAGACCAGGGATTGAACCCATGTCCCCTGCATTGGCAGGTGGTCTCTTAACCACTGGACCACTAGGGAAGTCCAAGAATTTTCTTTTTTAAGGCTCAATAATACTTTATAACATGTATAAACTTTTCTGTTTTTCCCCAGTTGTCCATCAGTGAACACTGTAATAGCTTCCGTCTTTTGGCTATTGTGAATAATGCTGCTGTGTACATGGGTTCATAGCAAATATCTTTTTGAGTCCCTGATTTCACATCTTCTGGGTATATACCCAGGAGTGGGATTGCTGAATCATGTGGTAATTCTGTTTCCATTTTTCTGAGAAATTACCATACTATACCATCTATAATGGCCACAACTATTTTGCATTCCTACCAACAATGCACAGAGCTTGGTTTGGAGATCATCTAATTTACCCAGTGCTGGAAATTAATTTAGCACACTTCTCAAAAGATAGGTTAACTAGCCTCTGCTTGAATAATGTTTCTGATGTGAAGGGAGCACATGGTTTTGAGACTAGTAGTCTCCATTTTCTGATCAGTAGCTAGAAATTTATTATATACTTTTGTTTAGGAAATTTCACAAAAGTTTTTTTTTTTCATTTATGTGTTTTATATATTTGTGTGTGTGTGTGTGTGTTTGTATACATTCACATGCATTCCTGGGGAAAATGTAGATTATACCAAAAATCCAGAATTATAAGTAAAAACCACAACCTACTATTGATATTGAAATTATATACTCTGAAATAATAGCTCTCTATTTAGTTTTCTCCCTCTTTTCTCTTTGCTCTTTACCAACCAGTTTCATTTATAGAATCCTAGATCCTTTCAGTGGTCTGTAGAAAATCATGTTTTTCTTATTTTTTAATTTTACTACATTATTTGTATATTATTTGTCATTTAAAAATTTACTTGAAAAGCTATTCCAGTCAACTATGTCAAAAAAAAGGGCAGAGTTGTGGAAGTCAATGAATAGCAAAATTAGTGCAAGTCTTGGCATGTCTGTGAGTGGCTTTCCTTTCTGCTCACATATGAGTACTTGGCTGAATGTAGAATTCTTGGGTCACTTTCTTTTTTCATTTGGTCTAGTTACCATGTTTTTTTTTCTTTTCTCTTACACATTTAACACTTTGACTATCACATATCTAGGATATTGGCCTTTAATTAATTTGGCTTGACATTGCTGTTCACTTTTATCAGAAAAATGTATGTTGCCATTTATTTCTGTTAATTTCTTATTACAGTGTTAGGTGTTTAGTCGTGTCCAACTCTTTGTGACCCCATGGACCCTGCCAGGCTCCTCTGTCCTGGGATTCTCCAGGCAAGAATACTGGAGTGGGTTGCCTTGCCCCCCTCCAGGGGCTCTTCCCAACCTGGGGATTGAACCTGCATCTCCTGCATCGCAGATGGATTCTTTACCATCGGAGCTACCATAGTTGCTCCTTAAATTCCCTGTTACATATATTGACTCTCTTGAATCTTTATGCCACATTGTTTATCTTTTCTCATCGTTTTTCCTCATTTCTGTTGTTTTCCTTTAATAGTCCCGTGGGTTTTTGTTGCTGTTTCTGTTGTACTTGTTCTTGCTCACAGCATGGTTCTCTAATGGGGGGAGTGGAGAGTTTCGTCAGTGTTTTATTGATCTCTGTTGAAAAAAGAGATTTAATACTGGCTTTTAGTTGGCCAGTTCACAGATGCTACAACTCTGGAGCAGGTGGATAGGGAATCGGCATCCGAGGAGATGTTAGCACCAAGAGTTCTGTGAGTTTGCCCAGTCAGCCCAGACCTGACTGGAGCGTTGCCTCTGTTTTCCCAGCACAGGAGCCATGCCACCCAGTACCCCTTTAGTCACGGTGGTCCTTGGACCCTCCCCGTGCTGCTGGGAGTCCCCACAGGCACAGGTTGCTTGTTAAAGTGACACATAGGAGAATCTACATTATAAATGTCTAACAACTGGAAAATAGTCCTGCCCATAGAGCTTGGTAAAATTTATAGGAATTTGGACTTATTTAATGTAAATGTTACATACTGCTTAATCTGCTACTGTCTGCTTTTTTAAGAAACTTTCATATGTGTTCTTTGTAGGTTAACTTATATGTTTTGTTGCTTGCAGTTAGTGCTTAAAGCATTTTCTCTCTCTACTTTTAGATTATTTTCCCTAATCTGTGGGTTTAGGAATTGTACAAATAAATAGATATTTGAAAGTACATGTTTGATGAAAGTAATGAGCTCTGAGAAAAGATCACTTCAGTAACCAAAGTAAATAATTATATGTCTTTTTTTTTATTCTTTAAAGTATGTTGAAGTTAATTCTCATAAATAAAATATTATTTTAGCATAAATAATTTAGAGCTTTTTTGAGTGATAGTGAGTGATAGTTGCTCAGTCATGCCTGACTCTTTGCAACCCCATGGACTGTAGCCTGCCAGGATCCTCTGTTCATGGAATTCTCCAGGCAAGATTACTGGAGTGGGGTGCCATTTCCTTCTCCAGGGGATCTTCCCGACCCAGGGGTCCTGCATTGCAGGAGAGTCTTTACCATCTGAGCCACCAGGGAAGCCTACTATTAAGAGACATTTCTAAGTATAATGACAGGTCAACTTAAAAAGTATCAGCAGATACATGCTTGACTTTATCTTATAATCTATAAACGATACATTAGATTATGTAATGAATCCATGCACCTTTTCCAAAGGAATACCCAAGATGGAAGTAGCAATAAAGTTATAAGACAGTCATCAGTCAGATGAAATAATTTAGATGAAGCTTTTCTCTCTCGAAGAGATGGGGACTGGGCAAGTGGTCAGGAAGGAGATACAATGTGCTTTTAACTTTGTATGAAAAATAATGTTCAGTTCCACATTGCTGAACATAGTTCTGTTTTGGCCAAATAAATCCTCTACTTCAAGCTACTGTCCAAATGCATTATTAAAACTCCGCTTCTGGCCTTTGTTTTGAAATCTGTTACTTTTTGTTGCCGTCTCCTGATCTCTGTCCTCTGAAGCTTCTACTACTTTCCCACTGTCCCCTGACACCTCGGTTGCCCTCACGCTGTCCCCTGAAGCCTCAATTGCCTTCCCACTGTCCTCGAAAGTTGCAATATCCTTCCCATGGACCTTCTAGCTCTGGTTGCTCCGTGGCCACAGAAAGCTGCTAGCTGTGAATCATGCCACTTTTCCTGTACTTCTGTTACTGATGCAGTAGGGATATCAAAGCAAACACCCTGCTTTCCTTTGAGAAAGACCATTCCCTTCACTTTGGAGCTTTTTTGGCTGCATATAAACTTTCTTCTAGCCCTGAGGGGTTTTTTCCTTTCTTTTGGTGGTGTATATTTTTGACAGTGTAGCTCTGGCATTTTTTTGCTCATGCTAATTTTGGGACTATTTCAAACTTTTTTTTATTCAACATCAGCCATTCTTAATCTTGGAGTTGTTTGTCAGATTCTTATGTAATTAGTTTTTAAAATACACGTGTCTGTATTATCTTACTGAATCAGTGTTTCAGTCTGTAAGAGTTTTTCTTAAAAACACTTTACTTTCGTTGCTTCTTGTTTTGGCTTTTGTTTCTTATGCAAATTTCTTAAGGATATATTTTAAATTACAAATAAAAGTATATTTGTGTGTTTGAGAGATAAGGCTAGGCTAGAAACATATGCCTGTGATTAGACATTTTCCCCAGTTAATCAGCTTGGTCTTGGATCAGTGAACACATAGCCAGGCCCTTTAGCCCTGTGCAGAAGAGTAGGGACTCTGGAACCGAATTACCTGAGTTAAGAATCTGGCTTTACCACTCACTAGCTGAGTGGCATACGGCAAATCATTTGATCTTTCTCTACCTCAGTTTCCTTGTCTATAAAATAGAGATAATAATTATACCTACTTTATATGATTATTATGGGATTTAAACAAGTTGGGATGCTTAAACTGCTCAGCATATAGTAAGTGCCCCAGAAGTTTCAGCCCCAAAACAAAGAGACTTGGAGGTTTTCTAGCTAGTTTATATCTGTTTTATCATTTAACCAGTGACTTTGTGTTTTATTTATTGGGATACTGTAAGAAGAGTATAAGATGTCTGCAGTGTTTTTATATCTGTAATGTGAGCTCTCAAAAAGCAAGTGTTTATATTCCTAGTTATAGTCTTAGCATCTAAGTGATTGCAACTGGATTCCTAAGATCTTTTAAATAATATATTCCATCTTTTTTTGAGATTTGGACTTACCTGCCCCATACTTATTTCTCTGTTGTAAATGAAGTTGGTCTGGAATGTAATTGATTCTGTTAGGAGACTTGGGCATAATTAAAGTGTGATATTCACATTATTTCCTTGCCTGATTTAGATTTTCACTCTTCTGTAGAGAAAATGAAAGCAGAGTAGATTTCTTTTTTTTAAGATGTTAGACTGAATGGCAGCTTTTCCCACCTCCTAGAACTTATAGAAAAGTTAATATATATTAATATATATTAAATTTAATAAAGGAATTATAAAACCTAGCATAGTCTATTTTTATGATATCATATAATAAAGATGAATATGTATATATATTACACAAATATAAAGGTAGATACAATGAAGAGGGGGGGATGAAATGAAATTTGAGGAAGAAGAATGAATTGAAGGCACACATAGAGTTGAGGTGAATGTAAAGAGATAAGGAGCTGCGCTACCCAGTAGCCACTAGCCACAGTGATATTTAATTACAATTGAATAAAATTTAAGTTATCAGCATTAGCCATATTTCAGATGCTTAGTAGCCATGTGTGGCTCTTCGGTACTCTTGGATAGTGCAGATACAGAACATTTCTGTTGCCACAGAAAATCCTGTTTATAATGACTGATAAAGATTGCTTAAAAGATACAGAGATAAAATGGATAAGTTATATTTATTAAATATGATGTATATAATAGCTCCACTCTAATATAAGAGAAATGCTATGGGTGCCCTCCTCCCTCAGATGGCAGTCTACTCAGAAGGTGGATCACTGATAGGAATTGAAGAAATAAACCACATCTTGGCATGTGCCCTCCTCAAGATGGGAGCATTTGCTTAAATAATCTAAGCTCCGAAGTGGAAGCAGGAGGTTGGAACAACGCACAGGGACTAAGGGTGCTGCAGTGGAAACAGGAAGGTCACTTCCCAAACTTCCTGGGCCGGGGAGCAGCGGTGAGGCATTTGTGTCTGTATCCGAGCTTGGAGCAGAGGAAAAGGGCAGTGTTTCCTCCAAGCTGGTGAGGCCCAGGAGTAATTAATGGGAATCACCTGTTTCTGGAAAATCATTCACTGGGATAATTGATGTTGGATCTTGTCCACTTTAATGACAACCCAAGTAAGTTGTACATAACAGTCTAGTCACAAAGACAGTAACATCACTGGAACTACCATCCATTCCTTGAAGGGCAATACATAAGACAGCAGATTCAGAGGGAAGAATTTTCCCCTAGGAAATAGTTAACAGAAAAGTGCAACATTCAGTAGATGTAAACTACTGAAAATGCCTACACACGTGGAGATCCTGCCCCATCCCTAATTAGTATTCATCAGAAAATAGGTTGTCTTCACAGCCTCTAAGAGCTTATTCATTTTTATTTAGATTCCCAAAAATCTCTGGCCTCTTGCATGAAATATCCCAATCCTGAATAAAGGAAACATTTTCCATACATTATATGGGTGAAAAATGATCAGTGTCTAACCTGAAACCTGATACTGCAGTTAAATGACATTGTAAGGAGACAATTTATAATTTTATTATAAAATAATAACAAATACTTAGCATTTACTCTTTGTGAGGGTGCAGTTCTAGGTACTGATCCTATCTTTATTTGTGACTATATGAGGTGGATACTGTTTTATGAATGAGAACACTGAAGCACTGAAGTATTAGTTAATATGATCTTCAAAGGAAATTTGAAAATATTAAAATAATTACATTAAAACGAATATATTAAAACTACTTAGCTCCTGATAACATTTCAGTGTACTTTCTTAATCTTATAAAAATCACAGATTAAAAATACCATTGTAAGCCTCATTACAAAAATGTTAAAAGAGTTACAGCCATACTCAATGTACAGATTTACATCCAACTTGGATATTTATCTTGATGAGCCTTCAGTGAGTATGAAGTTTGGATTAGAATAATGAACCAGAGAGTTATGGGTTTTAGAACTTTGGTGTGAACTTGAAGTTGTGTAATATAAATCTCTTTTTCCCCTCATTTTCAAAATGCAGATATCAAACCTAATGATTTATGAGATCTGTTTAAACTCTAAAATTCAGTGCTTTTGACTTTCCGCCCATTCTTCGTCTTATAGTTGGAAACTTCTGAGTAAGTTTGTATGCAGAGTTTTAAATTTTTCCTTGCCTTTTATTCCTAAAATGCTTTCCCATCATAAAAACAATAAATGTTTATTATAGAAAATTTGGAAAGTACTGAAAAAATTCCAGCTCAAGAGTTTATATCGACCTCTCTGAAAACAATGATTTTTAATATTTCACTCCACTGTTTTGTTTTAAATAGTTGCATATATTCAGTCTCATCTTCTAAAAAGTATTGGTGATAGTGACTTTTTTAAACAACATTATAGGTGGCTAGCATTTATTGTATCTTTTGTTTCCTTTATTTAAAAGACAGCTGAAGCCTTAGGAAAGAGGTCCATTTATCCATGTAGGATATATAAGTTGTGGATCTACTGGAAGACCTAGGTCTGTGTGACATCCTGGTTGGGGGAGATATTTACTATCAAAAATACTAGAAGTTAATCTGCAAGTCCTTACTGCCTCTCTAAGCTCAGTCCTTCAATGTGCCATTGTAATTTATTGGGGGAGTGGTATTTTTGGTAACTATACCTTCTAATTGTCCACTCCTTTTTGAAGTAAGATTCATGTTAGAATTTGTCTTGGTAATTTTGATAGCATTGCACATACTGTTGAAGTAAAATATGAACTTCTTAGGTAGTTAAATCAAAATTTTAAAGAGAGTCTTATGTCATTGATACTAACATCTCACAGAAAGAATTCTGTCTGGCATAGCTTCCTAAAGCAAAATTTCTTTATAAAACATGTCAAATTTGGTCATGCTTAGATCAGGTTATGAAGAAAGGCACTACTTCAAAGCAAAGCCAATTTCATCCTTGGAAGCTTTCTAATACCAGTGATATTATTCCATCATAAAGTAGTATTCTTGGATTTTTTTAGGATTAATACTTAGTGCATTTTAAAATTGAGATAATTTTACATACAATGAAATACGCCTATTAACTAGGCAGATCATTATCAGTAAATTTGATAAATTTTGATAACTTATTAGATGCTGAATATATTATGCTACAGTAATGTGTTCTGTATTGTAAATCCTAATGAGATTTTAGTTACTTTTTAACTTTTGGGACCATAGATAAATGTGTTCAGTTTTCTTTGATTAAAGAAAAAGTGTTTGGGACATCCCTGGTTCCCATCTGGGGTTAAAACTGTGCTTTCAGTGCAGGGGGCTCTGTTCTGGGAACTAAGACCTCATGCTGTGTGTCAGAGCCAAAAAAAAAAGTTCATGAAACATCAGATTATAGAATATGAGAGCATTGTCATTTTTAAATTTTCTGAGTGGCCAGAAGTTTTGAAAAATGCACATTGCCCAGATTTGCTTACAACTTTAGTTGAATTAAAGCTGCCTCTAACACGCATCTGTGGCTCACAGTTTAATAACCATTGGTCCATAACCAGTGCAAATTGAATGGGGAATCTATGAATCTTGCATTGCTTTCATTATCACTTAAAAATTTCCACTGTCAGTTCCTGCATTTAGATTTCTCTAAGCTAACTGCATCAGTAGGACTTGGCATCAGTATGGCTTGGCATCATTTCTTGAGAAAACAGGGGTCATGTAGCTGTTAGTGTGGTGATAAAGCTGTAGTAACATAAACAGTGTTAAGCTACACTAAGTGTTCAGAATATGAAAAATAAGTTCTATTTCATTGGGTGCTTGTTAAAGCATGTTTGTTAATGCATGCTTGTTAAACCATGCTTGTTAATGCAGCTGGATTCTGCATTAGCAAAGGGAATTACCACAGTGTATTCAGAGGCAGGGGTCAGGATGACAAAGGAAATAAAGTACATTGGACAGTTGAACAAATGGGGATATCAGAGATCAGACTTAAGGACAGGCATAATTTATGTGCTACTTGTCTTTAGATGCTTTGAAAGCTATTGGGAGAAAAGAATTTGTTTTATGTAAGAAGGCTGAATTAGGACCAGTGGATATCTTCCAAATGACAAAACCATTCTTCCAGTTAGACCTGGCCTAATGTGAAAGGACTATGAAAGTAATGTGTTTCAAAAAGCCTCAGCTATCTACATCTACAGCAGACCTTAAATATAGCCCCAATCCTGGCCAGACCAGTGTAAAACCTCAAGATAAAGATCTGTTTACCTTAGTCTTTTATTGTCTGGTAATCATGTTCAGCTTTTGAAAAATTACGAAACATGCCAACAGGCAAGGAACAGCCTGAAGAGACAAAACAAGAAGTCAGAAGTAGATTCTTGTATGACACAAATTCTAGAATCACCAGCTCAGGAATGTAATTGATTAATATGTTAACAACTCTAATGAAGAGTAGACACCATGCAAGAACAGATGTAAGTAGAGGTGAAAATGCTTAAAGAATCAAAAACAAATTTTAAATGCTAGGAATAAACACTGACATGAGTGCTTCTGATGATCACCTCAGTAGACTGGACACTGCTGAGGGAAAAATATATATGGGCTTGATAATCCATCAGTAGAGATTTTCCCAACTTAGATGCAAAAAGAAAATAGAACAACAGCAACAACCTTTTCTCCAAAAACCAAACCTAGAACATTCAAGAATTGTGGGCAGTTTGGAAAAGTGTAACATAACATTTGCTTGGGATATCAGGAGAACAAATGAAGCAGAAGAAATTCCAAAATTAATGACAGGACATCAAACTGATCCAGGAAATGGAGAGGACAAATACTTGACAGGATATAAAAATGTGGTTTGCGCTTAGGCATGTTGGGCTTCCCAGGTGGTTCAGACACTAAAGAATCTACCTGTAATTTGAGAGACCCCAGTTTGATCCCTGGGTCAGGAAGATCCCCTGGAAAAGGAAATGGCTACCCACTCCAGTGTTCTGACCTGGAAAATTTCATGCACTGTATATAGTCCATGGGGTTGCAAAGAGTTGGACATGACTGAGCAACTAACACTTTAAGTTTTCATGTCATATTCAAATTGCAGAAAATGAAATGCAAAGAGAAAACCTTGGGAAGAGTTGAAAAAGAAAAATTCTTACCTGTAGGAAAAGAATTACAGCAGAACCACGCCAAGAAGAGTGGAATGAAAAGTGTTGGGAGAAATTCCATCCTAAAATTCCGTATCCTGTGAAACTGTTCTTTAAAAGTGAAAGAGAATGCAATGTTTGCTGTTGCTGAAGGTGGTCAAGAAGAGATTGAATGACAAGAACGAGAGATGTTGGCTCTAATGTTTGCCTGTGTTATGTATGTTAGTGTTTTTGAGGAGTGTTACAAACGAAATCTCTTCTGAAGCTTCATTCTGGACATGAGCACATTGGAGACGGGAGCAGGGATGTCACAAAGAAGCTATATGTGCTCTTGAAAAGCCCAGAATCCCTGGTTTATGGCCTGCCTGTTAAAAGCCTTGTGTAGCAATATTCTGCACGACACCCAATTTCAGTTCAGTTCAGTCACTCAGTTGTATCTGACTCTTTGTGACCCCATGGACTACAGCATGCCAGGCTTCCCTGTCCATCACCGACTCCCAGACCTTACTCAAACTCAGGTCCATCGAATCAGTGCTGCCATCCAACCATCTCATCCTCTGTCATCCCCTTCTCCTCCCACCTTTAATCTTTCCCAGGATCAGGGTCTTTTCTAAGGAGTCAGTTCTTCACATCAGGTGGCCAAAGTACTGGAGTTTCAGCTTCAACATCAGTCCTTCCAATGAACACCCAGGACTGATCTCCTTTAGGATGGACTGGTTGGATCTTGCAGTCCAAGGGACTCTCAAGAGTCTTCTCCAACACCACAGTTCAAAAGCATCAAGTCTTCGGCGCTCAGCTTTCTTTGTAATTCAATTCTCACATCCATACGTGACATACTGGAAAACCTGCTGGACAGCCAATTTGGGAAATACCAAATTAGCTGACCTCCATGACCCTGAGATAGTGTGATTCTTTAGTAACTGGATAACATTTTCTTAGGGATTAAGACTAAAAGGCACACAGGAGATGAAAATAGGCCAAAAGGTAAATGAAAATTTCAAGAAAACGTGATTAAGTCTTACTTCTTAGAGTAAATATAAGATGAGTAGAAAATGTGTTACATCTCACTTCCTTAAATTCCTTCTTTCCATTTGATTTTGAAGTTACAGAGAAGTGGCCTGTAGGCTCCTGGCTTATGCTCCCCTTCCAATGTCAAAAGTGATAGCTGGCAATAGGTTCAACTTCTCTGAAATGCTGGTCATCATTGCTGACTGGACTGGCCCTTTACCTTTTCTTGTTTCTTTTCTCTTGTGTGTTGCTGCTATTACTATCATTGGTCCCCTTCCCCTCCCCCCCCCCTTTTTTAATCTTTAAGCCCATATGCTGTTACTCATGAGAAAATGACATCTCTCCACTACTGGAAATTCCAGAGATGTTTTAATGAAGGGATAGACTACCTACTATAAGTCACAATTTGTTTTCTTAATGTGTTGGGTTTTGAGTTTTAGGGACCTGTTAGTCCTGTGATTGTGGTGGTCCTATATTCGATGTAAGGTAGATGGCAGTTGGATAACACTTCTTCAGAATACCCATCCCAGTAACAATTCTAGATATGAGAGGTAAGATAGAATAATGGTTAAGTATGAAGACTCTGAAGCCAGATTGTCAGTTTGCAGCCTTTGTTGACTTTAGAGGAAGTTTCTTAACAAGAAGTTAATTGTGCTTTGGACTTCCCTGGTGGCTCAGTGGTAGAGAATCTGCCTGCCAAGCAGGAGATGCAGGTTTGATCCTTGGGTCGGAAAGATTCCCCTGGAGAAGGAGATACACTCCAGTATTCTTGCCTGGGAAATCCCATGGACAGAGGAGCCTAGCGGGCTACAGTCCATGAGGTCATAAAGAATTGGACGTGACTGAGCGGCTAAACAGCAGCAGCAGCAGTTGTGCTTTAGTTTTATTATCTGTGAAACTGAGAGTCACTCAGTCCTGTCCAATTCTTTGCGACCCCATGGACTATACTGTCCATGGAATTCTCCAGGCCAAAATACTGGAGTGGGTAGCCATTCCCGTTTCCAGGGGATCTTCCCAACCCAGAGAGTGAACCCAGGTCTCCGGCATTGCAGGCAGATTCCTTACCAGCTGAACCACCAGGGAAGCACTGTAATGCATGGATAATAATAGTCTCTTCCTATGAAGATTAAATGGGCCACTTAGAACAGTGTTTGACATTTAGTAAGCACATCAAAATTTTAATTAGGATCATAGTTGATAAATCTAGAAATGTATAAAGCTTATTTGTAACAGTATCTACCCTCATTATAATTTAGCATTACTGACTTTTTAAAAACCCAGCTGATAGCCAGGTAGGCATTGGGTTCCCTGCAGAAATCTTAGTCCCTGAGTAAATATTGAATCTTTTTTCTACTTGTTAATCCAGAAGGCTAATGAGCCTTTGTGCTAGGAGAATCATAACTTATTAACAGGTGGGAATTACCTTTTTCAAGGATATTTTAAGGTAAAATCTGCTTTTAGAATACTTAAGAAAATGATAGTGAGCCCTCAAAGGAGCTGAATGATGTAAGACAGTGTTAGATAACATTCATTTATGCTAAAGTATTTCCCACTAAAAGGTAGAACTTTTCTGCAGATGGTCAAGGAAAAATGGGCCCATCAGAGACAAATAGGATACTGTGAAAAGAAAATAGAAAGGATTTGATATTTTTAAAATATTTTAATTATTATAATTTTGAAAAATTTCAGGACTGTATACCAAACTAAATTTGGGTATTTGTTTTCTAGATGACAGGTTAGGGCAAACTACTGAGGTCTTTACCTGCTTTATACTCTGTTCCCTGGAGACGACACAGACTTGACTAATTTTCCTGACACCATGAAATTTCTTGGCCTTGTTTTGAAAAAAAAAGTGGTATTAAAAAAATCTTGATTGATATTAAATACTTTGGTTAACTTTTCCTGTCTAACCTAGCAAAGGGTCCCAACACCAGGGAAAGCAAAATGAAGTAAATTATGGTGGATTCTCAAAAGTGAGAGTGGGAGCTTCTATTAATAAATAGTTATTTGAAGAAAGTCATATAAGAAAGACTTGATAACATCTAGAGAGAGGCAAAAGACATAATAAAATACATATCAAAGAACAAAGCCATTTAGAGTTCTACAGAAGAACAATAAAAGGAACCAGGATTGTGAGCATTATCATCAACCTAAGGGGTTCTTATAATATGTTCTGAAGATTATGTCTTGATACTGTTTGGAATGAAGATAACTAGCTCTACCTTTAACATTAATTCGTTGTAACCCAAGATTCTCAAGTATGTTACTATCAAATTTCGACTAAGGATACATACAGTCATAAAGGGAGAAATTAAATTGCTTAGGTGTTTGCATAGGTACCCCTAAGAATACTATAGAAATAAGATGTCGTGTGGAAATATTACTGACTCCATCCTTAAGAAGTAACTGTGTGGGGAAAGTCTTTAATAACCCCAGCATGCTAGGATGTCCATATTTTCTTGACTAAAATAATATCCTAGTATGTATGTCTTTTAAAACTGGTTGTTATCTGGCCCAGTCATATTTTATACTTGAAGGGGATGCTGAAGATTGATTCCACAGATGAAAGAATGATTTGTCAAAACCTTGTGTTCAGAGTATTCTGGAACCTGGATTACACTCAGACTCGATTCCTAGAGAAGCTACACAGCTTGCTCACTAGAATCAGGACTGGGCTTCCTAACTTGATGTTTTCCTTTTCTGCTTCAGCAACTGTCCCTCAGGAAGTAGGTAGGAAGGAAGGGCTGGAGCATGGTAGGCATGATGCTTGAAATTGTTGACCACAGCCTTTACTGGCCACCAACGATCCTCACCTGCATACAACTGAAATTCTCTCTGTGTTTTTTTTTAAGTCATAGTCATGTATGAAAGAAGAGAGCAGACTTCTTAGTGGCATCTGCAAGAAAAAGTTAGCCCTTATATATACATTTAAATTCAGAAATAGTGAAGACATTTATTTTAAGAACTGGAATGTTAGAACAACTGTATCTGGGTCAGCCCTAAAGTGACTAAGAACTCCACATTTCAGGACATTTATTCTCTTGGCTGTTTTTGGTGCACGATGGTTCTGATGCCATCTCAGAATGATAACCACGGTCATATGGCACTTCATAGTTTGAAAACTTCCAAAATTAACTTATTTAGGCCTCACAGCTTTCACTTCACTTCACTCATGACTTCACTTTCACTTTTCACCTTCATGCGCTGGAGAAGGAAATGGCAACCCACTCCAGTGTTCTTGCCTGGAGAATCCCAGGGACGGGGGAGCCTGGTGGGCTTCCGTCTATGGGGTCGCACAGAGTCGGACACGACTGAGGCGACTTAGCAGTAGCAGCAGGCCTCACAGCCCGATAAAATAGATACCCATATTGTATAAAGGAAGCAAGTGAGGCTTAGATAATCTTAGGGCATGTTGCCTAAGATTATAGGTAAGAAATGGAGGGAGCAGTTCAGTCACTCAGTTGTGTCTGACCCAGCAACCCCATGGACTGCAGCATGCCAGGCTTCCCTGTCCATCACCAGCTCCCGGAGCTTGCTCAAATTCACGTCCACCGAATCGGTGATGCCATCCAATCAGCTTATCCTCTGTCGTCCCATTCTCCTGCCTTCAGATTTTCCCAGCATCAGGGTCTTTTCCACTGAGTCGTTTTTTACATCAGGTGGCCAGAGTATTGGAGATTCAGCATCAGTCTTTTCAATGAGTATTCAGAACTAATTTCCTTTACTATCGGCTGGTTGGATTTCCTTGTGATCCAAGGGACTCTCAAGTGTCTTCTCCAACATCACTGTTCAAAAGCATAAATTCTTTGGCACTCAACTTTTTTATGGTCCAACTCTCATTCATATGTGACTGCTGGAAAGACCATATCTTTGACCAAACAGACCTTTGTCGGCAAAGTAACGTCTCTGCTTTGTAACGTCTCTGCTGTCTAGGTTGGTCATAGCTTTTCTTTCAAGGAGCAAGCGTCTTTTAATTTCATGGCTGCAGTCACCATCCTCAGTGATTTTGGAGCCCAAGAAAATAAACTATTTCCATTGTTTCCCCATTTTTTTGCCATGAAGTGATGGGACCAGATGCTGTGATCTTAGTTTTTTGAATGTTGAGTTTTAAGCCAGCTTTTTCACTCTCCTCTTTCACTTCATCAAGAGGCTCTTCAGTTCCTCTTTGCTTTCTGCAATAAGGCTGGTATCATCCGCATTTCTGAGGTTATTGATATTTTTCCCAGCAGTTGTGATTCCAGCTTATGCTTCATCCACTGTGGCATTTCGCATGTTGTACTCTGCATATAAGTTAAATAAGCAAGGTGACAATATACAGCCTTGATGTACTCCTTTCCCAATTTGGAACCGGTGCATCGTTCCATGTCCGATTCTAACTTGCTTCTTGACCTGCAAACTGGTTTCTCAGGAGGCAGGTGAGGTGGTCAGGTATTCCCATGTCTAAGAATTTTCCACAGTTTGTTGTGATCCACACAAAGGCTTAAGCATGGTCAGTGAAACAGAAGTAGATGTTTTTCTGGAATTCTCTTGCTTTTTCTATGATCCAGCGGATGTTGGCAATTCGATCTCTGGTTCCTCTGCCTTTTCTATATCCAGCGTGAACATCTAGAAGTTCTTGGTTCATGTACTGTTGACGCCTGGCTTGGAGAATTTTGAGCATTACTTTGCTAGCGTGTGAGATGAGTACAGTTGTGCAGTAGTTTGAACCTTCTTTGGCGTTGCCTTTCTTTGGGATTGGAATGAAAACACCTTTCCCAGTCCTGTGGCCACTGCTGAGTTTTCCAAATTTACTGGCATATTGAGTGTAGCATTTTCACAGCAGTACTTGTATCCAGATCTTTTGACTTAATTTCCAGGAGAATCCACTGGGGACCTACCTGTTCATACCCTGTGCTCTGCTGGACACTATACGGAATACAGATAGACACAAAGTGTGTGTTCCCCAGTTATGGATATAAAAACCGGAGAACAGAATAGTAGTATTTAAGTTCAGAACTAACTTGAATGGTAGCAGGTGTGAAACCACAATAGGAAAAGCTTCTGTGGCAAAGATTGATCTTAAAATAGGTCGTGTGAAATGAGAAAATTTGAACACAATGTAAGATACTCAATATTAGCTGTAAAGAAAAGCATTTCTAGTGGTTCAGATTTCAGCCTAGCTCTACCCCACTTTCACTGCACACAAGATAGACTGCACCTCCTGATTGATACTGAAATATACATGAGTGTTGCCGTTTGAGTGTGGTGTTGGTGGAGATCTGGCAAGTAAATTAAGAATAAAAATATAGGCCTTGTTGAATGAGTGGGGAATAACAAGGGAGAAGTAAAATAACTCATGTAAACAGTTGGCAAGAAATGAGGTAAAACATTGGTTCACGAAATGGCACCTGATTTTTTAGCAGAAACTGCAGGCCGGAAGGGAGTGAAATGGAAAAGCCTACAACCAAGAATACTTTACCCACAAGACTCTCCTTCAGATTTGATGGATAATCAAAAGCTTTTATAGAGAACTAACAGAAGAATTCAGCACCACCAAACCAGCTTTACAAAAAACGTATAAGGAACTTCTCTAGCTGAAAAAGAAAAGGCCACAACTAGAAACAAGCTAAGAGACGAAAAAGCTCACAGGTAAAAGAAAACATTAAGGAAATCACCCACACACAAAGCTAGAAAGATTAAAAGACAAAAGTAGTAAAATCACACCTGTGTCCACAGTAAGCAGTTAAAGGATACACAGAGCAGTTAGATGTAAAACATGTTATCAAAATGTAACTGAGAGAGAAGGAGAGTGTAAATGGCAGGGTATTTAAAATGTGTTTGAAATTGAAAGATGAGTGACTTACAACACATGTGTTTATATAGACTACTATACCAAAACCTCCAGGTAATCACAAACCCCAAAATGTATAATAGATATAAACAAGAAGTAATCCAAAAAAGTACTGAAGATAGTCAACAAATCACAGAAGAGAACAAAAGGAAAAAGAGACCAAAGGGGGAAAGGCTGGAAGGGACAGACTGGAATTTGAGATGAACAGATAAAGACTACTGTATCTAAAGTAGACGACAAGGACGCACTGGATAGCAGAGGGAACTGTATTCAATATCTTAACCTGTAATGGGAAGGGATCTGAAAAAGAACATAATATAAATATTCTTTTATGTATGTTCTATATAACGTAATCATTTTTGTTGTACACCAGAGGGTTTACAACAGCTATAAATCAACTATACTTCAATTAAAAAACAAAAATTTTAAAAAGACAACATAAAATACAACACTGTACTTTTGCAGTGAAGGGAGTTTATATCAGTTCAGTATTTATTACTAAGGGAAAGGGCCTGATTTTTTAATGCTTTGGCTTTTCAGCATTTTTTTCTTTTTTTTTTTTTAACTTTAGAATTCAGATCCTCTTTGTTGCTGGAACAAAGCTAAATTCTTTTAGGAAAAAGAAGTTCTTTAGGTTAAAATACAAAATATTTTGAAAGCCATTTTTGCAAAATGCAGGTTCAGTTAGAAAATAATGAGAAAACTAAAAGGGACTTACCTGTAGTGGCCTTTTTTATATACTAAGGATAAAAAGATGTTTCTTTGCCCCCAACTTCAGCTTCATTGAGATGAAACTGTCACATAAAACTGTGTATATTTACAGAGTATGGTGGGATGATTTGACGTAAGTATTCTTTCTGAAATGATTACTAACAATCAGGTTAATATATTCCTCACTACACATCATTACTTTTTCTCTCCTTTTTGGTGATGAGAACATAGGTCTGCTCTCAGCAGATATCAGGTGTACTCAGTATTATTGACTATAATCAGCATCTCTACATTAGATCTCCAGAGCATATTCATTTTATAACTGAAGGCTTCTACCCATTGACCAGCATCTTCCCATCTCCCCGCGCCTAGCACCCCAGCCCCTGGTCAGCATCACTTTTACTCTGTTTCTGTGAGTTCATTTTTTTTTTCTTAAGGGTCCCCATGTAAGTGAGATTATATGGTATTTGTCTGGCTAATTGTTTTACTCAATGGTAAAGAATCCACCTGCAATGCTGAAGACTTGGGTTCAGTCCCTGCATTGGGAAGATCCCCTGGAGAAGGAAACGACAACCCACTCCAGTATTCTTGCCTGGAGAATCCCATGGACCGAGGAGTCTGGCAGACTACAGTTCATGGGGTCACAAGTGTCGAACACAACTTAATGACCATAAACAACAGCAGTGTCCTCTAGGTTTGTTCAGGTTGTTGCAAATGACAATTTCCTTCATTCTCGTGGCTGAGTGCTCCACTGTACATATGCACCACATCTTTATCCATTCATCTGTTGGCAGAGACTTAGGTTGTTTCCATGTCTTGGCTATTGTGAACAGTGCTGCAATGAAGATGGGAGTGCACGAATCTCTTCCAGATACTGATTTTGTTTTGAGGTCAGTTCGATATTTATTCTGACCCAGGAGGGCGCTGTTTTATTGCCTGTTTCTTTCCTCCTGTAAAGTCTTTGAGTCGGGACTGTGGAACTGTGGGTGGAGACAATGGCAGTCTTTTCTCTAAATGCTACCCCTGCTGTAGGACCTGAGCTCTAGGTGAAGGGGAAGGGTGCTCTCAGCTGCTTGTGAGGACTACCACCTCCTGAACGGCGCGGGGATGGGAGGTTGGGGTGGGTAGGGGCAGTGGGTAGGGGTTATTGGTGCCCCAGTATTCTCAGCCTCCATGTCTGAGGTAGAGCCTCAGTTTCAGAACAACACACACCTCTTACTATAAGCATCGTTGACATAGGAAACCAGCCTGTGGAATCCAGTGAGGCAATTTAAGACCTTTAGAACTGTGCCCTGGATCATAGAGTTGGGTAGTTAATCAGATTTCGTCGGTTTTTTCTTCAAGCTAACATCAGATGGTTAACCACAACTTCTTAAATCTTTTGTCTTTCAGATGAAAGTCTGATTCTGACAGTAGAAGAAAATTTTTGGTTACTACTTTTGTTCCTAATTGAGGAAAGCCTGATTTTTACTGTTTGTGAAGGATAATCAGTCTTCTCACAGGATTACTGAGAGGATGAAATGAGTTCTTTTTTTAATGCCTGGTGTATCAGTGGACATCCAATAAAGGGCAGCTTTTGTTTATGTTTACCAGTTTTTTGTATGCAGTGTCACCAGTTGGTAGAGGGCTTTTAATTGCCATGAAAGTAAAAGTGAAGTCACCCAGTTGTGTCTGACTCTTTACGACCCCATAGACTGTAGCCTACCAGGCTCCTCCATCCATGGCATTTTCCAGGCAAGAGTACTGGAGTGGGTTGCCTGAATCAAAGGATTAAGATAAATCTTAATAACTGAAGAACAGCCTGTGTGGTTGCTAGAAACTTGAAATTAGGATGGGCAGTAATGATCACTAAAGGCACATGAGACTTCTCAGGACATCTAGCCTCAAGAGGAGCAGAGTAATTACTTCTGTGCATGTTTAAACAGCATCTGAATCTATCGTGCTAGCCTTGGGGTACTTTAGGTGTTATTTATTAAAGAATGATTTAGTACAAACGGACAGATGGGGGCTTCCCCAGTAGCTCAGTGGTAAAGAATCTTCCTGCTATGCAGGAGACGTAGGAGCCGTGGGTTCTATCCCTGGGTGAGGAAGATCTGGAGGAGGGCATGGCAACCCAGTCCAGTATTCTTGCTGGGAAATCCCATGGACAGAAGCCTGCCATGGGGTCGCAAAGAGTCAGAGACAACTGAGGCCACTGAGCATGCACACAGATGGGACAGGTGGAGGTATGTGTTTGCCCCTGCCCCCACCAGAGTATTCTGAGGACGTGTGCGAAGTGCGGAGATGTATATGGACTGAAAAGTGTGTATCTAGAATGAGCACCTTGCTGCTTTTCTGTGTGCCATTCAGAGCTGCTGTACTGAAACCTACCTGCTGTGCCAGTGTCACTGGCAAAGGGGAAAAGGGAACAGGAAAGTCTTAACCTTGAGGTTTTAGATATTAAATTCCCTTACTCAACCTTGACCTTCATGATGGATTAAAAGTGCAAGGACAGGCAGACACGGCAAGAATCGACACCTCTCTTTTGTGTCCAAAGCTGTCCTACAACATGCCCAGCTTTCAACCTCGTTGGCTTTGTCTGCCAGGGTGCTCACTTCCCCAGTGTACTTCAGAAACCCTGTTTCCCCCATTGCCTTAGAGTGGTTGGGATATAGTAATTCTGACAGATTCCTTTCCCCAGGCATATTAATGGTGGTTCTTTAAAAGAGGGGACTTAGTAATTCAGAGAAGCTTCCCTGATTTCATTTTTAGACAAAACCTGTAGAGAAGTGGCTCGTGTATTAGCATCCTTTGGGGGAGCTTTTACAAAATTCAAGAGCTCTGGACCTGCTTCCAGAGGTTCTCATTTAATTGATGGTTGATGAGGCTGGTGTTCTTTGGAGAATTGTGTTTCTCCAAAAATTTCCTAGGAGATTTAGTCAGAATTGAGAAATAAAAAGGGGCTCCTTGTGGATAGGCCTTCTACCCCAGATGAAAGCTTCTCACTCACCTGCTCTGTCTTGGTGAGCTAACCCTTGGTCAGAGGGAGGAAAAGTTTCTAGTCTTTATAGAGGAAATAATAGTCAACTTTTTGATTTCCCCTCTTCACACTCTGCCTGTACTAGGTGATGGAAAAAGAAGGTTCCTCTCTCCTGGTTGAAGTCTGAAAGCTTCAGTTATTAATAAAAGATATTTCCACTACAGAGAATGGCCTGTTCCCCCTAAGCCAAACATGATCTTTATTGGTTTCTAGTCTGACACCTTAGGCTGCTGTTTGCAGGGTTTCCTAAGTTTTTTTCCTTTTGTGCCATTGAGATCCTTTGGTGAGCCTATGAAGCCTTGGACCCCTTCTCAAGTTAAATACTTTAAATGTAGAAAATAAAATGCATAACATTACAATAGAAAAAAGTTATATTGAAATAGTTATTGAAGTAATAAAACTTGAACAGTAATACATGCTTCTTTACTGATAAATTAAGTAACACTAGCAGTCGGTCTAATTATTTCAAAGTAGTGATAAATGTGAAAAACTATGATGTAATAATGAAGCATCTGGTTTCTATTCGAGATAAACTCAAAGATACTGATAATACTCCTGTGGTTTTTTGCCAACATTTATAGTCAAAAACACTGCTAAATTTTATTTTAAGCTTGTGGAAATAAATATATACTTTTTCTTATCCTTGCCCTGGTATACCTGAGAATCCTATATGCTTCAGTTAAATATTGATACATTAATATGTTAGTCTTCTTTTTACAGGTGTGAAGCAGCAACTTAAGACTGTAGTTTTTCCTAAGAATGAGTTTCCCTGCTTGAGTATTTCCCAAATCCCTCTTTTGGTCCTAAGGCTTACATAATCTTGTTTTTCAGCATAAACTGAGTGCTTTATCAGATTTTCTGCAGAGCATTAGCTGGATAAGCTAGATAGCTCCTTTCTGAACTCCCACAGTGCTAATGAGAGTGGTTTGATGTTACAGGAATACAAGCGCAAGTTAGCCAGAGTTTCCCTGGTACGCAAAGAACTCAGGTCCCGGATCCAGAGCCTGCCGGACTTATCTCGATTGCCCAATGTCACTGGCAGCCACATGCACCTGCCCTTTGCGGGGGACATCTACAGTGAAGATTGATGACCAGTCTCTTTCCAGGGCCCAGGACTTTGCAAGAGATGGAGACAGGTTAGGTGGATAGTGCTGTAGTGTTATTTTTGTATATTGTTGAGAGAGTGACATTAACAAAAAGAAATGACAGGTAATTTATAAAATTGTTTAAAATGTTGGTTTGTTTACTATTTTATTGGTAAGTTAACATGACTTAGTTTAAACAAAGTGAATCTATGTGTATTAAGCTCACAAGTAGTGATTATTTTCAAAAGATCTTTTTGTAAATTTTTTTGATCCAGGGCCTTGTGAGAAATTTCCATGTTTCTATTTCTTCATGTATTTTCAAATGTTTTTCTTTATTTTCTTCAGTATCTAATCAGTGTATAGTATGTGATTCCTAAAGGGTAAGAACTAATCAGGTTGGTTGAGACTTTATTATGGTATAGTTAGGACTTGATTGTAGAAGGGACTAGGTGTTTCAACTTGATTTTCACCCTTCTCCTCAACCAAAACATCAGTTCTGTGCCTCTCAACACTTTAGATTCCTTATTCCCCAGAGGTCGGTCATTTAATACTAAAAATGGATGTTGTTTTGAGGGTCAGATCAGAACCTAGAGAACTTTTCCACAACAGGTGTTTCATCCCAACAGCCACAGTGTAGGATAAAAGGAGTGTTATATAGGGACCCCTTGATTAAAAGCTGTTTAGAGTTATTTAGGTAGATAGCTATAAAAATGCTTTTGGAAATGTTTAAAAAAAAATTGACATTGTACCAAGAGAACAACTCTGATTCTGGAATCTCTGTTTGTCAAATCAAGCTCCTTTTAACATAATTGATCCCTTTAACATAAAAAGCCATCTGTGGGATTAAAAGAAGAGTAAAATAATGGTACCTTAATATTCTCTTAGCCATTTAACTTTTAAAAACAGTAGTATTTTTAGCTCTAATATCTCATGAACTCAATATTCATTAATGTTCAGTAAAGTTGCCTGGAACATTTTTAATGTTTCCTTAAGGTTTTTGAATTACGTATAAATGGGAATTAAGCAGTCCTACACTACAGGGTAGATATGGTAAATATTATATTTGTATATTTAGAATTACCAAAACAAATGTACTTTTACCTTTTATTTCTAACCCTGTGTTAGAGCAATTGCATGCTCTCCTGCTTTCTCTTTAAATCACACTGTTAAGCTGTGGATTTTGTACTCAGTGATTACTTAGGATAAACATTTTTTTTCATTCATTACATATTAGACATTTTTCTTTTTGTTGTAAGAAGATTCATCTTAGTCAATAAAACAGCTTTTTAAATCCCACAGGTCAGTTATGTCTCACTAGTCTGAATGGCTTCACTCTTTCTCAGTATTAGAAATTATAGTCAAAGTGAATTTACTATATGTGAAGGAGAAAGCCAGTATTTCATTTTAGCAGCCAGTAGTTTTCAGAACGGTGCTTTGAACGGTTTGGCCTCTCCAAAACAGACACACGTAGTTCCCACCCATACGTGGCTTATATTCCAAAGGTTTTTAGTGAACTTTTGGGACTCGGGGCACATTTTTCCACAGGAACAGTAGTAATTAGGTTCCCTGTGAACACTCCCACAGAGAGCTCACCCAGGAACCTAATCCACTTAACCATGAATGTACTGAACTTGTAATGTGGTTGACAAATTACGAGTAGTAGACCCTGACCAGCATTTGTAACATCACTCTGCACTAAGGAAATGGTGTGTAGCAGCCAGACGTAGACATTGGGGTGCCTCTCTGTCTTGTGTGCCTCTGTCCCTAGGTGTAGGCTGCGTAAGGAGAAGACTCAGCGTGGGGTGGAGGGTGTGGCAAATGCACGATTATCGAAACCTGGTTATACCTGTTACAGAAGCATGCCACTTTGTTAAAGTGAAAACAAAACTTGTATATTGACTTATTTTTTAGCATCTTGACCTTATTTATGAGCTACTAAAGTGGTGACTTATTCAAAATACATTTTTGTTTTCCATTTAATACTAATTTATAAACTATGTACTCCTGGGAAGATTTGAAACCTACTAGAAGTTTGTTGAAATATTTTCACCATTTAAGAAAGACTTCTGATTTAGATACTGATTTTAATGCCAGTATCTGCTCTAAATATTTATTATAAAAATGCATTATTTTTTTTAAAGAGCTTGATGCAATTTGTGGTAAGTGATTGTACTCAACCTGAATCCTACCCCCGGTTTTCCCCTTTGACCAAGTCTTCACAAGCTTTCAGTTGTTGGTTAATTCACTGACCATGAACACAAATGATATGGTCTGCTTTAGAAGTCTTGATAGTTAATGTGGTAAGCCTTAGCAGTAAATAGCCTTCCTTTCTAAAAGGGGGACTAAAATTTCTCAAGAAACTTTAGCTGGGTTAGCTGGGGGTACTCTAATACCAAATTCTAAATCATGAACATTTTCTTCACTGTGTACGTGAGGCAAATCATGCATTTTGAGTGCAGCTTGGCCTGGCCCCTCAAGAGAAAAGCATGTCACCATACTTGCAGTAGGCATATTTGGTTTGAATGGATACCATCACTCTTTTCTCCACAAACAGTGCAGAGAGCTGTCTGGAGTGGCAATTTGAACAGATTCCCTGGTGTTCCCTCTGCTCCTTCTATCAATACAGTAAGTAAAAGAACCACATGGGGGAGCCTGGGAATCTGGGAAAATCAGCTGTGCTCAATAGCCAACCTCCCCTTCTAGGAAAACCAGTCCAGGTGCAGCTATTTTGGTACCTCATCTCACATGCACTCTGAATCAGGGTTTTTCTATAAGAACTCTTTCAGGATCAGCAAAAGCTGAGATGACCTGGTCATCTTGATTTGCAAAATTAAAACCAGGTTGTTGGTTGTCATTGTAGATGAGCAACTCATCTATTATTATTGAACTGTTCTGAGAAATCTTCAGAAAGAAAGCTCTCAAAAGTACAAATTAATTAGGAAAGTTAGACTGTCCTTTCTGAATTTTCCATTCAAAAAATTTATATGAAATAACTTAAAGCTACTAAACTGCTTTGTATTCTATTAAGAAGTAGCTTCTAAGCGGCAGTCTTAATAGTTGTTGCACTATATCACAGCTTTTTAAAGTGTAAACTCAGTTCTTCTCTGTATAGAAAGGGAGCATTGTGTTACTTACTGAATTTATTTATACAGAGCGTTTGTTGCTATCTGTAATTCCAGCCATCCACACGAGTCTGTTCTGAGGTGGCAGTAGCACATGGGAAGATGAAGTCTCCCTGTTTCTTTACCCCCTTTTCTTTGCTTGTATCTGATGACAATATAAGATGTTCTTAATAAAGTTTTACGTTCTTTTTGAGATGTGCAGATCATTTTTGTGTATTTGCTCAGGTGGATATGGGGTGAGGAGGGGAGATGAGGATGGACCGGGAGGGAAGGAAAGTGCTGGAAGTATTCAGCAGTGGTATGGTGGAGAAGACTCTTGAGAGTCCCTTGGACTGCAGGGAGATCCAACCAGTCCATTCTGAAGGAGATCAGCCCTGGGATTTCTTTGGAAGGAATGATGCTAAAGCTGAAACTCCAGTACTTTGGCCACCTCATGCGAAGAGTTGACTCATTGGAAAAGACTCTGATGCTGGGAGGGATTGGGGGCAGTAGGAGAAGGGGACGACAGAGGATGAGATGGCTGGATGGCATCACTGACTCGATGGACGTGAGTCTGAGTGAACTCTGGGAGTTGGTGATGGACAGGGAGGCCTGGCATGCTGCGATTCATGGGGTCACAAAGAGTCAGACACGACTGAGCGACTGATCTGATCTGATGGTGGAGAAACCGCCAAAGGAAATTCCAGTTGCTTGGTCAGTGAGAACCAAACTTGAGCGAACATCAGTAGCACCTGGAGGGCTTATTAAACTAGAGATTGCGGGGCTCCACCCTCAGAGGTACTGGGGTAAGGCCTGATTACATTCCTAACAATTTGATGCTGATGCCACTGAGTTTGACAACCATTGCTCTAAACCAGCTTTAAAGTCTGTGACTTGCGTGGTGACTTAAAATTCCAGGTAATTCCATGCAATTCCAAGTAATAATAAGAGTATGGGTTTTACAGTTCATTATGTAACAAGTTCTTTGGGCAGAGAATGAAACTGCATCTTCTTTTATGATCTGCTGCACAGTCTTAAGTGCCTTTGAATCAGCAGATTCACTTACAGTACCTTGAACTCTCTGGAGTACAGGTCCTCTTGCCACATTTAAAGCAGAACTGGAAAATACTAGAAATCTTAAGGAATCTCTAGGGCACTGTTTGCTAAACTTTCATAAGTCTCTCTTGGGACATTTGCAGGAAGGGCACATACCTCCTGGATCAGAATTCTCTGTGATTTTACCATCTAGAAGTTTGAGAGAGCTAGTCCTTAGGCCAGTGCCCCTGGCTCCCCACCCCTGGATGGCCTCTGGTCACTTTATCTGAATTCGGGGGCTTCCCGTTGCCATTCCACTATTTCCCCCTGTGGCAGTAGGTTTTATATAGGGGAACTTCTATCCAGAGATTCTGTTTGGAAGATTTGGGATAGACCTGGAAATCAGCATTTTAAATGAGCTACGTGATGATTCTGATGCAGGTAATTCTTGACTGCGCTTTGGGAAACAGTGCCCTACTGAGCAAATTATGGTCTATAACACACTGATGGTAGGTCTCACATATATGTAACTTACTATACACCAGGACTGCTGTAAGCACTTCACATAAGTTTTGTGATAGATGGCTCTGATTACTCCAGTTTTACCTATGGAGAAGCTAAAGTGAGTGCAAGTTGCTCAGTCGTGTCTGACTCTTTACAACCCCATGGACTATAGAGTCCATGGAATTTCTCTCCAGGCCAGAATACTGGAGTGGGTAGCTGTTCCCTTCTCCAGGAGATCTTCCTAACCCAGGGATCGAACCCAGGTCTCCTGCATTGCAGGTGGCTTCTTTACCAGTTGAGTCACAAGAGAAAGCCAAGAATACTGGAGTGTGTCGCCTATCCCTTCTCCAGTGGATCTTCCCGACCCAGGAATTGAACCCAGGTCTCCTGCATTGCAGGCAGATTCTTTACCAGCTGAGCTACCAGGGAAGCCCATGGAGAAGCCTAAGATGCAGACCCCGAACAAGTCAAATGGTGAAGCCGGGATTCAGACCCAGCTCCAAGTTTGACTCTGAGCCTATGCTTCTGAACTACCACACGATGCTGCCTGTTAAGTTGATACGTTGTGTAGCAGCTCCACCATCACATATCACATTTTGCATAATGTGAAGTTATGATGCAAACATTCAAATTAAAAAGAAACATCCTATCTGGAAGCACTGCTGAAGAAGGGGCGCTTACGAAAAGCTATGACACCCAGTTGTCTTGTGTTGTTTTCACTGAGGTCAAACGTAACATAAAATTCACCATTTTAAAGTGTGCTCTGGCAGGAAATACATTGATGAGTAACATTATTGTGCAGCCATCAGCACCACCCACCTTTAAAACATCTCCAAAGTCTTCCGCATATAAAACTCTACCCGTTAAACAGAACGCCTTAGTCCTTGCAGCCATTTCACTGTCTCTATGAATCTGACTTCCCCAGGTATATAAGTGGAATTATAAAATATTCGTTCTTTTGTGCCTACCTCATTAAAGTTAGCACAATTCACTCTAGGTTCATTCATGTTGTATCATGTGTCAGAATTTCCTTTCTTCTTAAGGCTCAGTAATATTGCATTGTATGGATACACCCAATTTTGTTTATTCATTCATCTGTCAGTGGACCCTGGATTCCACCTTATGTACTTATTATTTATTTTTTATCTCTTGGCTGTGCTGCACAGCATGTGAGATTGCTTCTGTCTTTTGACTATTGTGAATAATACATCTATAAGCATGGGTGTGCAAATATCTGTGCAAGTCCCTACTTTGATTTCCAATTGCTTTTTTTCAAAGCAGTTATTTGTATTCATATCAACAAAGAGTTAGAATGAGCTGTTGTAGGGATAGTTATCTTAGACAACATTTCAGTGAATACCTACTGTGTTTAAGGTATTAAATCTTTTGAGATATACAGAGATTATTCAACTGCATGGCTGCTCTCAAAAGGTTTACAGTCTAGTGGGAATGGAATATGATAACACTTTAGAATTGACCAAAGTGTGCTTTTATTTTTAAACTACCATATTTCTTCCAAGCCAGTAGTTCCATAGGCCAGCAGTATTAGCCTCAGCTGGGAACTTCTTTACAATGCTGAAGTCTCAGTCTCTAGATCTACTGAATTGGAAAATCTGAGGTTGCAGACCAGCAGTGTATCCTTTACACAAGCCCTCTAGGTAGTCCTGATGCACACGAAAGTTCCAGGCTTGTTTTGTGTACCACTGTTGCAGGCAGTCGACAGCTTACCTCAGCACTTTATTGTCAAGTATGGAAAAGCTTTAGAGGGAATAAAAGGACTTGGTGCAACAAAAGCAATTGTAAAATAGTACACTTTTCTGGCAAGCCAAGAAATGCTTTTCATCTGCATTATTTCTACATTTTGGAAACCGCCTGTCTCCACGCTGGCAAATTTCTCCATATTTTCTTATTTCATTTCTCTGTCCAGGGTATCTCTTGTCCTTTGCTTCTGAGGATGGTAGAGTGAAGGAGAAACAGCGATGCAGTCCGGAGTCCGACCATCATCTGCCTTATCGAAAAGGCTGACTAGCCCTTTGTATGTTTATACTACCACAGGTTTAGCTGTTTGAATTACTGAAATCCCTGTGATTTTATTTTCAACTTGCTGGATACCATCAAAGATGAAAAACTATATTTTCCTCCCCGTGCCCCTTTTTCTTGGCTGCACGGGGTCTTTCTGTTGCAGCACACAGGCACGCTGACTCAGAACCTGTGGCTCATGGGCTTAGCTGCCCCGTGGCATGTGGGATCTTAGCTTCCCAACCCGGGATCCAACCCACTTCTCCCTCATTGCAATGCAGATTCTTAACCACTGGATCACCAGGGAAGTCCTTTTATTGCCCTTTTTATAAATGGATCACTGATTAAAATGGAATGACTGAAGTGAATTTCAGAAGTAATTGTATTTCACATTTGAATTCTCTGCATCATGGAAAAGGTACAAAATTGAAATTTTGATTTAAGGGAAATTGTTATGCAGAGCCATTGGCTTATTATTCAGATATATTTAGAAAAATTCAGTTGCATTGTTTAGTTAGATTTATCATCTTAAAGTCATATTACAAATATACAAAGAAATACTTGTTTTAAATAAAACTTGTGTTTACTTATGGAAATACAAGTTAAGAAATTTTAAGAAGTTTAAATCATATATTAATACACGGCTTTTTCGAAATATCACATTAGTATTTAGTGTCTCTTTTTTCCAGCTCTTGATATTTATGTTGTAAAATCTTATAGTACTTTTATGGGGTCAGGTTACTAGCAGAGAGCTCACAATGCTGTTTGATTGTTAGGTATTTGTATAATTTGGTGATAAACTGCCATAAGGTGGTTGTGGTTTTGGTTGTGGTTTTGTGATTTGAGCTGTTAGACTGCAGCTGGAGTGTGCTTAAGTGAGGGAAATTTAGTTTTCATTGTTCTTTTGAGTTGGTGTTTGAGCTTCCCAGGTGGTGCTAGTGGTAAAGAACCCGCCTGGCAGTGCAGGACATGTAAGAGACTAGGGTTTGATCCCTGGGTCAGGAAGATCCCCTGGAGGAGAGCATGGCAACCTACTCCAGTATTCTTGCCTGGAGCATTCTATGGACAGAAAAGCCTGGCAGGCTATGATCCATGGGGGCTGCAAAGAGTCGGACATGACTGAGCAAGTAACACTTTCACTTTTAAGCTCTGCAGCACTTCAGGCATGTTTCATGTCCAGTTCTTTGTACCTTTATCTAGTTGATAGCGCGTGACACCCTAGCCTAGTCATTAGTGCTCAGCAGTCTCCCTGTTAGAATTGCTAGTCTTTCCCTGTCTTAGAAAGCATGAGGAAGAAAGACTAACTTCTTTCTAGTCTTGCTTTTATGTCCACTGTTGAGCCCAGCAGTTACAATTATGATAAAGTTCTATATAAGTGGCATAAAGCTCTTTTTCTAGTTGGGTGTAATTTTCCCACCAGGAACCAATAAAAATTGAACTGCTAATGATGGAGCCAACTGATTGGTTCAAGTAGAATTTTTTCTTACCCAGGTTTTATAACATGGTTTAGATCTTTTTTTTAAGGCTAGTGTGTTTTTTGAAACAAATGACTTAGAAATAATATACAGAAAATTTAATTATTTTAATATAGAAGAAGTGTTTTCTAAGTGTTTTTTAAAAAGCTCCATATTATTAATTTAAAAATCCTTGTAGTTACATAATGTAACAGTTGGTACTTCAAATAACCCAGGGCAATAGGTAAGCAATTTTATTTTCAGATGTTACATAAGCATAGTCATATATGAATTTAAATATTCACTAGATATATATTTTGCAGATTAATAATTACTTTTGAATACTTTAATTAGGTTAGATACAATGAAGAGATTCCCCAAGTGCTTATTTCCTGTCATTTTAGAAATTTTAAATAGTTGCTTTCACTATAAAAAGTTTAGAGTCAGTGTTGAGCATCATTTGGTTAAAACATTCAGTTCAAATTTTCTTTTATTTTTAAACTTTACAATATTGTAAAATAAAATTAAAAAAAAAAAAAAAGGACATAAGCCAGATAGCTGTGTTGGAAAAGAGTAAGATTGGAGAATATGAGAAAATTTGGAAATGAGAAAAACCTAATAGTTAATTTATTCATTTAACAAATATGCATTAAACATAATACTCTGTGTTATTTCTAGGCTTGGGGATATAGATGTGAATAAAACAGCTGCACACAAAACCAAAAAAAAAAACAAAACCAAACATTCAGTTCAGTTCAGTCACTCAGTTGTGTCCAACTCGTTGCGACCCCATGAACCCCAGCACGCCAGGCCTCCCTGTCCATCACCAGCTCCCAGAGTCCACCCAAATCCATGTCCATTGAGTAGGTGATGCCATCCAACCATCTCGTCCTCTATCGTCCCCTTCTCCTCCTGCCCTCAATCTTTCCCAGAATCAGGGTCTTTTCAAATGAGTCAGTTCTTCACATCAGGTGGCAAAAGCATTGGAGTTTCAGCTTCAACATCAGTCCTTCCAGTGAATATTCAGAACTGATTTCCGTTAGGATGGACTGGTTGGATCTCCTTGGAGTCCAAGGGACTCTCAAGAGTCTTCTCCAACACCACAGTTCAAAAGCATCAATTTTTCGGTGCTCAGCTTTCTTTATAGTCCAACTCTCACATCCATACATGACCACTGGAAAAACCATAGCCTTGACTAAATGGACCTTTGTTGACAAAGTAAT
>NW_011494858.1:2160147-2161573 GCF_000754665.1 Bison bison bison
AGTGGCAACCCACTCCACTGTTCTTGCCTGGAGAATCCCAGGGACGGGGGAGCCTGGTGGGCTGCTGTCTATGGGGTCACACAGAGTCGGACACGACTGAAGCGACTTAGCAGCAGAATGCTTCTGCACATTGTACTTTTCTAAAGGATGAAACTGTCAGTAGTTATTTGCAGAGGTCTTCAGATAAAAAAGACTAAGCACTTACTTTCTAGAAAGACATAGCATCAAGAGCCAACAAAATTCAGCCGTGAAGTCAAAATTGTATCATCTTCAGTTCTTCTCAGGCTGGAGAGTAGTTTTATCCTGGAACTCTGCAAGTATGCCGTTTGTCTGAACCCATGTCGTGTTTCCTTTAGAGCAGGGACGACACATGTATGTCATACATGCCCTTCTTCCCATGGGTTGCTGTCTCTTTTTTATGGCAAATATCTTTAATTCTATGAAGCCTGAATGTGTCCTCAAAAATCAGAGCTCCAGGCAGCCATCACCAGTTGACTGGAGTTGGAACAGGAATTGAAATACATTTCTTTGCTGTTTAGGTGAAAAGTCTAATGAGCTCTTTACAGTTTCAAAAATGGTGCCAACTGAACTGTAGTAACCACAAAGAGGAAGATAGTCTCAGAGTTTGTAGTTTCCCAAGAAAACCATAGCTTCCCAATCCAGAATTCCCATTTCAGCTTTTCAAGATTGTATTGACCTAAGCTGTCAGAAGCCCAGTTAATAGTGGTGCATGGTGTTGGGAAGATCCCGTGGAGAAGGGCATGGCAACCTGCTCCGGTATTCTTGTCCGAGAAATCCCATGGACAGGGGAGTCTGGTGGTCGCAAAGAGTCAGACATGACTGAGTGACTAAGTACATGCACACATGGTGTCTAAGTAAATGCCTCCTTTCCATTTCATGTAGCAAATGTAGTTTCTGTTGGTTTTGAATGAATATGTTGAGCCTTTAATATGTGGTAGTTACCATACCGGAAGCTGAGAGAATTCAAGCGTGAGTGAGCTGCACCTCTGCCCTTACAGAACTCAGTTCTAATGTGGGAAGCAGATACTGACTATATTATAATGTCATCAGTTCTATGCAAGTGGTATGAAAAAATGTGCAACACTGAGAAAAGAACGGTTTCGATGTCTGTGGGGAACAGTTGGATAGAGCTTTGTTTTCTTTTTGGCCACTTAATTTTTTAATTGAAGGATAATTGCTTTACAGAATTTTGTTGTCTTCTGTCAGATGTCAACAAGAATCAGCCATAGGTACACCCATGTCCCCTCCCTCTCAAACCTCCCTGCCATCTCCCTCCCCATCTCACCCTTCTATATTGTCACAGTGCCCATTTGAGTTCCCTGAGTCATACAGCAAATTCCCATTGGCTGTCTATTTTACATATGGCATCATAAATTTCCACGTTACTCTCTCCATACAACTCACC
>NW_011494858.1:2161673-2171619 GCF_000754665.1 Bison bison bison
CATGACCACTGGAAAAACCATAGCCTTGACTAAATGGACCTTTGTTGACAAAGTAATGTCTCTGCTTTTCAATATGCTATTGAAAAGGTTGGTCATAACTTTCCTTCCAAGGAGTAAGCGTCTTTTAATTTCATGGCTGCGGTCACCATATGCAGTGATTTTGGAGCCCAGAAAAATAGAGTCAGCCACTGTTTCCACTGTTTCCTCATCTATTTCCCATGAAGTGATGGGACCAGATGCCATGATCTTCATTTTCTGAATGTTGAGCTTTAAGCCAACTTTTTCACTCTCCTCTTTCACTTTCATTAAGAGGCTCTTTAGTTCTTCACTTCTGCCATAAGAGTGGCATCATCTGCACATCTGAGATTATTGATATTTCTCCCGGCAATCTTGATTCCAGCTTGTGCTTCCTCCAGCCCAGTGTTTCTCATGATGTACTCTGTATATCAGGTAAATAAGCAGGGTGACAATATACAGCCTTGATGTACTCCTTTTCCTATCTGGAACTAGTCTGTTGTTCCATGTCCAGTTCTAACTGTTGCTTCCTGATCTGCATACAGGTTTCTCAAGAGGCAGGTCAGGTAGTCTGGTATTCCCTTCTCTTTCAGAATTTTCCACAGTTTATTGTGATCCACACAGTCAAAGGCTTTGGCATAGTCAATAAAGTAGAAATAGATGTTTTTCTGGAACTCTCTTTTTCGATGATCGAGCAGATGTTGGCAATTTATTACTCTTCCATATTTGCATTTATTTTTGACCATGCTGCACAGCTTGTGGGATTTCATTATAATAGTTCCCCAACCAGGGATAGAACTCATGCCCCACTCAGTGGAAGCACAGAGTCTTAACCACTGGACTGATAGGGAAGCCCTTCATTTTTGTTTATGAACATTGGTTTCCGTTTTTGTTACATTACTCGGTGCATTACATGGATATGATAGCAGTGTGTCGAGTTTTTTGGGTACTGTACTAGAAATCTTATTTATTGATACAATGTTAAGGATATATAGACTTCTTTCATTGTATGCTACTTAATGAAATTGTGATTTGTATTTTATGTTGTCCTAGAATGCTTCTAGGAGAAGGCCACGGCAACCCACTCCAGTACTCTTGCCTGGAAAATCCCATGGACGGAGGAGCCTGGTGGGCTGCAGTCCATGGGGTCGCAAAGAGTCGGATATGACCGAGCGACTTCTGTTTCACTTTCATGCATTGGAGAAGGCAGTGGCAACCCACTCCACTGTTCTTGCCTGGAGAATCCCAGGGATGGGGGAGCCTGGTGGGCTGCCGTCTATGGGGTCGCGAAGAGTCAGACACGACTGGGAGACTTCACTTTCACTTTTCACTTTCATGCATTGGAGAAGGAAATGGCAACCCACTCCAGTGTTCTTGCCTGGAGAATCCCAGGGACGGGGGAGCCTGGTGGGCTGCCGTCTATGGGGTCGCACAGAGTCGGACGCGACTGAGGTGACAGCAGCAGCAGCAGCATCCTGCACTGGCAGGCAGATTCTGCACCACTGGACCACGAGGGAAGTCCTTGGAAAGAGCATTATAGAAAAGAGGAATGACATTTGACTTTATCTCTGTCAGCTCACCATGCATCAAACAATGAAAAAGATTTTTTTTAGTGTGTTCTTTACCTGTGTGTCAACAACACTGATGGATTAAATGAAAATTAAATGAAATACTGTATATAAACATTTTGCTCATTAAATGTTACTCATATTGAATAATATGACTAACTTTAGAGCAGGTCTTTTGGAAAGAAGGGTAAGGTTTTAAGGAAAAACCTGATTTCAGGCATGTGCTACCTGCTGCATGGGCTAGACAACACAAGCTGTCTTGAGAATTGTTCCTCGCCCTTCACCACTACCCCATGCCACAGCTGTATGTATGTATGTATGTATGTATGTATGTGTGCATGTATGTGTGTGTACACACGTTTCTCTTCTCTGTGGCAAAAAAAGTGATGCAGTTTTTTATTCTACTCATGTTGTTGGAAATGCAGTGGTTAGAACATGATGTTTAGTTTCATAAAACCTGACTCTGTATCTGAACTCACTTGCAACAATTGTTAGACTATGGACCGGTAAAATAAAGATCCTAGCAGATAAAAATGAAACATGGTGTGCAGTCTGATTTCTTTCACTCTGTCGTCATCATGACTGATATTGACTGTCTGATGGGGAGAGATGGTCAGACTGCAGACCAAGGACTGTGCTACTCATTCTTGCTGCTAACTAGCTAGATTTAGTTTTTGGTAAATGCAGCAGCTAGTTTGTTTAACCACATAATTTGAGGAATGACATTTCTGACTGTGAAGATTTGAGGCAACAGCGAGAACTGTGTACTGACTAAGGTGAAATATATGAATCCTCCTTGGAAGAGCATCCATCACCCAGCTTTGGCTGTGTCTCTCAGACCGGGACCTGTAAGATACACACTCAAGTGAGGGTTCTGTTCCTAGCTTAACCTAAGCACTAATTTGTGGGAATGTACTATATTTTCCTGCTTTTATTGAAGTTTAATGATTCCCCTACAAGAGCTTAATGGCTTTCATATATAACTGAGGTTATGGGGCTTCCCTGGTGATGCAATGTGGAAGTCTCAGGTTCAATCCCTGGGTGCAGGAAAATCCCCTGGAGAAGGAACTGGCAACCCACTCCAGCACTCTGGCCTGGAGGATCCCATGGACAGAGGAGCCTGGTGGGCTACAGTCCATGGGGTCTTACAGAATCTGACATGACTGGGTGGCTAACACACATAGACACACACACCTGGGGGTTCAGTGGTTAAGGACCCACCTGCCAGTGCAGGAGATGCGAGTTCAATCCCTGATCTGGAAAGATTCCACATGCCATGGAGCAGCTAACCCCATACACCACAGCTGTTGAGCCTGTGCTCTAGAGCCTGGGAGCCGCAACTACTGAGCCTGTGTGCTGCAGCTGCTGAAGCCCGTATGCCCGAGAGCCCATGCTCCATAGCAAGAGAAGCACCGCAACTAGAGAGCAGCCCCTCTTTGCAACTAGAGAAAAGCCCAAGGAGCAACAAAGACCCAGCAAAGCCGAATAAATAATATTATCAAGATGATGAAACTTCCCCAGGTTTGATAACCTCGGGTTTCAAAGGCTTACTGGTCTAAGTGTTTTTCTCTTGTCAGAATTTAGGTACTGTAGTTTTCCAGGAAGTGCCTAAAGACAGTATTAGCATATTTGATGTGCATGTATGAGACTATGGTTAGAAACTTGATTAATTCTTTAGAATAGAATTGGTATGCCAGCAATATTTTAGATAGACCATAATCTCTAATGAGGACTAATCCTAGATAAGATACTGCACCTTAGAGATACTTGAAGCTCAGGGAAATGTAATTCATACTTAATTGATATGAGGAAATAACACAACACTTACTGGAATCTTAGTGGAGGAGTGTGAACTCCCCAAAACTCAGAAGTCCAAATTAGATTTTATTTTTTGGCCATGCCACATGACTTGCAGGATCTCAGTTCCTTGACCAGGGATTAAATTTGGGTCATGGCAGCACTAGGCCACAAGGGAACTTCTTTCTCTAAGTTAGATGTTAGTCCTGCTTTTGACCACAAAATTAAAAAGCTAAATTTTAGACCTACCTAGACAAGTTTTATTTGTCTCTTTTTATTAATTATATACAGTTATATTTAAATACCAGGAATCCTGCCTAGTGTTTGCATGCATACTAAGTCACTTCAGTTGTGTCCAACTCTTTGTGACCCTGTGGACTGTAGCCCCCTAGGCTCCTCTGTCCATGCAGTTTTCCAGGCAAGAATACTGGAGTGAGTTGCCGTGCCCTACTCAGGGGATCTTCCTGAACCAGGGATCGAACCCCGTCTCCTAGGTCTCCTTGATTGGCAGGTGGGTTTTTTACCTTTAGCACCACCTGGGAAGCCCAGTGTTTCCCTGAGGGTCTATGAGAAAAAGCAGCAGGTACTACAGCTAGCTAGTAATTGCAGGGAGAATTATTTAGATCCACACACTCTAATTCCAAGATATTGAAGCCCAAAACCCCAAATACAAATATTTAATACCCAAGTTCAGACTGAAATTTTGGGATAACTAACCTGAAATGAATAAGGGTTTCCCTGGTGGCTCAGATGGTAAAGAATCTTCCGGCAATGCATGAGACCCAGGTTTGATCCCTGGGTGCAGAAGATCCCCTGGAGAAGGCAATGGCAACCTACTACAGTATTCTTGCCTGGAGAATCCCGTGGACAGAGGAGCCTGGCTGGCTGCAGTCCATGGGGTCACAAAGAGTAGGACATGACTAAGTGACTGACACTTTCACTTTAAGCTACAACTGGTGATTTTACATTCTTAAAAGTTAAGAAAGGATGCAAAGACATATTTTAAATAGTATAAATTATATATATTTGCTGTGTGTGTATAGTTGCATATTAAAATTAGTAAGAAAATGTTCTCTAAAATGCTAATAGGTCTGAGAAGATAAATTTTAAGTATTTCATATCAAAACAAGGTTGAAAAGACAGGTTGAATTGAATATATCAAAAGCTATATGAACACCTGTACCACTCTTTTGTCTGTTAACTTTAATGACAATTGCTAGTTGTACCCAAGATTTATAACTAATATTTTGGGATGCCCAGTTGATGAAAGAATATGTTGCTTCCACACATGTTGCTACAATTTCTGTCCTTGAGAAAAGTAAAAGATGTTTTGGAATTATTCCAGACAGGCTTGTGTGTATAAATCTTGTATTTGCAACTGTGGATAGAGCCATTACAGGAAGACCCAACTGAGGCTAGAAGGACCTCTTGGACATAACTTGGGAGACTGAACCACTTGGATTTTCTGCACTTCATGAAATGAATGCATAGATCAGACTTCGCTTAACCTCCATTACCTACATGCCACCTCAAGACAGCAGTCACCAAAGTCAGTCTGTCACTTGTTAGAAAACCACATTGCCTTGCTAAACTTAGACTGAAGATATATTAGACAAGTGATAATACTGTTAAAGAAAAAATAATTATTTAACACTTGTTTAAAGGGACGGGAAGACTTTATTCAGGACATTTGTTGCAGGTATCCAGAGTATTGCAATAGGGGAGAAAGTTGGGGCTCAACTCTATGCCAAAGGCAGCTGGAATTTATGGCCATGGAGCAGAAAATGAGAGGGTCAGTGGACAGAAAATTACTAAAATCAGATGTTGAGGGTGGGAGAATTCTTGCTAAACTAACTTAGCAGGATTTTCACTAAAACTGGGCTAGGCAGGCCAAATACAAAGCCCAAGGGTGAGGCCTAGTCAAAAAAGGGCTCAGAGAAGTTTAGACAAGAAGTGTGTCTTTGTCCATATAATTAAAAACAATTTGCCTACATCCATCATTAGTGGGACACGTTCAAAGGGCAACCACCATAGTGTAATGTTTGATCTTGTTATTCATCTAGCCATTTTATTGTTGGTGGTCATATTAAGATTTTTTTGATCAACTATGATAATAGCACAAATTGCTCGAGCACTTTTAATATTCCATCCACTCTTCTAGGTACCATCTCATGGAGTCCTCACGGCACCTTTATGAGGTAAGTATTATTATTATCCTCATTTTAGAAATAATGAAACAGACTCAGAGAAATCAAGCATTTGCCAAAGATCACAGTCAGTAAATGACACAGGCTGGTTCTGTAGGGCAAGACCACAAAGACGACAGTCTTAACCAGAAGACTGTACTTGTTTTTAAGAGCACACAAGTGGGGGCTTCCTGGGTGGCTCAGTGGTGGAGAATCTGCCTGCCAGTGCAGAGTATCTACACTGGCCTCCCAGGTGGCTTGTCAGCAGTAAAGAATCTGGCCTGCTGAGCAGGAGATGCAGGTTTGATCTCTAGGTCAGGGGATCCCCTGGAGAAGGAAATGGCAACTTACTCCAGTATTCTTGCCTGGGAGACCCCATGGATAGAAGAGCCTGGCGGGCTATAGTCCATGGGGTTGCAAAAGAGTTGGACATGACTTAGCAACTAAATAACAACAATCTACACCCTAATATTTAAAAAATTTTTATTGAAATATACTTATATACAATATTGTGTTAGTTTCAGATGTTAAACATAGTTATTCAGTATTTTTGCAGATACACTCCATTACAGGTTATTATAAGATTCATGGGTGTAATTCCCTGTGATAGCTTATTGCTTATCTATTTTATATATAGTAATTTGTGTCTTAATCCCATACCCCTTATTTGTCCTTTTCCCCTTTCCTCTCCCCTTTGGTAACCACAAGTTTATTTTCTATAAGTCTGTTTGTTTTACATTCATTTATATTATTTTTTAGATTTTGCACGTGATATCATACATTATTTGTCTCTGACATTTCATGAAGCATAATATTCTCTAGGTCCATACACATCGCTGCAAATCACAGTGCATGTATACGTGCTAAGTTGTTTCAGTCGTGTCTGACTCTGTGTGACCCTATGGAGTACAGCCTGGCAGGCTCCTTTGTCCATGGGATTCTCCAGGCAAGAATATTGGAGTGGGTTGCCATGCCCTCGTCCAAGCAATCTTTTTGTTCTTTTTTAGGACTAATATTCCATCATATGTATCTGTATATGTATGTATATCTTATTAATCTAGTCATCTCTTAATGGGCATTTGGGTTGCTTTCATGTCTTGGCTCAGAGAAGGCAATGACACCCCACTCCAGTATCCCATGGACGGAGGAGCCTGGAAGGCTGCAGTCCATGCAGTCGCTGAGGGTCAGACACGACTGAGCGACTTCACTTTGACTTTTCACTGTCATGCATTGGAGAAGGAAATGGCAACCCACTCCAGTGTTCTTGCTAGGAGAATCCCAGGGATGGGGGAGCCTTGTGGGCTGCCATCAATGGGGTCGCACAGAGTCGGACATGACTGAAGCGACTTAGCAGCAGCAGCAGCAGCATGTCTTGGCTATTGTAAATAGTGTTGTAGTGAACACTGGGGAGCATGTATCTTTTTGAGTTAGTGTTTTCAGTTTTTCCAGATAGATACCCAGGAGTGGGATTCCTGGATCATATGGTAGTTCTGTTTCTAGTTTTTTTAGGAACCTACATATCCTTTTCTGTACTAGCTGCACCAATTTACATTGCTGCCAACATACACTATAATATTTTTAGGTAATGTTTATTTTCATTTTTTAAATAACAGCTTTAATGAGATAATTACACATCATAATCACCCTTTTAAAGTGTAGAATTCAGTGGTTTTTAGTATATTCGGTAGTTTTTAAAGTTACCCAATAATTACTACTAATTCCAGAATATTTAGGGAGATTCCCTGATAGCTCCATTGGTAAAGAATCTGCCTGCAATGCAGGAGACCCCGATTCAATTCCCAGGTCAGGAAGATCTGCTGGAGAAGGGATACGCTACCTACTCCATCCATTATTCTTGGGCTTCCCTGGTGGCTCAGCTGGTAAAGAATCTGTCTGCAGTGTGGGAGACCTGGGTTTGATCCCTGGGTTGGATAGATTGCCTGGAGAAGGGAATACCCAGTCCAGTATTCTGGCCTGGAGAATTCCATGGACTGTATAGTCCATGGGGTCATAGAGAGTCGGACATGACTGACTTTCACTTTCTTTTTAAAAAATTTTTTTTATTGAAGGATAATTGCTTTACAGCATTGTTTTCTGTCAAACCTCAACATGAATCAGCCACAGGTATACATATATCCCCTCCCTTTTGAACCTCTCTCCCATCTCCCTCCCCATCCCACCCCTCTAGATTGATACAGAGCCCCTGTTTTGAGTTTCCTGAGCTATACAGAAAATTCCTGTTGACTATTTTACATATGGTAATGTAAATTTCCATGTTACTCTTTCCATACATCTCACCCTCTCCTCTCCCCCCATGTGCGACTTTCACTTTCTTTCCAGAATATTTGCATCACTGTGAAAAATAATCCTAATCTCATTTATCAGTCCATTCCCCATTCCCCCGCCCTCCCCCTCAGCCAACCATTAATCTATCCCTAGGTATTTTCCTATTCTGAGCATTCCATGTGAATCATGTGTAGTAGTAGTCATTGTATATATGTAACACCTTTTTGACTCTTCACCTGTTGATGAGCACTTAGGTTGTTTCCATATCTTGGCTATTATAAATAATGCTGTGATGAACATTGGGGTACAGATAACTTCTGAGATTTGTGTCTTTGTATTCTCTGGATAAATAGCAAGGAGTGGGATAACTGGATCTTATGATAGCTCTATCCTTAATTTTTGGAGAAATCTCCGTCTTCCAGTGTCTACACCAATTAATATTTCTACTAACAGTGTACAAGGGCTTCCTTTTCTCCACATCCTTGTCAACACTTTGTTGGCTTTTTTGATCCTGCCTGTTCTGATAGGTGTGAAGTGATATTTCATTGTGAATTTGATTTACATTTCCCTAATTAGTGAAGTTGAACATCTTTTCATGTGTCTGTTGGCTATCTGTATATCTTCTTTGGAAACATGTCCATCAGCTTCTCTGCCCACTTTTTAACAGGTTATTTTTATTGTTGTTGAGTTATATGATTTTATCAACACCTTATCAGCAATATTATTTGCATCTATCTTCTCCCATTCAGTAGGTTTTCATTTTATTGGTTTCCTTTGCTGTATGGAAGCTTTTTAATTTGATGTAATCCCATTTATTTTTGGTTTTGTTTCCCTTGCCTGAAGAGACATACCTAGAAAGATAATGCAATGATGATGTTAAAGAGCATATTGCCTATGATTTCTTCTGGGAGTTTTATAGTTTCAGGTCTTAACATTCAAATCTTTAATTCACTATGAGTTAATTTTAATTTTTATGTATGGTGTGAGATAGTGGTAGTTTCCTTTCTTTCCATGTGGCTGTTCAGTTTTCCTAGTACGATTTACTGAAGACACTGTCCTTTCTTCACTGTATGTTCTTAAGAAATTTAAGTTTTAAACTTTTAAGTAGCAAAGAGGCTTGGAAACAGATTATAAAGTAAATTACTTAAAGAGCTTTTAAAACACAGGTTGAATATAATCCTAGCCTATCATTTAAAAAAAGCATATCTATGCTCCAGGAAATACTTAAGATAGCTAAACTAAGACAGCTATCTTAGCTAAGCTAAGATGGTTACTGTGTTATGTTCCAATGTAAATTTTAGACCTAAAAGTAGGTATTCACCAGAGCAAATGAAATGCCACTTACAGTGAAACATTATAGTGTACACTTTTTCTGAATTAACAGTAAAGCCACAGACATCTAGAAAGGAGTAAGTAGACCTCTTATAAAGGCCTCAATTTCCTTATGAAAAAAAAGGACATTAATAATGAAAACTTAAGGGAGGAGAAAATCATAATATAACCACTCACTGTCCATATTTATCTTTACTACTTACCTTTCATATATTTCTGATCCTCGCAATCACCCTGTGAGGCAGGCAGGGTTCAGTTTTTCATTCCAAGGAGGTATTTTCTCCATAAACACTGAAGAATGCCAAAAAAAGTTTGCTCTTGGACCTGAGTTTCCATTTATTTTAAGAATAAGTAACTTTTTTAAAAAGCAGTTTTTCTAACTTTAGTTTCAGAAATTGCATTAAACATTTATTTTCATAGTCCATCTTTTACAAAGAAGATAAGAAATTTCTAAAGTCCATCTTTGGATTCTTTTTGGATTCACTCTGACTAAGCAACATTTTCAGTTGAGAGAAGTGTTTCTTTGTTTTGCTCGCATTCTTTGAGGAACAAATGGATGTTGACTGTCCAGATGTAGGCGTTCTGAAAAGAAACATAAAGCCACACTTAGATATACAGACAGGCAACAGTTCCTCCTACCAAGCTTAGATACCTACTACTATAATCATTTTCTGCTCTTCTGTAATAATTATGGCCATACATGAGCAGTAGCTGTACCCAGCAAAGTCATTCGCAGTTTGTTTAAAAAAAAAAAAAAATCTC
>NW_011494858.1:2171719-2171961 GCF_000754665.1 Bison bison bison
CCATGTCCTTAGGTCTGTTATTGTGTCTGTTTCTCCACTGCTGCCCTGAAAATAAACTCATCAGTGTCATCTTTCCTGGATTTCATGTATATGCATCAGTATATGATGTTTATATTTCTCTTTCTGCCTTATTTCACTTATCCACCTCATTAGAACTGACTCAAGTGCATTCCTTTTTATGGCTGAATAATATTCCATTGTATATATGTACCACAGCTTCTTTATCCATTGGTCTAGGCTAG
>NW_011494858.1:2172061-2172220 GCF_000754665.1 Bison bison bison
CTTTAAAAAAAAAATTTTTTTTTTTTTTAAATTTTATTTTTGGCTGTGCTGGGTCTTGGTTGCTGCCCGTGGGCTTTTCTCTAGCTGCTGCGAGTGGGGACCACCGTTCAGTTGTGCTGTGCGGGCTCCTCGTGGTGGTGGCTTCTCCTGTTGCAGAGC
>NW_011494858.1:2172320-2180096 GCF_000754665.1 Bison bison bison
AAAAGCAGAGACATCACTTTGCCAACAAAGGTCCATCTAGTCAAGGCTATGGTTTTCCCAGTGGTCATGTATGGATGCGGAGAAGGCAATGGCACCCCACTCCAGTACTCTTGCCTGGAAAATCCCATGGACGGAGGAGCCTGGCGGGCCGCTGTCTATGGGGTCGCACAGAGTCAGACACGACTGAAGCGACTTAGCAGCAATAGCAGCAGCAGCATGTATGGATGTGAGAGTTGGACTGTGAAGAAAGCTGAGCGCTGAAGAATTGATGCTTTTGAACTGTGGTGTTGGAGAAGACTCTTGAGAGTTCCGTGGACTGCAAGGAGATCCAACCAGTCCATTCTAAAGGAGATCAGTCCTGGGTGTTCTTTGGAAGGAACGATGCTAAAGCTGAAACTCCAGTACTTTGGCCACCTCATGCAAAGAGTTGACTCATTGGAAAAGACTCTGATGCTGGGAGGGATTGGGGGCAGGAGGAGAAGGGGACGACAGAGGATGAGATGGCTAGATGGCATCACCGACTCGATGGACGTTGAGTTTGCGTGAACTCCGGGAGTTGGTGATGGACAGGGAGGCCTGGCGTGCTTCGATTCATGGGGTCGCAAAGAGTTGGACACGACTGAGCAACTGAACTGAACTGAACTGTATATTCCAGTGCTTTTTAACAGAACCAAGCACAGAGGGTGCTCTCTATAAATATCCACTGAATAAACGATTCCCCATCTGGTATGTGTGTATTTATGCCTCCTTCCACTTCATTCTCGCCAACTGTGTTCAACCCCCAAACAATATTTGGGGTTTGTCAATCTCATCCCTTTTCTGACTCCCCAACCATGATAAACATGATACAACTTTCTCTTTCCTGCATATACCTAACAAGCAGTCTGGCCTAAATGCAAGTGAATTATTTTAAATATTCCAAATTTTCTTTTATCTGCATATATCCTGTAAGTAGAAACTTTCACGATGAATTCCTATCATATCAAACACCCAAATAATCAGGAATACAGAGAAAACTAACTTGAAATTTTAAATGTCAATCCTCATATAAAAACCTCAATAAGCAGAAATAATCTAGTCTTTGCTGAATTTTGTTATTTAATTTCAAGAAGCTACCAGACTCTTTTGTAACAAAAATGTTTAAAAATTCCTTTCACAGTTACTACAGAGTTAAATTTGTTAATGAGCATAATAAACAGAGTATTGAGGATTACTGAAAATAAAACATGTACCCAGTCACATAGTTAACTTCACATCATTTCACAAATCCCTATTCTGTTGAGTTTCTGACAGGGGAAACCGCAAAAAATAAAGGTTTAGAGCAGGAAAGTCAACCCTGACTGGTTGTCTTGGTGACACAAAGGATGAATTAAGGCAAGTGATAGGCAGACAGATTGGTGCCAGCTAGTGGGGGCTGGAAACCCATGCCAGTGTCTTTCCTATGTACAGAGTGAGGTATCCCAGGCTTCTAATCAGAACTGTGTTTTTTATTTTTTTTTTTCTGTGTTTTTTAATAAATATTGGACTAGAAGGGTTTGAAACTAGAAGCAGGAAGACTCAGGGAATTATTGTAGTAATCCTGGCAAAGGATGAATAATGACCTGAACAGACAGCAGCAGCGTGGAGAAAAAGGAGAGGACAGTTGCAAACACCTTGGAGGCAGGATGGATAGAAACTGGTGACTAACTGGGCCAGGACAGAGGCAGCAGGACTGTCAACTACACCGACCATGTCATGTCAGACTGTCTAGAAGGGCATGTTCATTTATAGATTAAGGAAGCTTAGGAGGATGGGCAGGTTTGAGTGGTTACCTCTGGGACATGCAGGAGTGGGAAGTGGATATATTTAAAGGCAGTTGGGAACGGGCCCAGGGAGAGGTTGGATGTAGAGGAACACACCTGAAGTCAGTGCAGTGATGACTTCCTCAACTGCATGGCAATTTCAGGGAGTGTTTATTAAACAGAGGAGTTAGAACTCAGGGGTTAGCAATGGCCATTTATATAGCTTAATGGATTAACATACCTGAAAATCAATGCTGGGCTCTTGCCTTTGGAACCAGACATGTGATTTAGGTTTGCAGAACTTGGAGTCTTTCTCTCTGGTGTCTTTAGGCTGAGTTTACTCGTAGGAGTGGTAGGATTGCTCTTCAGTGCTGACAGAAAGCTTCTGCTTTTTCCATGATGTTTAACTGTTCTGTTGCATGTTTTACAAGTAATCAACTGCCACAAAAAGAAGAAACAGTGAGTCTTATTTCTCCTTATAATTTAATCCAATAAACTGTATATTCATTAAATTCTTATATGTAAGACACCTTTTAATATCTGGGCATTTATACCTTTACAACATTTTATAACTTTTTTTTTTTCCCCAGAAAAATTTCAAGCCTTTTCCCAATAAAATATGGCAAAACATCACTGAAAATAATTGACTCCTTCAGACCCTTAGTGAATCTATATATAAATACAAGTCTAAAGTAATTTATAAAACCAGGCATATGAATTCTCACATTCTCATCCTTCTTCACTTCATTAGGAATAGAGGTTGACTTTCTTTTCAGGATTCATTGTTCAAGACATGGTCCATTTTATAGCTAAATGCTCTTCTTCTACCCATCTGACTCACAAGGCACCAGATTCGGCCCAGGCCTCAACAAAATTAACAAACTAGTTTACGAGAAGTACTCTGATGTTCATAAGCAGGTAAAAATGCATTCACAAAGGTTTAAGTTGCTTTATGAAAATGCACTTACCTGTCCAACAACGGTAAACTCCTAAATATGGCAGTTCCAATCCAAGTTGTTACTGACTGTAGTCTGAGGCCAGACCTAATCTGTCATAGTGTCCACCGTGCCCAGCACAGTGCCTAGTAATAACCAGGCACTGGAATAGTTGGTAAACTGGAATAGTTGGTAAATGTTTAACACAGAACATGCACATAAAGTGTATCTAATACTGGTCGCTACATGGTAAACCATAAGTAATTTAATTTGGTTGTTTTATTCCACTTTACATCTCCAATATATAACACTGTTTGGCCTAATGTAAGATTCTCAATAAATGTTTGATGAATGAACGTAAGACACACTTATCTTTGTTGGATATAAATACATACTGTGACATGGAGGGGGTGACTGAAGAAATGACACTGGTACCTAATACTTTACGCTCTTTCCTTATGTATGCCTAATACAGTTTACTGTGTCTGAAGAAAAGGACCATTAGCTGAAAATATTTAGTGATAAATGCAGTTCGGATGACTTCACACTGGTGAGCTCAAGAAATCCTCAAATTTGTGAAAATAATTGTGCTCAACGGTAAGATCTGGGCATTGAGAGTTCATGATGTCTGGTTTTAGGTAACACTGAAAAACAAAACTAAGCTGCACTCTTGATGAAACAGTAATCACTAGAAAAAAAATCTTATGTATATATTTTGACAATCTAAATATACTATTACAAACCTCTGAGTTATATTCAGGCTAATTCTTAACCTTATCGTTAAGTGAAAGAAAACTCTAGTTTATTTATACAGAATGGAATTGAAATCTTACCAGCACACTTTTGGAGTCTTTGTACTTTTTCAGAATTTTTGCTTCTTTAAAACTGAGTGTATAATTTCTTGCTTCTCGATTCAGAAGTTTCTGTATTTTGGGTGTCAGTTTGGGCTTGGGTTTGAGGCGCACTCGAGATTTATCCTGAACAAGCAACTGGCAACAGTATGGACATGTTCCTTCAAAAGTGCTTTTATCATCTAAAATTATACAAGTAAAACCCAAAAGTCAGCAAATCAGAGTATTCTGTTACCACAAACTATCAATATTATAGATGCAAGAGAGTATATTATTTAATATGAGCAAATACAAATTTTCCTTAAGCAAAACTCAAAATATAAGAATCTACAAAGATAAATTGGCAATAATTTATTTTACAAAACACTATAGTTCTTATCGAGTCACTCTTTTTAGCAACAGATAGGTTAAGTCCCCACCCTTTTTCACATCATGCAAAATGCCAGGCTGGATAAAGTACAAGCTGGAGTCAAGATTGCCAGGAGAAATATCAATAACCTCAGTTATGCAGATGATACCACCTTTATGGCAAAAAGCAAACAAGAACTAAAGAGTCTCTTGATGAAAGAAGAGAGTGAGAAAGCTGGCTTAAAACTCAACATTCAGAAAACTACGATCATGGCATCCAGCCCCATCACTTCATGGTAAATAGATGGGGAAACAGTGACAGACTTTATTTTTTGAGGCTCTAAAATCACTGCAAATGGTGACTGCAGCCATGAAATTAAAAGATGCTTGCTCCTTGGAAGAAAATCTGACCAACCTAGACAGCATATTAAAAAGCAGACGTTACTTTGCCAACAGAGGTCCGTCTGGTATTTCCAGTAGTCATGTATGGATATGAGAGTTGGACTATAAAGAAAGCTGAGTGTCGAAGAATTGATACTTTTGAACTATAGTGTTGGAGAAGACTCCTGAGAGTCCCTTGGACTGCAAGGAGATTAAACCAGTCAATCGTAAAGGAAATCAATCATGAATATTCACTGAAAAGACTGATGCTGAAGCTGAAACTCCAAAACTTTGGCCACCTGATGTAAAGAACTGACTCATTTGAAAAGACCCTGATGCTGATGTGAAAGTAATTGTACTCAGCAGTAAGATGTGAAGAGGAAAGAAGGGGACAACAAAGAATGAGATGATTGGATGGCATCACTGACTCAATGGACATGAGTTTGAGCAAGCTCCGGGAGCTGGTGATGGACAGGGAAGCCTGGTGTGCTGCAGTCCATGGGGTTGCAGAGTCAGACACAACTGAGCGGCTGAACTGAGCCACGCTTTACTCTTTGTTCATTATTGCTACCAAGTAAAAAAAGGCTGTAAGTCTCACAAATTTTACAAACACATTTATCATGAAATAACAATATTGGGACTTTTCTTTTTTAAACAATCAGCACACTTTTGTGAGCTGGGTGTTGTCTGCAGTACAAGGTTAACGGGACAACAGACTTGCCCCAGGCCCTTTATGCAATCAAGAAAGCATTCACTGACCATCTACCATGCTAGGCTGGAGACATAAATATGGAAGCAAAGGAGTTGCTATCTTTATAGAATTCATGTTCTTGGGGAGCCCTAGGGAAATGAAGGTAAGACTGGTAAGAACTGTAACAGAGTATGATTAAAATGCCCTGAAAATTATTAAACTCTATATAGACTAGCTAGAAACATTTCAAAGAGGCTTGACAAAGGTCATTGTAGATGACTATAAACTCTTACCTGTATTTGGAAAAGGCATCTAATATTGGTAAAGGGCTTTTTGGGTACAAGTACAGTGAAAAAGCAAGCATGGTTATTTAGGGAAAGATGAAGTGTGAAGGTGATGTTGCTGAAAAGGAAGGTGGGCACACCATCTGTATAAATATTTAAGGGTAAGTCCTGTGTTAAGTGCTAGGAATAGCACTATTGAAAAGCTAAGGACCATGCTTGTAACTTAGCTCTGAAAAGTGTAAAATTCATTCACACTGAGAGACTGTTACGTGCCAAGCACTGGTTGTGGGAGATACCAAGTTGAACAGAGCACAATTCATGGAGAGAAACAATGTACACAATGCCAAATGTTAAGTGCTGGGGAGAAAAAAGAAAGACTGGAAAGGAGAATGTGGATTGCTGATATAGCTGCTATTTTCTTAAATAGGGAAGGCTTCGTGGGGTGACATTTTCAAGAGACCAGAAGGAAATGAGGAAGGAATCCAAGTAGGTAAGGTAAGACTTAGGTGAGGTAAGACTTCCAGGTACTGGAAGGGCAGTTGCAAAGGCCATGACACAACATGGGGCCTGACAGTGGTTGAAGTTTAGTGAAAAAAAGGGAGAGCAGCTCAAAGAGGTAATGCAGACCTATGACATTGGTACACCTGTGGGCTCATAAAGATCTTCACTTTTACTGAGGTGGACAGTCATTTCAGAATTTGTAGCAGAGAACTGACATGAATCTAGCTTAGGTTTCTGTTAGGCTCACATTGACTGCTGGATTGAGCCTGGACTGTAGAGATGCATGGGAGCTGTTGGCAATAATCCAGGAGAGAAACTGATGGCTTGGACAGGGTGGTAAGAGGGATGTGGAAAGAGGTGGCTAGATGTTGGATACATTTTAAAGCCAACAGGATTTGCTGGCATATTGTCCTGGGGAGGAAGGCTGTTAGTGAGACAAGAGTGACTCCTAGGTTTTTGGGCTGAATGAATCTTAAGGATGGGGTTACTGGTTACTAAAATGGGAAGAACTGGGGAAGGGGGGTTGTCGTGTTGGGGGATAAAGTTCGAGTTTTCGCCTAATGTGACATTCAAAAAAAGTTGTCAAGGCATCTGGATGAGTCTAGGATTCAGAGGAGTAGTCTGAACTGGGATATAAGTTTGGAAGTCCTCAGTATGAAGAATTTAAAACCCGTAAGACTGCATGAAAAACTGTCATAAAGGAATTGGGCGTAGGTAGAAAAGACGTCCAAGGGCTGAGTCCTGGGACACTCCATCATTTGGAGGGTGGCGAAGGAGGCGCCAATAAAGCAGATCAAGAAGTACTGGCTAAAGAGGCAGGAGTTGAACTCGGTGATGATCTGAAAGCCAAGTGAAGAAACTATTTCGAGTAGATTGATCAATTGTGTCAAATGCCAATAAAAGGTCAGGCAAGGTAAGGCAGGTTAAGGCATTTTTTTTTTTTTTTTACGGAACTGAGAAGCCTCTGGAGGGGGGTTTATAATGGCTGTGGGTCTATCAGATTTCTCTGGATCATCTGGTTCGTTGTGCGGAAGGGAGGGAGCGGAGCCACTAGAGCCCGACCCACAACCAACGGGCGTCCTCCTTACCGTGTGACGAACTGTAGGCCCAGCTGCAAAAGAGAGAGACACTCGTAAGGGACGGGACACACCCGCCTGCCGCTCGCCTCCCGCTTCCCCTCCCTCCTCTCTTACAGAAGGTAGCGGGCCTGGCCCGGGCAGCTATCTTGTAGTTTCCACGCCGCGGCCTCAAGATAGTGCTTCTGCCTCATCCCCGCCGATATCCCACGCCGCAAAGACCCGGTTGCAAAAAGGAGACTCCGGAAGCCGGTTTCCTAAAGCGGCGTACTTTGACGTCCGGTTCCTACCGTCCTCCGGAGCCAGGCACCCTCGGCTGAAGGGTTCCGGCCCCTCCGCGTCCGGGCGGGGTTCCAGGGGCCGACCCTTCCGCCGCCGTTGGCTCCGCCCCTGGGTTCCGCCTGGTCCCCGCGGGCTGGGAGTCAAGTGAAAGTGTTAATCGCTCAGTCGCGTCCCACTCTTTGAAAGACTATGGACAGTAGCCCACCAGGCTCCTCTGTCCATGCAATGGGTTGCCATTCCCTTCTCCAGGGGATCTTCCCGACACAGGGATCGAACCTGAGTCTCCTGAATTGCAGGCAGATTTTTCAGTCTGAGGATCACATCACAGGGGAGCCTGAGCGGAGTAGCTTGACTGGGCTGGGTTGGCAGTGTCGGGAGCTGAGGATGCGCCCGCCTCCAGCACCGTCGCCTCTAGACTTGGGAGCCCGGATCCTGACCTGGGCCGCGGCGGGCGGACGCGGGGCCAACAAGGGGAACGCTGGGGTCTCCAGTTCAGCCTGCTCTTGGCAGGGGCGCTAACGAGCTTATCTTTATTATTATTTTTTCTGTTTTTAATTGAAGTGAAATTCACCTAACTCGTTAGCCATTTTAAGGCTAACTACACAGCTCAGTGATGTGTAGTACAATTGCAATGTTGCACTGTTAC
>NW_011494858.1:2180196-2184740 GCF_000754665.1 Bison bison bison
AGCGTAGGGGAAACCTCATACGCCACTAGGAGTTACTCCCCATTGTCCCCTCCCTCCCGGCCCCTGGCAACCGCTGATAACGCTTTTTAAAATTTGTTTTTATTTTCGCTGTGCTGGGTCCTCATTGCTGCATACGCTTTTCTCTAGTTGCAGGGAGTGGGGAAGTGGAGGGTGCTACTCTGTAGTTCCCATGCGTTTGCTTCTCGTTGCGGTGACTTCTCTTGTTGCCAAGTATGGGCTCTAGGTTCTGCCCGCTTCAGTAGGTGAGGCAGGTGAGCTCACTAATTGTGGTGCTGGAGCTTGGTTGTTCCACAGCATGTAGGATCTTTCCACTCCAGGGATGGAACTCATGTCCCCTACATTAGCAGACAGATTCTTTACCATTGAGCCACCAACCTCAAGTAAATGGAATCATACATGGGGTCTTTCAGGTGAGGCTTCTTCCATTTAATATAGTGTTTTTGAGGTTCATACACTTTGTATTATATATCAGAACTTCATTCCTTTTTATAGCTGAGTAGTGAGAGTCCCTTGGACTGCAAGGAGATCCAACCAGTCCATTCTAAAGGAGATCAGCCCTGGGTGTTCTTTGGAAGGAATGGTGCTAAAGCTGAAACTCCAGTACTTTGGCCACCTCATGCGAAGAGTTGACTCATTGGAAAAGACTCTGATGCTGGGAGGGATTCGGGTCAGGAAGAAAAGGGGATGACAGAGGATGAGATGGCTGGATGGCATCACCGACTCAGAGGAGCCTGGAGGGCTACAGTCCATGGGATTGAAAAGAGTCAGACACAACTGAGCATGCCATGCCATACCATACCATTCAGTGAATAAAGAAACTGAGGCAGTGAAAGGGTAAGTTGTTTGCCTGAAGATGCATGGCTGATGAGTGATAAATGTGAGTTTGAGTGAACTCCGGGAGATGGTGATAGACAGGGAGGCCTGGCGTGCTGCGATTCATGGGGTTGCAGAGAGTTGGACACGACTGAGCGACTGAACTGAACTGAACTGAATTGAAGTTTATAAATGTTGTCACCAAGTTGTGTCCGACTCTTTGCAACCGCATGGACTGCAGCACACCAGGGCTCCCTGTCCTTCACCATCTCCCAGAGTTTGCCCAAGTTCATGTCCATTGAGTCGTTGATACCATCCAACCATCTCATCCTCTTGCATCCCCTTCTCCTCCTGCCTTCAGTCTTTCCCAACATCAAGGTCTTTTCCAATGAATTGGCTGTTCATATTAGATGGCCACAATATTGCAACTTCAGCATCAGTCCTTCCAATGAACACTCAGTGGGTTGCCATTTTGTATATGCTAATGCTTTTTATTTCCTTTGTCTGAATTCCTAAAAGAGAAATTACTGACTGGAATGATATCCATATTTTAATTCCCTAGCAATGGCACCCCACTCCAGTACTCTTGCCTGGAAAATCCCATGGATGGAGGAGCCTGGTGGGCCGCAGTCCATGGGGTCCCTAAGAGTCGGACAAGACTCAGTGACTTCGATTTCACTTTTTACTTTCCTGCACTGGAGAAGGCAATGGCAACCCACTCCAGTGTTCTTGCCTGGAGAATCTCAGGGACGGGGGAGCCTCGTGGGCTGCCGTCTATGGGGTCGCACAGAGTCGGACACGACTGAAGCGACTTAGCAGCAGCAGCAGCAGATCATCCAAGAGAGGTTGTAGCAATTCACACTCCCAGCATCAATATCTGAGAAAGCTGGGTCAAATTGGATAGGTGAAAAGGTGAAGGTCATTAGCTTACTTAAATACCACTGAGATAAAACCTCTTTTCATTTATTTCTTGATGGTTTGCATTTTCTTTTGTGAAAAGTAATCTTCATTGAGTTGTTTATCAATTTCTGGGAATCTTTGTATTTTGGTGAAATTCAGCCTCTGCTTGTCATTTATGATGCAATGTTTCCTTACTTAACTTTTTTTTTCTTGTATAAAAGATTAAATTTATTGGTCTTTTTGGGGAATTTGATACATCACCAGTGTATTACAAGTGAGCCATTAATCTTGTAGCTTCATCAACATTAACTGGTACGTTTTCATGATACTGTTGAGATATCAGTTGTTTCTGTAGGGGTTCAAGGGAAAGGCCTTTTGAGAAGTTTGCCAGTTCCTTTTGTATATCTATAAAAGCTTTATTCACTCTGTTAACTTTTTCATCATTCACAATGTTTATCTTCTTAAGGTTAGTGGTAACAGGTTTTGCTTTATTTTTAACCTTAAAGCTTTTTTTGGCTGGCTATGTGGAATACATTCCTGGAATTCTCCCCTCTTAGTTTGTTCTTGCCTATTGTCAGGGCTCCAATACCCTCGTGCAGCTTCTCAAATTCCAGGTGATGCCATCTGCACGTGCAATATCCAGCTCCTTACTTAACTTTTATCCTTGAAAGGTTTATAGCATTTTGCCCCCCAAGATTTTATATGTGGTTAGACTCTTCATGAGTCAGTCTGGGTTTTCTATATAGCTTTAAAGTGAAAGTGAAAGTGAAGTCGCTCAGTCGTGTCCGACTCTCTACGACCCCATGGACTGTAGCTTGATAGGTTCCTCTGTCCATGGGATTCTCCAGGCAAGAATACTGGAGTGAGTTGCCATTTCCTTCTCCAATAGTATGTATTCAGTTCAGTTCAGTTCAGTCACTCAGTTGTGTTCGACCCTTTGCGAATCCACGAATCACAGCACGCCAGGCCTCCCTGTCCATCACCAACTCCCGGAGTTCACTCAGACCACGTCCATCGAGTCACTGATGCCATCCAGCCATCTCATCTTCTGTCATCCCCTTCTCCTCCTGCCCCCAATCCCTCCCAGCATCACAGTCTTTTCCAATGAGTCAACTCTTCGCATGAGGTGGCCAAAGTACTGGAGTTTCAGCTTCAGCATCATTCCTTCCAAAGAAATCCCAGGGCTGATCTCCTTCAAAATGGACTGGTTGGATCTCCTTGCAGTCCAAGGGACTCTCAAGAGTCTTCTCCAACACCACCGTTCAAAGGCATCAATTCTTCGGCACTCAGCCTTCTTCACAGTCCAACTCTCACATCCATACATGACCACAGGAAAAACCATGCCTTGACTAGATGAACCTTTGTTGGCAAAGTAATGTCTCTGCTTTTGAATATGCTATCTAGGTTGGTCATAACTTTCCTTCCAAGGAGTAAGCGTCTTTTAATTTCATGGCTGCAGTCACTATCTGCAGTGACTTTGGAGCCCAAAAAGATAAAGTCTGACACTGTTTCCACTGTTTCCCCATCTATTTCCCATGAAGTGATGGGACCAGATGCCATGATCTTCGTTTTCTGAATGTTGAGCTTTAAGCCAACTTTTTCACTTTTACTTTCATCAAGAGGCTTTTGAGTTCCTCTTCACTTTCTGCCATAAGGGTGGTGTCATCTGCATATCTGAGATTACTGATATTTCTCCCGGAAATCTTGATTCCAGCTTGTGTTTCTTCCAGTCCAGCGTTTCTCATGATGTACTCTGCATATAAGTTAAATAAGCAGGGTGACAATATACAGCCTTGACGTACTCCTTTTCCTATTTGGAACCAGTCTGTTGTTCCATGTCCAGTTCTAACTGTTGCTTCCTGATCTGCACACAGGTTTCTCAAGAGGCAGGTCAGGTGGTCTGGTATTCCCATCTCTTGAAGAATTTTCCAGTTTATTGTGATCCACACAGTCAAAGGCTCTGACATAGTCAATAAAGCAGAAATAGATGTTTTTCTGGAACTCTCTTGCTTTTTCAGTGATCCAGCAGATGTTGGCAATTTGATCTCTGGTTCCTCTGCCTTTTTTAAAACCAGCTTGAACATCAGGAATTTCACGGTTCACGTATTGCTGAAGCCTGGCTTGGAGATTTTTGAGCATTACTTTACTAGTATGTGAGATGAGTGCAATTGTGCAGTAGTTTGAGCATTCTTTGGCATTGCCTTTCTTTGAGATTGGAATGAAAACTGACCTTTTCCAGTCCTGTGGCCACTGCTGAGTTTTCCAAATTTGCTGGCATTTGAGTGCAGCACTTTCACAGCATCATCTTTCAGGATTTGAAATAGCTCAACTGGAATTCCATCACCTCCATAATGATGCTTTCTAAGGCCCACTTGACTTCACATTCCAGAATGTCTGGCTCTAGGTGAGTGATCACACCATCGTTATTATCTGGGTTGTGAAGATGTTTTTTGTACAGTTATTCTGTGTATTCTTGCCACCTCTTCTTAATTTCTCCTGCTTCTGTTAGGTTCATACTCTTTCTGTCCTTTATCGAGCTCATCTTTGCATGAAATGTCCCCTTGGTATCTCTAATTTTCTTGAAGAGATCTCTAGTCTTTCCCATTCTGTTGTTTTCCTCTATTTCTTTGCATTGATCGCTGAGGAAGGCTTTCTTATCTCTTCTTGCTTTTCTTTGGAACTCTGCATTCAGATGTTTATATCTTTCCTTTTCTCCTTTGCTTTTCACTTCTCTTCTTTTCACAGCTATTTCTAAGGCCTCCTCAGACAGCCATTTTGCTTTTTTGCATTTCTTTTCCATGGGGATGGTC
>NW_011494858.1:2184840-2198720 GCF_000754665.1 Bison bison bison
TCATCAGGCACTCTATCTATCAGATCTAGGCCCTTAAATCTATTTCTCACTTCCACTGTATAATTATAAGGGATTTGATTTAGGTCATACCTGAATGGTCTAGTGGTTTTCCCTACTTTCTTCAATTTCAGTCTGAATTTGGCAATAAGGAGTTCATGATCTGAGCCACATTCAGCTCCTGGTCTTGTTTTGGTTACTTTATTATGCTGAAGCTAGACAACTGACTATTCATCCAAATGTTTTTCTCATACTTGTCTAGCTTGATTTCTTCCATGTACATCTTTAATCCATATGAGATATATTTTCACTTAAGTATGAGGTAGAGCATGTAACTGAATTTTTTTCCAGATGGACAAAGATCCCAGATATGCAAAGATTCCTCACTAGTCTTTTTCTTCTGGAATTGAAGCTTAAAAAAATATGCAGTGAACACTGAATATGTGCCAGGCACTTTTTAAAGCATCTTATTTATGTCAACTCATGTAATCTTCACAACCCCATGGCATAGGTGAAATGACAGTTTCTCTGTATGAGTTTTTAAAAATAAAGTTGCAGCTACTTCTAGATTCTCTTATCTGTTTAATGCTCCGTGCTTGGTCGCTCAGTGGTGTCCGACTCTGCGACTCCAGGGACTATAGCCCTTCAGGCTCCTCTGTCTGTAGGGTTCTCCAGGTAAGAGTACTGGAGTCGGTTGCCATTCCCTTCTCTAGGGGATCTTCCTGACCCAGTGATCCAACCCCTCCCCTGGGTCAGTGTCCCTTCGTCTCTTTCACCAGCCAGTAAAGCAGAAGAGGAGAACTGTGCCATATGTGCACGTGTGCACATTCTTCTGGCCCCCATTGCACTTTCTTTCAGCTGTCCCTCTTCTGTCTGCTCTGAGCACTGCACTCCTGTATCCCAATCCTTCAGGCAGGACCTTTACTTGCATCACAACTTGTCTTCTCAGGTGTCATGGGGCCCAGAAGGCACCCTTGCCTTCCCCCCACAACCGGCCCTCCCGCCCAGTCTCCTTCCTTCTCAGCCCCACCAAGAACCTGCTTCCTCTTCCCACCCCCTATAGGGCTCCCCACGCTTCACAAATCCCAATACTACACACTTCTCCCCACACCTTGGCCACCCTCCCTTCTTTTGCTTGCACCCCTACCTTGGCCCCCAACATTCTTTTCCTGCTTCCTTTCTCCCAGTCCATTCTTCACTGGGCAAAGTGACCTTCTTAAACTGTAAATCATTTGGGGGGACCTGGAGCGTCCTCTGCAAGCTCCTCATTGCACTTGGAACACAAGCTCCTGGCATCCTCTCCAGGGCCCACGTGGCTGATCAGTGTCCCACCTCAGACCTCACCTTGTCTCACCTGTGCTGTGCTTAGGTGCTCAGTCGTGTCTGACTCTGCGACTCCATGGACTGTAGCCCACCTACCCACCAGGTTCCTCTGATCATGGGATTCTCCAGGCCAGAATACTGGAGTGGGTTCCCATGCCCTCCTCCAGGGGATCTTCCCAACCCAGGGATCAAACCCAGGTCTCCTACACTGCAGGCGGATTCTTTACCATCTGAGCCATCAGGGAAGCCCTTGAATACTGGAGTGGGTAGCCTATCCCTTCTCCAGTGTATCTTCCTGACCCAGGAATCAAACCAGTCTCCTGCATTTCTGGTGGATTCTTTACCAGCTGAGCTACCAGGGACTCACTACTGCTCCTGCCATGCCAGCCTTCTCTCTATCACTTAACATGGGCTGCTCAGATCCACTCAGGCCCTTGGCTTTGAATGAGGATCCTTCCCACAGCTACTTTTCCTGCTCATTCAATCTTGTCTCAGACGTCACTCTCTCAGGCATTCTTTGACCACCCCAATAAAGAGCTGCTTCTGGACCACCCACCAAGTCACTCTCTGCCATTACTGGTTTCTATTGTCATAGTAACCTCACTATCTGAAATTGCTTTATTCATTCATGGGTTACCTGGCCTTTTTCTGAATACCTTGACAGCAGGACTTGATCTGTCCTTTCTGTTGCTGTTTATGCGGACCCCAGTGTAGACACTGGCAACAGAGCAGGGGTTCAGTATGGATTTGCCGCAGAATCATACTGGAAGGAAAGGAAGTTGAAGGGGGTTGAAAATAAAATAGATTGGCTATGAGTTGACAACTGTTGCCAGTGAGTTTCTTATGTTTTTTTATTGATTTAAATTTTTTATCATGAAAAATCTCAAACATATACAAAATAATCACCATAATATAATGAACCTTCATACTTCCATCACACAGCAACTCTCAGCATTCTTGTGCCATCTCTGCCTCTCTCTACCCCCTTCAATTATAGTAATTTTAAACATTCTTAAAGGCATGTTGAAATGTATAAATCTTAAATGTACAACTTAAAATGAATATTCTCCTATCAAGATATAGAATGTTTCCAGCCCCCTGGAAGATGAACCACAGACTATCAAGATTTCCAGCATCCCAGGAGTCCCCCTAGACCCCAAGTAATCTTTCCATGTCAGTTGCCCCTCAAAGAAGCCACCGCTTTCCTTCTCCTTGAAGTGAAGTTAAAGTCACTCAGCCGTGTCCAACTCTTTGTGACTCCATGGACTATAGTCCATGGAATTCTCCAGGCCAGAAAACTGGAGTGGGTAGCCCTTCCCTTCTCCAGGGGATCTTCCCAACCCAGGAATTGAACCAGGATCTCCTGCACTGCAGGCAGATTCTTTACCAACTGAGCTATGAGGGAAGCCCTTCCTTCCTCTCCCTCCCTTTTCCCTTCCCCTTCCTCTCCTTCTTCTTACCATATTTTAATTTTACCTTTCCAGAATTTCATACAAATTATATAATACACACTTTTCACATAGATTAGTTATGACTTTCTAAAACTTCACGTTAATGGAAAGAAATAGTAGGTACTTCTTTTATTGCTTTTTTTGCTGGCTTATATTCCATTTTATAGTTATACTGCACTTTGTTCATTCATTCACCTGTTGATGGACATTGGACTGTTTCCAGTTTTTGTCTATCAAAAATAGAGCTGTGATTAACATTCCTATACAAGTCTTTTTGTAGCCAGTGTTTTCACTTTTCTTGCAATAAATAAGAGTAGAAATTCAAACAGCCTGTTTAACTTTATAAGAATGGCCCAAATGTTTTTCCAAGGTATTTGCATCATTTTGAATTCTCATCAAGAGTGTATGAGAGTTCTATACAGTTTTGCTAATATTTGGTACTGTCAGTCTTTTAACTTTTGAACCATTGTAATGGACGTAGAGTAGTATCTCTTTGTGGCTTCAGTATTCACTTGACTGGTGAATAATATATTGAGTACTTTTCATGGGTTTACTGGCCATAGGTATGACTACCATTGTGAAGTGTCTTTTCACATCTTGTCCACTTGAAAAATTGTCTTCATTTTTGTTATCAAATTGTATGAGTTTATTATATATTCTTAATAAAAATCTTAACTATGTGTTTTCTTAATGGTGTCTTTTAATGAACAGAAGTTTTAATTTGGATGAAACCTAATTTGTTAATTTTTGTGTGGTTTTTTTGCATGGTTATTGCTCATCTAGCCCTAAATCATAAGATATTCTGTATTTTCTTCTAAACAGTTGGTAATTTCATTTTGATGTTTAGGTCAATGAGCCATCTCAGATTAATTTTTGTGTAGTATGAGGGAGGGGTGTGAGTAGTTTCAGTAATATTTGTTGTAAAGACTTGCCTTCCTGCATTGACTTTATCTAATCCCTTTGTCAAAACCAGTTGATCATTAGCTGTTGGTATATTTCTAGACTTTCTAGTCTATTGTATGGATCTATTTGTCTACTCTTATGGAGATACCATACTGTCTTTTTATTTAATGGAACACATAGCTTATTTATTTATCTTTATTTATGTATGTATTTATTTAATAATTTTTGGCTGTGCTGGATCTTTGTCACTGTGCCTGGGCTTTCTCTCATTGCCATGAGCAGGGGCTACTTTTCGTCGTGGTTCACGGGCTTCTCACTGCAGTGGCTTCTCCTGTTGCAGAGTAAAGGCTCTAAGTGCACACACTTCAGTAGCTGCAGCTGGCAGGCTCAGTAGTTGTGGCACACAGGCTTAGTTGCTCAGCAACATGTGGGATCTTCTTGGACCAGGGATTGAACCCATGTCCCCTGCATTGGCAGACGGATTCTTATCCACTGTACCACCAGAGAAGTCCACCATACTGTCATAATTCCTATAATTTTGTAATAAACTGAAGTTAGTGTAAGTGCTCCAGCTTTGTCTATTGCAAATCCTTGTCTTTTCCACATACATTTTAGAATTGTCCTGCCAATTTCTATTGGAGAAGGCAATGGCAGCCCACTCCAGTACTCTTGCCTGGAAAATCCCATGGATGGAGGAGCCTGGTGGGCTGCAGTCCATGGGGTCACTAAGAGTCGGACACGACTGAGCGACTTCACTTTCACTTTTCACTTTCATGCATTGGAGAAGGAAATGGCAACCCACTCCAGTGTTCTTGCCTGGAGAATCCCAGGGACGGGGGAGCCCGGTGGGCTGCCATCTATGGGCTCGCACAGAGTCGGACACGATTGAAGCGACTTAGCAGCAGCAACAGCCAATTTCTATAAGAAGCCTAGTTACATTGAGTTGTAGGAAGATCATTGTGGGGAGAATTAATATCTTAGCAATATTGAATTTAAATCCATAAATGTAGTCTATATCTCCATTTATTTAGGTCTTTAAATTATTTTTGCAGTGTTTAGTTGTTTTCACTGTAGAGGGCTTACATGTCTTTTATGAAATTTATTCCAAATATTTTATGCTTTTGATGGTATTGTAAATTAGACTATTTTTAAATTCACTTTCTCAATATTTGCTGTTAGTATGTTAGTATGACTTAGTTAAACTCACACATTAGTTTTTGAGAATCAGAGTTAAACTCATAAATTAGATCTGGGTTGTTTTTTGTAGTTGATTCCTAGTTTTTTCTGTACAAATGATCATGCCATCCAAGAATAAGGGTATATATACGTTCTTCCTTTTCAGCTTATGTGCCTTGTGTTTATTTTTCTTCCCTTATTGAACTGACAAAGACCTCCAATACAATAGAAGTGGCAAGAGCAGAGAAACGTACTTTCTTTCCAATATTAGGGAAAATACGTATAGTGTTTTACTATTAAGAATTAAGTAGTTGAAAATTTTTTACAGATACATACAATAAAAGTAAGCAAATTCTCCTTTGTTCCTCCTCATATGCTGAGGGTTACAAACATTTTTTTTTCATAATGAATGGGTATTGAATGTTGTCAGATGCTTTCTTTGCATCAATTGAGACAGTCTTTTTTTTTTCTTTAGTACCTGGATATGGTGGATTATACTGATTGGTCTTTGAATTGTTAACAAACTTTGTATTCCTGGGATTAAACCATAGTTTTTCATGATTTATTTATGTATAGTTTAATTTGATTTATATTCATATAAGGTCTTTGGCATTAGGGTTATGCTGGTTTCATAAAACAAGTTGGAACTGTGCCTTTAGCCTTTGTGTTCTGAAAAAGTTTGTGTAAGATTGATATTATTTCTTTCTTAAATGTTTAATAGAATTTACTAATGAAATCATCTTATGCTGAGGTTTTCTCTGGGAGTTTTTTATAATAAATTCAATTAATTAATAAATATAAAACTACTCCAATACTCTACTTCTTTTTGTAAGTTGGTACTAATTTTGGTAAATTGTATTTTAAACTATAATTTGTTAAAGGGCCTTTTTTAAGTAAAAAAGAAAATGCCATAGTAGAAAAAAGAAAAAAATATATATATATGAAAAAAAGAACTGGTAAAGGTAAAAAAATAGGAAAGGGAGTGGACTAGCCACTCAAAAAGCCAGTATGAAGGTTAGATGACAAAAGCAGTAAAGTTAGCTATAACTACAATAAGTAGTTCAGGGGTACTCAAAGCTAAAGATGTAAAATAAGACATCAAAAACGTAAGATGTGGTGGTAGAGTAAAGATTTATGGTGCTTTTAGAATGCACTCAAAGTTAAGGACTATCAGCTTATATATATGTCAATATTTAGGAACTTTATGGTAACCACAAGTCAAAAACCTTTAACAGATATACAAAAGTAAAGAGAAAGGAACCCAAAACTAACACTAAAGACAATCATCAAATCACCAAGGAAGAGATCAAGAGAAGAAAAGTACAGAAAAGAGCTACAAAACTACCAGAAAATAATTAGCAAGATGGCAATAAGTACATGGCTAACAATAATCACTGTGAATGTAAATGGACTGAATGCTCCAATCGAAAGACAAGGATGGCTGAATGTATAAAAAAGACAAGACCCGCCTATATGCTGCCTGCAAGAGGCTGTCTTCATATCTAAAGACACACAGAGACTGAAAGTGAGGACTTGGAAAAAGATATTCCATGCAATTAGAAATGAATGGAAGGTTGGAATAGCAATATTCATTTCAGACAAAGTAGACTTTAATATAAAGCCTATAATAAAAGACAAAGAAGGACATTATATAATAATAAAGGGATAAATATAAGGGGATATAGTATTCATAAAATACTAAAATCTGACAAAGACACTTAAAAAAAAAAGAAAGAAAAGAAAATTACAGGGCAACATTCCTAATAAACATAGATGCAAAAATCTTTAACAAAAGATTAGGAAGCTGAATTCAATAATACATTAAAATAATACACCATGATCAAGTGGGATTTAGTCCAATGATGCAAGGATGACTCAATACCCACAAATCACTCAACATGATACACCAATTAACAAAATGATAAAAGTATATGATTGTTTCAATAGATGCAGAAAAGTCTTTTGACAAAATTCAATACCCACTTATGATAAACTCTCAATCCAGTGGTATAGAGGAAACATATCTCAACACAATAGATGCCATTTATGACAAACCCATAGAACAATCATGCTGCTGCTGCTGCTAAGTCGCTTCAGTCGTGTCTGACTCTGTGCGACCCCAGAGATGGCAGCCCACCAGGCTCCCCCGTCCCTGGGATTCTCCAGGCAAGAACACTGGAGTGGGTTGCCATTTCCTTCTCCAGTGCAGGAAAGTGAAAAGTGAAAGAAGTCGCTCAGTTGTGTCCAACTCTTAGCGACCCCATGGACGGCAGCCTACCAGGCTCCTCCATCCATGGGATTTTCCAGGCAAGAGTACTGGAGTGGGGTGGCCACTGCCTTCTCCAAGAACAACCATACTTAATGGTAAAAAACTAAAAGCATTTCCTCTAAGGTCAGGATCAAGTCAAGGAAGCCCACTCTTGCCACTTTTATTTAACTAATAAATGCTAGCCACAGCAATCATAGAAGAAAAAGACATAAAAGGCATCCAAATTCGAAAAAAGAAATAAAATTATCACTGTTTGCAGATGAAGATATGTAGAAAACCCTGAAGACTCCACCAAAGCAATTAGAAATAATACATTACTTCAGTGAAGTTGCAGCATACAAAATTAACATACAGAAATCTGTCACATTTCTATACTAATAATGAACTATCAGAAGGAGAAATTTAAAAAAAATTCCATTTACAATTGTATTAAAAAGAACAAGATACCTACCCAGAGTGGTAAACACATGTACTCAGAAAGCTATAAGACATTGATGAAAGAAATTGAAGATGACACAAACAGATGGAAAGATATGAGATTCATGCATTGGAAGCACTATATTATTAAAATGATCATACTACCCAACACATCAATAGATGCAATGCAATTCCTATCCAGATACCAAAAGCATATTTCAACAGATCTAGATGAAATAATCCTAAAATTTGTATATAACTCAAACAGACCCTAAATAGCCAAAGCAATCTTGAGAAAGAAGAATAAAGCTGCAAGTATCACACTTCCTGATTTCAAACTATACTACCAAGCTATAGTAATCAAAAAATATGGGATGGCACAAAAACAGACACACAGATCAGTGAAACAGAATAGAGTCCAGAAATGAACCTGTGCTTATATAGCCAATGCAAGAGTTGGACACGACTGAAGTGACTTAGCAGGCAGGCACACAAGCTACAACGCAGGGAGGAAGAATGTAAAATGGAGAAAATACAGTCTCTTCAATAAATGGTGGGAAAACTGGACACCTTCATGTTGGAGAACAGAACTAGACCACTTTCATCATATATAAAAAATTAATTCTGCTTCTCTATTAATTCTACACCTACCTCTCTGTTCCTGCCCTGCAAATAGGTTCATCTGTACCATTTTTCTAGATTACAGATAGATGGTTGAGATGTGGAGTTGGGAGGGAGGTCCAAGTCAGAGGAGATATACGTGTACATTTGGCTGATTTGCTTCGTTGTACAGCAGAAACTAATATAACACTGTAAGGCAACTATATCCCAACAAAGCAAAACAAAGTGAGACAGAGAGCTTCATTTTACATAGAAGCAATTTTGAATTTAATGTATTTGAGAGCCAAGTGCTAACAGAATGACTGGTTCTTCTTCTGAAAAAAAAATCAAAATAGATTAAAGACTTAAATATAAGACCTGAAACCATAAAATTTCTGGAAGGTTATATAGGTAGTATGCTCTTTGAAATCAGTCTTAGCAATATTTTTTGATATGTCTCCTCAGGCAATGGCAACAAAAGCAAAATTAAACAAATAGGATTACATCAAACCAAAAAGTTTTTGTATATGAAGGAAACTGTCAACAAACAAAATGGCAACCTACTGAGTGGGAAAAAATATTTCCAAATGCTATGTCTGATAAGGGGTTAATACCCAAAATATATTAAGAAAATAACCTCACACAACTCAACAACAATAAAAACCTAATTTAAAAGTGGGCAGAGGCTCTGAATAGACATATTTCCAAAGGAGGCATACAGATAGCTAACAGCATATGAAAAGATGCTCAAAAGATGACTAATCAATAATCACTGGGCTGCTGCTGCTGCTGCTAAGTCGCTTCAGTTGTGTTCGACTCTGTGCAACCCCATAGACAGCAGCCCACCGGGCTCCCCCATCCCTGGGATTCTCCAGGCAAGAACACTGGAGTGGGTTGCCATTTCCTTCTCCAATGCATGAAAGTGAAAAGCGATAGACATTTCTCCAAAGAAGACATACAGACGGCTAACAAACACATGAAAAGATGCTCAACATCACTCATTATCAGAGAAATGCAAATCAAAACCACTATGAGGTACCATTTCACGCCAGTCAGAATGGCTGCGATCCAAAAGTCTACAAGCAATAAATGCTGGAGAGGGTGTGGAGAAAAGGGAACCCTCTTACACTGTTCGTGGGAATGCAAACTAGTACAGCCACTATGGAGAACAGTGTGGAGATTCCTTAAAAAACTGGAAATAGAACTGCCTTATGATCCAGCAATCCCACTGCTGGGCATATACACTGAGGAAACCAGAAGAGAAAGAGACACGTGTACCCCAATGTTCATCGCAGCACTGTTTATAATAGCCAGGACATGGAAGCAATCTAGATGCCCATCAGCAGATGAATGGATAAGAAAGCTGTGGTACATATACACAATGGAGTATTACTCAGCCATTAAAAAGAATACATTTGAATCAGTTCTAATGAGATGGATGAAACTGGAGCCTATTATACAGAGTGAAGTAAGCCAGAAAGAAAAACACCAATACAGTATACTGACACATATATATGGAATTTAGAAAGATGGTAACAATAACCCTGTGTACAAGATAGCAAAATAGACACTGATGTATAGATCAGTCTTATGGACTCTGTGGGAGAGGGAGAGGGTGGGGAGATTTGGGAGAATGGCATTGAAACATATATAATATCATGTATGAAACGAGTCGCCAGTCCAGGTTCGATGCACGATACTGGATGCTTGGGGCTGATGCACTGGGATGACCCAGAGGGAGGGTTGGCGAGGGAGGAGGGAGGAGGGTTCAGGATGGGGAACACAGGTATACCTGGGGCGGATTCATTTTGATATTTGGCAAAACTAATACAATATTGTAAAGTTTAAAAATAAAATAAAATTAAAAAAAAAAGAAAGTGAAGTCGCTCAGTCGTGTCCAACCCTGTGACCCCATGGACTACAGCCCACCAGGCTCCTCCATCCATGGGATTCTCCAGGCAAGAGCACTAGTCATGTCCAACTCTTTGCGGCCCCATGGACTGTAGATTACTCAGCCATAAAAAGAATGAAATCTTGCCATTTGTGACAACATGGAAGGACCTAGAAGGTATTATGTAAATGAAATGTCAGACAGTGAAAGGCCAATACTGTATGATTTCACTTATATGGACTCTATAAAGCAAGACAATTGAACAAATATAAAACAGAACAGACTCATAAGCTACAGAGAACAAACTAGTAGTTGCCAGAGGGAAGGAGTGGGGAGATGGGCGAAATAGGGCAAGGGTTCTAAGAGAGATACAGACTTCCAGTTATAAAATAAACAAATCATGGGCATGTGATGTACAGCGTAAGGAACACAGCTGATAATATTGTGACTACTTTGGTGACAGATGGTGATTAAACTTATAGTGGTAATCATTTTGTAATGAATGAAAATATGGAATCACTATATTGTACACTTGAAACTAATATAATGTTGAAAGTAAATTATACTTCAGGTAAAATATATATAAAGCTATTCAGAGATTCCATTTCCTTTTGTGTTACTTTTGGTAAGTTTTCTCTTAAGCAGTTTGTCTATTTCATCTAAATTGTCAAATTTATTGGCATAAATTATTTAAAGTAGTATGTCTAATTTCACATCTATAAAATCTGTGGTGATATCCTCTCTTTAATCTTTGCTATTGTAGCTCTTGTTTTGGGTAAGGATCGAGCAAGCACACTCCATTCTGTCCCTGCACTGAATGTTAGTATAAACCTAGACAGAATGCATAGAGCATCTATAGGAAGACTGAAAGAGAATGTGCGTGTGTGCTCAATCACTAAGTCATGTCCAACTCTTGGCAACCCCATAGACTGAAAAGTGAAAGAAAGAAAGTCGCTCAGTCGTGTCCGACTCTCTGCGACCCCATTGACTGTAGCCTACCATGCTCTTCCATCCATGGGATTTTCCAGGCAAGAATACTGGAGTGGGTTGCCATACCCCACAGACTAGTAGCAGCTAAATGGAGAAGACGAATTGAAGCGCCAGTGCACTAGATGTGAGTTTACTGTTTGTGTTCCTTTGTTAATTATTAGCCTGAATGTACGCCTGGGATGTAGTCTGGGATGCATGTAGACAGAGCTCCAGGGAAGCACTTTAGTACTGTCCGATTATCAGGAAACCCCCAACACCCAGAGAGAGACAGAATGTGGATTCTCTATGTTTTATTTCTTCTCCCCATTTCCTTGAGCCCCAGCCCAGAAGCCTGGCCATGGCAACAACAGCAAAGGCCATGGCAAGAGCCAGCAGGAGCTAAAACTCTGAGGAAGGGGAACATTCCTCCCCAGGTTGACCAATCCCTATTGCTTCTGTCTTCTGCCAGTAGACCAAAGATGGGAGCAGGCACAGAAGTACACAGAGTGAGGTCAGTTTCTGGCCATAAAATAAAAGGGGAAACCATAGGGAACTGGAAAATACTGAGGAGACTGTGGAGAGAGGAGGCACTCTTTCTTGATTTTACAGGAAAATCCCATAAAGTTATGTATGAAATTCTGGGTTCACCAGTGGGGTGTGTGTTCCTGGGTCTGTTCAGTATATCTGCGGCTTTGAGAACTGAACTAATATACAATCAGCCAGGGTCCAGGTGACCTCTGAATGGTACATAATCAGGATCTATCCAGATGGGACTGCAAGGGCTTTGAAAACTGAATTTACATTTGAACGACAACCCGTGGAAGGCAGAGTAAACTTGAAGCCCAAACCTAAGCAAGTCTTTTGCCTAAGACAAATATGTGTGTATTCTCCATAGAATTTACAGAAGATCTAGAGTCTCATTACATAATGTTAAAATATTCCAGGAGACAATAACAAATTACTTGATATATTAAAAAACCAGGAAAATCTCAACTCACAAGGCAAAAAAGATCAACAGACTTCAAAACTGAGATTGACATAGATGTTGGAATGATCTGAAAACAATTTTAAAGCACCTACCGTACAAATGTTCCAAGAAGCAATCATTAACACTCTAGAAAAGTAAGAAGTTAGCAAAATTTCCTGTGAAGGGCTAGGTAGTAAATATTTTTAGGTTTTTCAAGCCATTTGGATCTGTTCCATCTACTCAGTTCTAGGAAAACAGCCATAGAAAGCCATAAACATTACATAAACAAATGGATGTAGATATTTTCCAATAAAAATTTATTCATGGGATTTGGTCATAGACCATAATTCACCAATCCCTGGACTATAGAATTTTAAAGACATTCTATATATTTACTGAGTTTTTGTGTCTAGTTCAATCAGTTATCAAGAGCAGAGTCTTAAAATCTTTCACTGTGATTGTAGGTTTGCTAATTTCTCCCTTCAGTTCTGTTAGTTTTGCTTAAGGTTATTTTGAAGCTCTGATATTAGGTGCATAAAAACTTATAATTAGAAGAACAGGCAAGAGCAACCCTTGGGCCAACCAGAGCCTCTGCACCACTGCATCCTGAGGTCCAATACCTACATCTCGCCGCCGTCACCACTATGCCCAGGAAAAAGGCTGAAGGGGATGCTAAAGAAGATAAAGCCAAGGTGAAGGATGACCCACAGAGAAGGTTACCTACTAAAGGTTACCTACTAAACCTGCCCCTCCAATGCCAGAGTCCAAGCCTAAAAAGGACCCTGCAAGGAAGGGACCCAAATTGAAAAAGCGGAAAGCTGGCAAGGATGGGAATCAGTTCAGTTCAGTCACTCAGACGTGTCTGACTCTTTGTGACACCATGGACTGCAGCACGCCAGCTGCAGTGTCATATCTTTTTGCCTTTTTGTACTGTTCATGGGGTTCTCAAGGCAAGAATACTGAAGTGGTTTGCCATTCCCTTCTCCAGTGGACCATATTTTGTCAGAACTCCTCACCATGACCCATCTGTCTTGAGTGGCCCTACATGGCATGGCTCATAGTTTCATTGAGTTAGACAAGGCTGTGGTCCATGTGATCAGTTTGATTAGTTTTCTGTGATTGTGGTTTTCATTCTGTCTGCCCTCTGAAGGATAAGGATAAGAGGCTTATGGATGCTTCCTGATGGAAGAGACTGACTGTGGAGAAACTGGGTTTTGTTCTGGTGGGTGGGGCCATGCTCAATAAATCTTTAATTCAATTTTCTGTTGATGGGCAGGGCTCTGTTCCCTTGTTTGGCCTGAGACCAAATTATGGTGGAGGTAGTGAAGAAAATGACAACCTCTTTCAAAAGCTCCTGTGGCTGCACTGCCTCATTCAGTGTCACCGACCCTGCAGCAGGCCACCGCCGACCCACGCCTCCACCGGAGACTCCTGGACACTCACAGGCAAGTCTGGGTCAGTCTCTGTGGGGTCACTGCTCCTTTCTCCTGGGTCCCGGTGCGCACAAGGTTTTGTTTGTGCCCTCCAAGAGTCTGTTTCCCCAGTCCTGTGTAAGTTCTGTAATCAAATCCCACTGGCCTCCAAAGTCAAATTCCCTGGGGGTTCTTAGTCCCTCTGCCAGATCCCCAGGTTGGGAAATCTGTTGTGGATCCTAGAACTTTTTTTAACAGTGTGATAATTTCTTTGGTATGATTGTTCTGCAGTTTGTGGGTTGTTTGCTCCGTGACTCTCTGGTGGGGTTAATGGTGACCTCCTCCAAGCGGGCTTATGCCACAGGCTGTGTGACCCAGAGCTCTGCCCCCAGATCCCCTGCCCCTGCGGCAGGACACTGCAGTCCTGCACCTCCTCAGGAGACTCAAACAGAGTTCTGGTTCAGTCTCTGTGGGGTCTCTGGGTCCTGGTGTGCACAAGGTCTGT
>NW_011494858.1:2199036-2201402 GCF_000754665.1 Bison bison bison
AGAGTCCGACACGACTGAGCAACTGAACTGAACTGAACTGAACCATCTTGCTGGAGCTTCTCCTTTGCCGTTGGATGTGGGACATCTTTTTGTGGTGGGATCCAACATTTTCTTGTCAATGGTTGTTCAGCAGCAAGTTGTAATTTTGGAGTTCTTACAGGAGAAGATGAGCACACGTCCTTCTACTCCGCCATCCTGCCTGTATTCTAGGATGGGAATAAGCCTGCAGACAATGGAGATGCCCAAATAGATCAGGCATGGAAAGCTGATGGTGCTGGAGATGCCAGGGGAAGTGTGTGCATTTCTGATAACTGTGTACTTCTGCTGATTGTACAGCTTGAAATACTATTTTTTAAATCAAGTTTTATAAAAATGCAGAATTTTATTTTACTTTTTTAAAACTAGGTTGTTAGCACACAGGAAACTCCATTAGTTTTTTGGGGGAAGGGCACATGTCACTAACAGAAGCTGGATTGACATGGGGAAAAAAGAAACCTTTCCCATCTAGTTTTGGGAGCCTTCCTCTTGGAAGGAGCAATTCCTTCTCAGGAATCACTTCTCAGGGATCACTTCTCAGGAAGGAACGATTCCTTGATGTTGACATACATTCGCCACCGTGGTACAAAAGCTCTGTGGTGGGGAAAATTTAAATTAGTTTTTATGTCCTCTTCTCCCTCCCCATCTATAGCATAGACTTTACTCCCCTAAACCCTGAGGCCTATTGGAACCCGACCCCTCCCCAAGTTGGTTAACAGTATCCCAGGCAGTCTGGACTTTCCAGTGGCACCACTGAGACAGCATCACTCGAAAGAGCAGTGGTTCCTTTTTTAGATTATGGATCCTCAGATTGATACGTTAGCCATTTTCATTCCCATTTCCTGAAAGTCAGGGTCGGCTTGTGAAAAGTTGTGAAACAACATGCTAAATGTAAAATGTCAGCCCTCACTCTAAACCCTCCCTGTTCAGAGCATCAGGTGAAGACTTCATTGGGTTTTATAGTGGCTTTCTGATTTTGGTAGTCCACTGCAAAAGGGAGTTTGAAAGTTGTTGTAAACTGTTAGCAATTGTCTGCCTACATCCTTTTTGAAATACTGTGACTGTTAATGAAAAGTATCTTTAAGCTGGATACAGTTTGGCTTGGGAAAATAAACTTATAGTTGTTATATTGTTCTGATGGATTGACCACTTTTTAAAATGGAAATATAGTTGAGGTACAACATTATATAAATTACAGGGATACAATATAGTGATTCACAATTTTTAAAGGTTACATTCCATTTATAGTTATATTGGCTATATTCCCTGTGTTGTACAATATCTCTTTTTTGCTTATTTTATACATAATAGTTTGTACCCCTTGAAAGTGAAAGTGAAAAGTGAAAGTGAATGTCGCTCAGTCGTGTCCGACTCTTTGCAACCTCATGGACTATACAGTCGATGGAATTCTCTGGACCAGAATACTGGAGTGGGTAGCCTTTCCCTTCTCCAGGGGATCTTCCCAACCCAGGGATTGAATCCAGGTCTCCCGCATTGCTGGCAAGTTCTTTAACAGCTGAGCCACAAGGGAAGCCCAAGAATACTGGAGTGGGTAGCCTTTCCCTTCTCCAGGGGATCTTCCTGACCCAGGAATCAAACCGGGGTCTCCTGCATTGCAGGTAGATTCTTTACCAACTGAGCTATCAGGGAAGCCCCTTGTACTCCTTAATTCCCCTGTATTACCCTCCCCTTTCCCTCTCCCTGATTATTACCACTAGTTCCCTATATCTGTTAGTCTGTTTTCTTTTTCATTACATTCACAAGTTTGCTATATTTTTTAGGTTCCACATTTAAGTGATATCATACAGTATTTGTCTGTTTTGACCTTTCTATTATTATGAAATTTCCCTCTTTATCTCTAATAATATTCTGTCTTAAAGTCTATTTTGTCAAATATTGATATAGACACTTCTGATTTCTTTTTGGAAGGGTGGGTTAAAAAACCCATAACATTAAATTTATCATCTTAACAGCTTTTAAATTCAATAGTGTTAAGTATATTCACATTGTGCTATGAAGCTGTAGAACTGTTTCATCTTGCAAAATTGAAACTCTACACATATTAAACACTAATTTCCCCTCCCATTCTCCTTTGCTGTTGGAAACTAACTTTCTACTCTTTGTTTCTATGATTTTTTACTACTTTAGATATTTTAATGATTGCAAGTATACAGTATTTTGCCCTCTTGTGACTGGCTTATTTCAGTTAGCCTAATGTCCTTAGGGTTCATCCATGTGATGGTATGTTACAGGATTTCCTTTTTTAAGGCTTCATAACATTCCACTATGTAAACCACACCAGGTTTTCTTTTTTTTATTATTATTAATTT
>NW_011494858.1:2201502-2201915 GCF_000754665.1 Bison bison bison
CCAAATATCGAAATGAATCCGCCACAGGTATACCTCGTGTTCCTCATCCTGAACCCTCCTCCCTCCTCCCTCCCCATACCATCCCTCTGGATCATCCCAGTGCACCAGCCCCAAGCATCCAGTATCGTGCATCGAACCTGGACTGGCAACTCGTTCCATATATGATATTATATGTATTTCATTGCCATTCTCCCAAATCATCCCACCCTCTCCCTCTCCCACAGAGTCCAAAAGACTGTTCTATACATCAGTATCTTTTTTGCTGTCTCATATACAGGGTTATTGTTACCATCTTTCTAAATTCCATATATATGCATTAGTATACTATATTGGTGTTTTTCTTTCTGGCTTACTTCACTCTGTATAATAGGCTCCAGTTTCATCCACCTCATTAGAACTGATTCAAATGTATT
>NW_011494858.1:2202015-2203897 GCF_000754665.1 Bison bison bison
ATATTTTAATGATTGCAAGTATACAGTATTTTGCCCTCTTGTGACTGGCTTATTTCATTTTGCATAATGTCCTTAGGGTTCATTCATGTGATGATATGTTACAGGATTTCCTTTTTTAAGGCTGCATAATATTCCACCATGTAAACCACACCAGGTTTTCTTTTTTTATTATTAATTTATTCATTTTAATTGGAGGCTAACTACTTTACAATATTGTGGTGGTTTTTGCCATACATTGACATGAATCAGCCATGGGTGTACATGTGTTCTCCATCCTGAACCCCCCTCCCACCTCACTCCCCATCCCATCCCTCAGGGTCATCCCAGTGCACCAGCCCTGAGCACCCTGTCTCATGCATTGAACCAGGACTGGTGATCTGTTTCACATATGATAATATACATGTTTCAATGCTATTCTCTCAAATCATCCCACCCTTGCCTTCTCCTACAGAGTCCAAAAGTCTGCTCTTGACATCTGTATCTCTTTTGCTGTCTCACATATAGGGTCATCGTTACCATCTTTCTAAATTCCATATATATGTGTTAATATACTGTGTTGGTGTTTTTCTTTCTGACTTACTTCACTGTGTATAATAGGCTCCAGTTTCATCCACTTCATTATAACTGATCCAAATGCTGTATAATATTCCACCATGTAAACCACACCAGGTTTTCTTTATCTATTTGTCTGTTGATGGACACCTGGGTTGCTTTCACCTCTTGACTATTTTAAATAATCCTGCATTGGACATGGGTATGCAAATCTCTCTGAGATCTTGCTCTGAAATCTTCTGGACATACACTGAGAAGTGGGATTGCTGAATCATATAATAATTCTAGTTTTAGTGTTTTGAGGTACCTCCATACTGTTTTCCAAACAGTGCACAAAGGTTCAAATTTCTCCACATGTTCACTAACACTGTTTTTTGTGTGTTTGTTTGCTTTTTAATAGTGACCATCCTACTGGATGTGAGATGATACCTCATTGTGATTTTGACTTTCATATGTCTTATGATTAGGGCTATTGAGCATCTTTTTACATGCTTGTTGGCCACTTCAGATTTCTTATTCTTTCTGTTTGCATAGTGTATCTTTCCATCCTTTTACTTTTTTATATACATTTATGTATTTATTTTTGGCTGTATTGGGTCTTTTTTTTCCCCTGAAGGGCTTTCTCTAGTTGCGACAAGCAAGGGCTACTCTTCATTACGGTGTGCAGGCTTCTCATTGCAATGGTTTCTCTTGTTGTGGAGCATGGGGTCTAGAGAGCTTGGGCTTCAATAATTGCAGCACCAGGGCTCAGCAGTGTGGCTCCTGGGGTCTAGAGCACAGGCTTAGTAGTTGCGGTGCATGAGCTTTGTTGCTCTGAGGCATATGGGATCCTCCTGGACCAGGGATTAACCCATGCTTCCTGCATTGGTAGGCGAATTCTTGACCACTGAGCCACCGGGGAAGCCCCACCCTTTTACTTTGAATCTATTTCTTTGTAAAGTCCTTTTTTATTTGGTAGTGAAAGTGATAATCACTCAGTCATGTCCAACTCTTTGCAACTCCACGGACTGTAGCCTGCCAGGTTCCTCTGTCCATGGGATTTCTCAGGCAAGCACACTGAAGTGGGTAACCATTTCCTTCTCCAAGGAATCTTCTTGACCCAGGGATCAAACCTAGGTCTCCTGAATTGCAGGCAGACTCTTTACCATCTGAGTACACAATTTGGTCTTGTTTTCTTTAGTTTTTAATCCAATCTGACAATCTCTGTCATTTAATTGGCATGCCTAGTGTATTTATATTTAATGTGATTATTGATATTAAGAAGAGCCATCTTTGAAGGATTAGAGGGCAGACTGCCCTAGGCAGCATAATGGCCCCTTGAAGATGTCCA
>NW_011494858.1:2203997-2205718 GCF_000754665.1 Bison bison bison
TAATCTCAAAAATATACAAGCAACTCCTACAGCTCAATTCCAGGAAAATAAATGACCCAATCAAAAAATGGGCCAAAGAACTAAATAGACATTTTCTTTAGTTTTTAATCCAATCTGACAATCTCTGTCATTTAATTGGCATGCCTAGTGTATTTATATTTAATGTGATTATTGATATTAAGAAGAGCCATCTTTGAAGGATTAGAGGGCAGACTGCCCTAGGCAGCATAATGGCCCCTTGAAGATGTCCACGCTCTGATCTCCAGAACATGTCCATATGTTACTTATGGCAAGAGGGATTTCACTGATGGGATTAAGCTTACAATGGGAAAATTATCCTGGATAATCTGGGTGTGACCAATCCAGCTACACTGTGAAGAGTGTGAAGGGGATTGAACTTGGAGCCGCAGGCTTTGTAGAGGGAAGAAGGAAGCCTCAGGTCAATGAATGTGGCAGTGGAACTGGGAATGACTCTCAGCTTATAGCCAGCAGCAAGGCAGAAACCTCAGTCCTACAACTGCAAGGAACTTAATTCTGTCAAAAACCTGAATGATGTGGAAGTAGATACTCCCCCACATCCTCTAGGAAGGAATGCAGCCTGTCAGTACATCGATTTTGGTCCAGTGAGACCTGCACAGGACATCTGACCTCCAGAACTGGAAGATAAGAAATCTGTGTTGTTTTTAAGTCACTAAGCTTGTGGTAGTTTGTTGTGGCAGCAATAGAAAACGAATACGACACATATTTTGGAGTCCATCCTCTCCAAGATTCCTTTCTGTATTTCCCCCATAACCTTCCAGTTTTTCTACTGGCCTCAAACTCTGTTTTGTGTCTCCTTCAAGCCAGTCAGGCTGCAGCACTCTTTAGCTGGAGTTGCTCATGGATTGCGGGTTTTGCCCTCAGGTTAAAAATTCACATCCTCACAGATCTCAACAACTTCCATTCATCTTTCAAATGTACTCTCCTCTCCAGCTTCGGCTTTCCTTTGGTCAATCCCTAAGGCCTTCAAATAATTTTTTAAACTCTTTCGCTCAGATTTTAGAAATTTTATCTTCAGGAAGATTAGTCTACCATTACCAAAAGCTAGAACCTCATTGTGCTCTTCTGCATCCTTTTAAGTTTGTAATTTTCTATTATTAGGAAAAAAGGACACAAAAGGACTGCATGGAATATCTTAATTTTTCTTATTTGCATTAATTCTAAGGCCAAAACTTATTTGCCTCCCCTTAATATGGCACTTAAAATACAATAAAATTAATAAAAAGGAAAGTTTTCAAAAGTTTTTATATGGCGGGGTGGGAGTTGGGGAAGAACAATGATCTTCATCCTATCTCATAGAAGGAAATGCAAAACTACTGCACAATTGCCCTCGTTTCACATACTAGCAAAGTAATGCTCAAAATTCTCCAAGCAAGGCTTACACAGTACATGAACCTAGAACTTTCAGATGCACAAGCTGGATTCACAAAAGGCAGAGGAACCAGAGATCAAATTGCCAACGTCCTCTGGATCATAGAAAAAGCAAGAGTATTCCAGTAAGATATCTACTTCTGCTTCGTCAGTTCAGATCAGATCAGATCAGTCGCTCAGTCGTGTCTGACTCTTTGTGACCCCATGAATCACAGCACGCCAGGCCTCCCTGTCCATTACCAACTCCTGGAGTTCACTGAGACTCACGTCCATCGAGTCAGTGATGCCATCCAGCCATCTCATCCTCTGTC
>NW_011494858.1:2205818-2214206 GCF_000754665.1 Bison bison bison
TTCACTGAGACTCATGTCCATCGAGTCAGTGATGCCATCCAGCCATCTCATCCTCTGTCGTCCCCTTCTCCTCCTGCCCCCAATCCCTCCCAGCATCAAAGTCTTTTCCAATGAGTCAACTCTTCGCATGAGGTGGCCAAAGTACTGGAGTTTCAGCTTTAACATCATTCCTTCCAAAGAAATCCCAGGGCTGATCTCCTTCAATAAAGCCTTTGACTGTGTGGATCACAACAAGCTGTGGAAAATTCTTAAAGAGATGGAAATACCAGAGCACCTTACCTGCCTCTGAGAAACCTGTATGCAGGTCAAGAAGTAGCAGAACCAGACACAGAACAATGAACTGGTTCCAAATTGGGAAAGGAGTACGACAAGGCTGTATATTGTTACCCTGTTTATTTAACTTCTATGCAGAGTACATCATGCGAAATGTTGGGCTGGATGAATCACAAGCTGGAATCATGATTGCCAGGAGAAATATCAACAACCACAGATATGCAGATGATACCACTCTAATGGCAGAAAACAAAGAGGAACTAAAGAGCCTCTTGATGAGGGTGAAGAAGGAGAGTGAAAAAGCTGGCTTAAAATTCAGCATTCAAAAAACTAAGATGATAGCATCTGGTCCCATCACTTCATTGGCAAATAGACGGGGGAAAAGTGGAAACACTGACAGATTTTCTTGAGCTCCAAAATCACTAAGGACGGTGACTGCAGCCATGAAATTAAAAAATGCTTGCTCCTTGGAAGAAAAGTTATGACAACCTAGATATCATATTAAAAAGCAGAGACATTACTTTGTTGATAAAGGTCCATATAGTCAAAGCCATGTAGTCATGTATGGATGTGAGAGTTGGACCATAAAGCAGATGACTAATCACGGAAGCATGTAAGAATTGATGCTTTTGAACTGTGATGTTGGAGAAGACTCTTGAGAGTCCTTTGGACAGCAAGGAGATCAAACCAGTAAATCCTAAAGGAAATCAATCCTGAATATTCACTGGAAGGACTGAAGCTGAAGCTTCAATACTTTGGCCACCTGATGCGAAGAGCCAACTCACTGGAAAAGACCCTGATGCTGGGAAAGATTGAGGGCAGGAGGAGGATGACAGAGGATGTGATGGTTGGACGACATCACCGACTTCATGGGGATGAGTTTGAGCAAGCTCTGGGAGATAGTGAAGGACAGGGGAGCCTGGAGTGCAGCAGTCCATGGAGTCGCAGAGTCGAAGACCACTCAGGGACTGAACAAGGAGGGAAGAAAACCTTGTTTATGGGTTTAATCTACCACATGCAGTTCCCCACAATCACCAGCAGGGGGAAAAAAAGTAGTTTCCTTTTTTCCGATGGATCCGGGCTCCTCGAGGCTAATTCCTTAACCGAAGGGAAAGAAGGGAAGAGCGCCGGGGAGAGCTCGGTCAGTGCTCGGAGGGGGACTGGCCTAGAGCGGTCACTAGAAAGGCGAGGACCCGCGAAACCGAGTATACACATTCCCAGCAGCTCTGTCTTTCCAGGCACGCGGAGTAAGTTGGCTGGAACTCCCCGTGACCGCTCAGCCGGGCGTGCAGGGCTGCAGCGGCGCAAAGCCTGTTCCAGAGCGGCCGCAGCGGCGCGGGCAGGAGGGGTACCCAGGTGGGGCCGCGCGCCCTCCGCGGGGGATAGGTGATACAGCTCCCGAGTCCGAGAGGGAGCCAGGTGAGCGTCCGCCCGGGTCCGCCGGTGACCAGGTGAGCCCACGTCCAGGGACTCTGGGGTCTCGGTCAGAGTCGGGTCGTAGGACTCAAGCAGCCAGTAGGCAAGATGGGTTGAAACGGAGAGCGAAGCCTGCCAGTTATTCGGCATACCTGCCTGGGCACAGTTGTATCTTGCAGGGCAGGGGTCAGGGGGTCGGAAAGGACAGTCTTCTGCCAAGTGGGTTCACAGTATTAGCCTTAAAAATAAACTCTGCATCTGAAAGGATGTGTGTGAAAGGGACCTGAGAGCGGTCATTTTATTAGCGCTGCACGTTAAGCATGTCCTGCCCTCCAGGACCTTGGCTAAAGTGTGTGTTTGGTGACCAGTTGTAGAGCTTGGGTCTGTGCTCCACAATAACCGCGTGGGCAGGTGATGAGCTGCGGCCGAAAGGAAACAGCCTTACTTTAGGGTCTTTAAGATTGAAAGTCGGAAGGTGCTGAAGCAGCGAGAGAGATTGGAGACGGAAAGCAAAGATGAGCAAACAGAAAGATGAGCAAAGATGTGGGCAAGCAAGAAAAGGAACCGCGTTGAAAACAGCCGGGTGGACCCCCCAGCTCGGTGAGGCGTGAGGGTTAGCCTCAGCAGTGTCTCAGGATTGACATGTGTCTGTCAAGAGCCTGACTCTGGACAGACGATTGGAGTCAGAGGAAGGAGGTCTTTGGTTAAGAACTCGCTGGTTATCGCTGGTTATGCACCTTGTCAGCAGCAAGTTTTCTTCTGACAGATAATCAAATGTACAGATTTAATTGGATTAGGAGATAAACTGCCAGGTGCTGTGTGTTTCTACACCCGGATGAACATTCACAGAGGACTCTCTGGAAATGCCTTTCATGTAAATAATAATTAGAATTCAAGATTAAAGTGTTGCAGAACAACATAAAAATTTTTTTATTGCTGTCTTAATAATATTGCATGTAGCAGCAATAGTACTCTAATTATATTTTAAAATATTTCAAGAATGTGTTCTTTTTAAGATAGCTAATTACAAGTTTAAAATAGACAGGATTCTAAAATATTCCAATCCTTAATATATGCAAAAAGTCAAACAAAACATTTGCCAAGCTCTACATGAAAATGAGTGAAATCATAACATAGCCAAGTTCAGCTACTTTTCAGAAGAGATGTATTATGCTACAATGCAGCCATTTCCCCTGTCCTTGTATTTGAGGGTTGAGGGTTGTATTTGTTACTGCAGATTTGATCAGTGTGCCCCAGTCAGGCCTGAGATACTTGTCTGTCCTTCCCACTTCTCAATTTACTAGTCCTAGGGTCCTCCTATGCACAGCTGTTAAAACAAAACAAAACCAATCCTGTGTTTTAAAACTTGCCTGTTTGCTTGGCATTTAAGAAAATTTGGAACGGGGAGGAAAGGCTCATGAATCAACCTCAATTATTGGCGAAGGGATTGTTTCACTGAAATTGTGGGCTTGGAGGAGGATGTGGTGACCCTGTTCGAACTTTACATACTATTTCTTCCTAAATGCTGAGGAATTCAGGATAGGCACTCAAGCATCGTTTTGGCTGAAAAGCATTAAAGTCTTTTCCTCAGGAATGGTTTACATGGAAGTATTGATATCAAAGAATCTCTTAGCACTTTCTCATAAGCCCCAGTGAGTGATGTCTAGTACCTTTGAGGCACAAAAGTGTTTGTCACCAAACCTTTACCTTGAATCTTGCCTGAGTATATTTTATATGGCTATAATGGAATTTGGGCTTCCCTAGTAGCTCAGTCGGTAAAGAATCTGCCTGCAGCATAAGAGATCTGGGTTCGATCTCTGGGTCAGGAAGATCCCCTGGAGAAGGAAATGGCAACCCACTCCAATATTCTCACCTAGAGAGTCACATGGACAGAGGAGCCTGGTGGGCTAAAGCCCATGGGGTTGCCAGAGTCGGACACGACTTAGCGACTAAACCACCATAATGGAATTTGTGATTAATTAGATTATGTGCTATTGGTTATATTTTAAAAAATAAGAAATATTGTGTTGTGGACTATGTGATTTCTTCTGTTGGTTGTTCCCACTGAGCCTGTGTCACTGGAGAAGCCAAATAATCATTGCTTAGGTAAGATAGAGGTCTATGTATTCTTTAATGTGTAAATATTCTGGAAGTCGGCAGTCTTTGGTTGTTGTAGCAGCTCTGCTGTCTCACCAGGGACTTAATGTCCTTCTTTCTTTCTGTTATCCTCAGCGTGTAGCTTGCATTTGCCAGGTTGCCTCATGGTTGCAAGATGACTGCTAAAGTTCCCGTTATCACATCCATCTTCTAGGAAGGAGCAAAGAGAGAAGAGCAGACGGCACTTGGTAGCTAAGATTCAACAACTTCCACTATTTAGTGACAAGTATCTTGCCTGTCTATATTTTGTGGTGTATTGTCCACAAAGATGGCTGCCAATAATTCTTGTATGCTCATGTCACCAGGCTTCCCTGGTGGTCCAGACGGCAAAGAATCTGCCTGCAATGCAGGAGACCCAGATCCGATCCCAGGGTCAGGAAGATCCCCTGGAGAAGGAAATGGGGAACCCACTCCAGTATTCTTGACTGAGAAAATCCATGGACTGAGGAGCCTGGCAGGCTACATACAGTACATGGGGTCCCAAAGAGTCGGACGCAAGCGAGTGACTAACAGTTTCAGTTTCATGTCACTTTGCCCATCAAGGAGAGGAGACTATTTCTTTTCTCCTTGTGTGAGGGTTGGCCCTGTGACTTGCTTTGACCAATAGAATGCATTGAAAGGCCTTACTAGGCCTTGCTGTTTCTTGGGATCCAGCTGCTGTGTAGAGAGACTTGGATTACACAACTAAATGATGAGCAATCACTTGAAAGGAGGCCCGGCCAGGCCCCAGTTATTCTATCTACCCCAGCTGAGGTATCAATCATGTGCATTAAGCCATCTTAGTTGTACCAGCACCAGCTTAGCTCTAGCAGACACCATGTGGAACACAAGAACCACCCAGCTAAGCCCTGCCAACCCACAGAATTGTGAGGAGTAATAATCACTGCTGAATTGTGCGGAAACACAATTGGCTGGCCTCCTATCTGCAAATGCCAGGATGGCCAAGAAGTGAGGTTCATTAGTTGGGTCCTTGGCTGCACTGAACATGGTAGAAGTCTATTATCTATTATAGTCTATTATCTATTAGAAGTCTATTATCATAGAGGAAGGGGATGGCTAGCCCAGTTGGGGAGGGGAGGGAATAGTTGTCCACAGTCACCAGTTGGCTGGTGGCAGCTTGGGACAGAAAAGCCACTGATGGGATCTCAAGAGCAAGGTCCTATGGGATCGTTACTCGGAGACTTTGGCATAAATGGGATTGAACCACCCAGGTGGGCTCTGCCCCTGGGTTTGGCCTCGACCCTCTTTCTCTGCTCCAAAGCTTCTGTCCTAAATGGTGTCAGGCTGCCCCAACCCCTGCTCTGTGCACATTGTGAACTGGCAGCTCCCCTCTGCTGGCAGACTGCCTGGCTCCTATTCTCAGAGAGGAGGTCTGACTGAACCAGATCTCTGTCCAACGAGGCCACTGCACAGTCCCTGCCGTGCTCTGAGTTGGCTGCCCATCCCTTGCCCCAATGCCTCTCTCCCTTACCCAGTCAGCCTTGTCAGGAGAGGGCCATGGCCCTTGAGTTCTGGAAGAACTGGGTCAAGTCCTGGCTACACCCTTTTCTGGCTGTGTGATCCTGAACAGGCTTTATTGCTCTCCCTCAGTTTTCTCATCTGTGAAAACTGTGAAAACCCTGCTTTATAGGGTTATTGTGAAAATTAAAGAGAGTGCATGTGAATACTAATGTGTGCTCAGTAAATGGCAGCCATTACTGTTGTCTTAACTTACATGAGCTACTGTGTGCTCCCTGTGTGGAACTGATGATCTTGAAAAGTTAGCTATTGATCAAACGATACCGTCCCATAGACGTCTGTCATAAAATGAGAATCATTTTCCACTGAAAAGTTTATTTTTAGTGCTGTTACTACATTAAAAAACTTCTTTTCAAAACTTTTTTCAAAATCCTGGATTGAAAGGAACATTATCTAATTATATACCAAAGTTAATATAGTAACTAGTCTCCCCGTAATGTGTTGTATGTGCCTGGTTTTGCTCTGTTGGGGGTAAGTGGAGAGGTTGGAAGTGTGGGGTTTGTTCCTCCGTGTTCTGTGACACGTAATCCCCCCGTGCAGCTTTCAGGTGGGGCTTGGACTGCCCCCGGGACAAAGGCAGCTTGAGAGAAAAAGCAGTGACATCTGGGTGCTCTTGAAAACACACTTTGAGTTTGTTTTCAGCTGGGCCTTAACCAAAGGTAACTTGTGATCTTCCATGTGGGGAGGGTCTTAAAAATATGGTAGAGTGGATTTTCTCATAACTGCTTATGTAGTAGCTGTGGGCAGCGGTGCTGCAGGTTGTTGATGCATGTTTTGATATTTTTTTGTAGCCGTTTATAGTGAGAACAGCCTTGCCATTCTGCTTCTGATGGACCTTTAAAATTACTGCTTGCATTATATATTACTTCCATAAAGACGAATTCCTCACAGAGGACTTTTTGCCCTTCCTAGATTGTAAAACACTATATAAATGTAAGTATCACTATAATTCTTTAAGTTAGACACACCTTTTCTTGGTTATGACATTTCTTTTTATAACACCTGAGGGTCAGGTGGTACCACACGTAGAAACTAATAAGTAATTTTGTGAGCTTGAGGCTAATGTGGGCTCTATAACCGCTAGGCGGGGTATCCATTCACACCTTAGTGCAGTATATTGGTATGAGGCAAGGAAAGCAGCTGTTTTTCCTAAAACAGTTTTTAACTTATTTATAAGCTAATCTACTCTTATAAGGTTCAGACAGCTCAGGCGGGTATAAGACCTCCTTCCTAATACCGCCCCCCACCGTCCATCAGACATAGGCATCTGCTAAGAGTCTCATTCTCCAATTAGCAATTTGCTGTGTATTAACAAACATACACACACGTGATTTATTTCTATTTTAACACAAATGGTGTCATGCTGTATGTATTGTTTTGTCATCTTTTTCTTATCTCTAGGCCTGGGATGTGTTTCTACTGCAGCATACCCAGCTTCATTTCATTCTTTGTAACTGCTCCCTAGCATCCCCTTGAAAGTCAGGACCACGACTGATCAATCCTATATGATAGGCATTTCCAAATAGGCTGTATCTAAAACTAAATACTAAACTAGACTTTTTAGAGTGTTGTTAAAACAATTTTTACTAGACTTTATTTTTTACAGCAGTCTTAGTGTCACACCAAAATTGAGCAGAAAGTGCAAAAATTTCCCTTATAACTCTGTCCTTCCCTCCTCCCACTGATGCCCCCGTTATCAACAGCCCTCACCAGAGTGGCACGTTTATTACAGTTGATGAACCTGCATTGACACATCTGTATCACCCTAAGTTTGTAGTTTACATTAAGGTTCATTTTGGGTTTTGTACGTGATGTGGGTTTTTACAAATATATAATGATATGTATCTGTCACTATAGTGTCATACAGAAGAGTTTCCCTGCCCCCAGAATCCTGTCCTCTGCCTAGGCATTTCCCTTACCCTTCAGTTCCTGACCACTACTGATCTTTTTACTGTCTTTATAGTTTTTCCTTTTCCACAATGTCATATACAACAGTCTTCCTTATCAGAGGGAGATACATTCCAAGACCCCCAGTGCATACCTGAAACCTCAAATAGTATCAAGCCTATACTAAAAGTTTCCTCAAATAGTATCAAGCCTATACTAAAAGTTTCCTCAAATAGTATCAAGCCTATACTAAAAGTTTCCTCAAATAGTATCAAGCCTATACTAAAAGTTTCCTCAAATAGTATCAAGCCTATACGAAGTTTCCTCAAATAGTATCAAGCCTATACTAAAAGTTTCCCCCTGTGCTGATGGGCTGCTCCCACGTGCAGTGTGGGTACACTAGTCCAAGGGTGATTCCCGTCCTAGGAGGACAGAGCAGGAAGACATAAGGTTTCATCACACTACCCAAAATGGCACACAGTTTAAAACTTCACCTCATTTGGGTAAAATAACAAGGAGTGCTAGGTCATTTGGTAAGGGTATCTTTGGTTTTGTAAAATAACTGCCAAACTATCTTCCAAAGTGTCTCTACCACTCTGCATCCCCACAGCAATGAATGAAAGTTCCTATTGCTCCACACCCTTGATAAAATTTCTTATTGTCAGTGTTTTGGATTTTGGCCTTCTAATGAGCATGTGGGCTTCCCTGGCGGCTCAGTGGTAAAGAATCTGCCTGCCAAAGTAGGAAACTCGAGTTTGATCCCTGGGTCATGAAGATCCCCCAGAGAAGGGCATGGAAACCCACTCCAATATTCTTGCCTGGGAAATCCCATAGACGGAGGAGCCTAGTGGGCTACAGTCCATGGGATCACAAAGGAGTTAGACACAACTTAGCGACTAAACAATACCGCCGCCAACATGAATATGTCCTGGTATCTCGTTGTTTCCATTTGCAATTCCCTAACAACTGTGGTGTTGGAGAAGACTCTTGAGAGTCCCTTGGACTGCAAGGAGATCCAACGAGTCCATTCTAAAGGAGATCAGCCCTGGGATTTCTTTGGAAGGAGTGATGCTAAAGCTGAAACTCCAGTAGTTTGGCCACCTCATGCGAAGAGTTGACTCATTGGAAAAGACTCTG
>NW_011494858.1:2214306-2214811 GCF_000754665.1 Bison bison bison
ACTACTACAAAGCCACAGTCATCAAGACAGTATGGTACTGGCACAAAGACAGAAATATAGATCAATGGACAAAATAGAAAGCCCAGAGATAAATCCATGCACATATGGACACCTTATCTTTGACAAAGGAGGCAAGAATATACAATGGATTAAAGACAATCTCTTTAACAAGTAGTGCTGGGAATACTGGTCAACCACTTGTAAAAGAATGAAACTAGAGCACTTTCTACCACCATACACAAAAATAAACTCAAAATGGATTAAAGATCTAAACGTAAGACCAGAAACTATAAAACTCCTAGAGGAGAACATAGGCAAAACACTCTCCGACATACATCACAGCAGGATCCTCTATGACCCACCTCCCAGAATATTGGAAATAAAAGCAAAAATAAACAAATGGGACCTAATTAAACTTAAAAGCTTCTGCACAACAAAGGAAACTATAAGCAAGGTGAAAAGACAGCCTTCAGAATGGGAGAAAATAATAGCAAATGAAGCAACT
>NW_011494858.1:2214911-2216753 GCF_000754665.1 Bison bison bison
AGGATGAGATGGCTGGATGGCATCACTGACTCGATGGACCTGAGTCTGAGTGAACTCCGGGAGATGGTGTTAGACAGGGAGGCCTGGTGTGCTGTGATTCATGGGGTCGCAAAGAGTTGGACATGACTGAGCGACTGATCTGATCTGAACAACATATGACATTCAGCATCATTTCATATGCTTAATTTCCATCTCAATAACTTCCTTGGTGAATTATCTGACCATATCTTTCACTTATTTTTCAATCGGGTCGTTTATTCTTTTATTGTTGAGTGTTCTCTTTAACAGTTCTATACCAGATAATATCTTTGGCAAATATTTTCTCCCTGTCTGTGACTTGTCTTCTCATTTTCTTGACTAGAATTTTTTTAACTACTGAAAAAATCATGTCCATTGTACCAAGTGTTACAAAGCAGAGATATATTCAGAAAAACTCAATAATCATCCCTGTCTCTAATTGTACCATTGGCAGTGACAGTTTGGTTTGTAACCTTCTGCACCTTTCTCTTGGCTCAAATGTGTTCATGTGTGTGTGTTTATGAAAATGTATCTGGGTTTCCCCTGTATTTTTGTTCAAGAATAAGCCTCTTCTCTATACATTTCTCCATAATTTTCTTTTATCCCTTCCTGCTAAACAATTTACCACTGGTATATTTCTTGGCAAATATGTATAATTTTAACATTCTTTTTCATGACTGTGCAATATTCATTGGTGCAGATATAATAATGTAGTCAGCCATTCCTCTAGTGTGGATACTGAAGATGTTTCCAGTTTTATTTTTTTTCCATTATAAACAGTGTTGGCACTTTTATTCTTGTAGGATAAATTCCCCAAAGTGGGTCTCCTGGGTCAAAGGTGATTTGTATTTCTAATTTTATTGGATATTGCCAGAGAACTTTCCAAATGATTGTAAGGATCTATACCCTCACCAACAAAGTGTAAGAAGTGCATTCCCCGCATCCTCGGGGCTGCATGTTAGCAGTCTTTTAAAAATTTACCCATTTGTTGATATTGCTTTAATTTACATTATTTTTATAATTAGTGGCCCTGGGTAGCTCAGGACAGGTGTGTGGGTTGGTTGTTCATATCTTTGCACATGTGGTTCAGTTCAATTCAGTTCAGTTCAATTGCTCCGTCATGTCTGACTCTTTGCGACCCCATGAATCGCAGCACGCCAGGCCTCCCTGTCCATCACCAACTCCCGGAGTTCACTCAGACTCACGTCCATCGAGTCAGTGATGCCATCCAGCCATCTCACCCTCTGTCGTCCCCTTCTCCTCCTGCCCCCAATCCCTCCCAGCATCAGAGTCTTTTCCAATGAGTCAACTCTTTGCATGAGGTGGTCAAAGTACTGGAGTTTCAGCTTTAGCATCATTTCTTCCAAAGAAATCCCAGGACTGATCTCCTTCAGAATGGACTGGTTGGATCTCCTTACAGTCCAAGGGACTCTCAAGAGTCTTCTCCAACACCACAGTTCAAAGGCATCAATTCTTCAGCACTCAGCCTTCTTCACAGTCCAACTCTCACATCCATACATGACCACTAGAAAAACCATAGCCTTGACTAGACGGACCTTTGTTGGCAAAGTAATGTCTCTGCTTTTGAATGTACTATCTAGATTGGTCATAACTTTCCTTCCAAGGAGTAAGCATCTTTTAATGTCATGGCTGCAGTCACCATCTGCAGTGATTTTGGAGCCCAAAAAGATAAAGTCTGACACTGTTTCTACTGTTTCCCCATCTATTTCCCATGAAGTGATGGGACCAGATGCCATGATCTTCGTTTTCTGAATGTTGAGCTTTAAGCCAACTTTTTCACTCTCCTCTTTCACTTTCATCAAG
>NW_011494858.1:2216906-2222042 GCF_000754665.1 Bison bison bison
GTGATGCCATCTAACCATCTCATCCTCTGTCATCCCCTTCTCCTCCTGCCTTCAATCTTTCCCAGCATCAAGGTCTTTTCTAAAGAGTCAGCTCTTTGCATCAGGTAGGCAAAGGATTGTAGCTTCAACATCAGTCCTTCCAATGAATATTCAAGATTGATTTCCTTTAGGATTGACTGGTTTGATCTCCTTGCAGTCCAAGGGACTCTCAACAGTCTTCTCCAACACCATAGTTCAAAAGCATCAATACTTCTGCGCTCAGCCTTCTTTATGGTCCAACTTTCACATCCATACATGACTACTGAAAAAAACCATAGCTTTGACTATATGGATCTTTGTTGGCAAAGTAATCTCTGCTTTTTAATATGCTGTCTAGGTTTGAAATAGCTTTTCTTCTAAGGAGCAAGCGTATTTTAATTTCATGGCTGCAGTCACTGTCCATAGTGATTTTGGAGCCCAAGAAAAGTGGCCCTTAAAAGGCTGGAGTAGGACAGAATAGAACAGAACAGGCAGCACAGGCACCAAATCTGTGGTGTCACAGGGTAGAATCACATCCTCTGGGCAGCTGCCATTATCACAGTAGGATGGTGATGCCCACCGTTAGCACCCCCTCCAAAAGGTCCGTCTAGTCAAAGCTGTGGTTTTTCCAATAGTCATGTATGGATGTGAGAGTTTGATCATAAAGAAGCCTGAGCCCTGAAGAATTGATGCCTTTGAATTTTGGTGCTGGAGAAGACTCTTGAGAGTTCCTTGGTTTACAGGCAGATTAAACCAATCAATCCTAAAGGAAATCAACCCTGAATATTCATTGGAAGGACTGATGCTCAAGCTGAAGCTCCAATACTTTGGCCACCTGATGCGAAGAGCTGACTCACTGTAAAAGGCCGTGATTCTGGAAAAGATTGAGGACCAGAGGAGAAGGGGGCGACAGAAGATGGGATGGTTAGATAGCATCACTAATTCAATGGACATGAATTTGAGCACACTCTGGGAGATAGTGAAGGACAGGGAAGCCTGGCGTGCTGCAGTCCACAGGGTTGCAAAGAGTCGGACACAACGGAGTGACTGAACAACAATAACAGCAACAACCGCCACCTACCTGTGTGTCCTGGGTCACCGCTAGGGCTTCTGGGTGCACAGCTCCAGGGCCCATGTTCACCCAGTGAATGGAGTACGGGGGGGAGTAAGAGCCCCCAGGCTCCCAGGATTGTGCCCCTGAGCTGCGCATTGCCAGCACTCAGCTGCACCATGACCTCCGTGTGATGGTTGGTTGGCCATCTTTTCAGACTCCATGCTTACAAAACTTTGATCCTCAAAGCCTAGTATAGTGCCTGGTACATAATGGGGCCTAACTGAAAGTGCCAGCTGATGGAGTGAATAAAAGTGTCTGCAAGAGCTGACAGGCCACAGAAAGTGCTAGGTGAAGGTGATGGCTTGTGAGTGTGCATCTGTACATGAACATCAGGCACGAGGGCTGGCCTTCAGGTAGGGATTGCTGCTCGGAAGCTCAGTCTGGGCACGGAGGAGAGGTGCTCCACAGGCCAGAGGACTCCCTGCCCCCCACCCCCCTGCTGTTTTACTCACTTCTATCCAAGATGTGTATGTGGTTAGTCGCTCAGTTGTGTCCAATTCTTTGTGACCCCATGGATGACTGTAGCCTGCCAGGCCCCTCTGTCCATGGAATTCTCCAGGCAAGAATACTGGAGTGGGTTGCCAGTCCTTTCTCCAGGGGATCTTCCCGATTCAGGGATCGAATCTGGTCTCCCGCATTGTAGGCAGATTCTTTACCGTCTGAGCTACCAGGGAAGCCCCCATCTAAGATAGTGGCCCCTAAGACCCCTCTCTGTTGTTCTCTCTCTTTCTGACTTTCTGTAGGAGTCACTCTCCTTTCCTGAGCATACCTTCCCACCCAAAGCTCGAGGGCTTTTTGTACACAAGGTCAAGGATTGCATTACAGGAAGCCAATTATTCTCCAGAGTATTTCTCCCAGGGACTGTGGGTGTGCAGACCAGCCACTGACTTATGTGTGGTTTGAAGGGAACTGGCTGAACCCCAAAGACTGAGTTCAGAACAATCATGATAAGCTATTATGGGAAAAGGAGCTAAGTGTGTATAGGTGGGTGGGAGAAGTGCAAGGTGAGTGGGTGGGGGTGGGGATTAGAAGCTGAATGGACAACAAAAGCCATTTAATTCATTTGTTAATTTTCTCCCATTAATTCACACAACAGATTTTAGACACATTCAGGATTCTCAATATTTTGGAGGTCAGGAAATTCTCTCGGAATTGGGTGAATGCTATTGACTTTTCTCTTGAAAGCATCCCCTATATACACAAAAGGCTTATATACAATTTTCTGGGGATTGGTGGGGGGCGCTTCATCATTTGCCAGAGACCTCTAAGTTCTTTGGTTCTTTGCCTCTGGTCTCAAAGGAGGAGAGTTATCCTAGAGGTATCTGACTTCTTAAAGGACTATTACCAGATTATAATTACTTTTCTTCCCCCAAAGCTAATTAAAGCTCCCACAAAGCATTGAAATTTATTGAGTTGAGTCACGATGGAACCGTAAGGAGGCAGGGGATAGAAGTGTCTCTTGCCAGAAGCATATGAATGCCAGGTGAAGATTAGAAAAACCTTATAAGAAAGATAAAAGTCAGAGTTTTCACTTTGAACTTGAAAAACATCCACCCTGCACAGAAGTAAGTGGCCAGAGTCAAACCTGATGAAAACAAACAGAATTCAGAACTATAATCGTAGGCATTTCGAGCTGTGGGGGCTTCTCACGAGGTGAATGATCCATTTACCCTCAGGGCATTCTTGTACATCTATTCCATGCTTTGTCATGTTTTCCTATCCTGAGCCTCAACATCCTGTTTATCGTCATTTGATAGGAGAAGACTTTGCAGGGCACCTGTCCCCAGAGGCCAGGAACCCCTCTTGTGAAGGCAATGAGCCTGAGGCTGGTACAACCACGAGGCCAGAAAAGGAGGCTGGGAGGTTGGGGTAGGGTCTTCCTCTCCATGGAGGGGCCTTAGTTTCCATCCTGAGGTTTTCAATAAGTCCTCCCACTCGCAGGCCTTGACCGTGAATGCGACTCTTCTCACAGAGGTCATTTCCCGAGGATTTGATTTTCTTTTCTCAGGTGTCAGTAACACCTTGGATATCCAGGGTCTCCAAACATGAGTTTCCTAGATTAACAAGGTCAATCCTTTACATCCATGGATTCTGTGCCTTTGAACAGAAATCATTCCAGAAACGTAACACATATTCTCTCCTTACTCAACTGAATGGACTGTCTTGTTTCAAGGGGATGGAGAGTGACCCCGGCAACTGCTGTGGGAAGGAGCTCAGGTGGGCTTAGAAGAGTTCCGAGAAGTGGCCTCCTTGCCACGTTGCCTCCTCACCGAAGAGCAAATGCAGGTGTGGGGCTGCAGACCTGGAGGCAATTTAATGTGCCTGCTCTCTTCAAAAAGTGATGTGCCTGTTCTCTTCAAAAAGGCAAAAGCAGTCTTTCCCTGCAATGAACAACCCTTTTTTTTTTTAGTTCCCTGACCAGGGATTGAACCCCAGACCCTGGCAGTGAGAGCACAGAGTCCTAACCTCTGAACCACCAGGGAATTCCCAAGAACACTTTCTTCAGTACCAGAAAACCCCACCTTTTCCTTTTTCTCTGGCATTATCCACGACCTTAGATTTCCGCTGGTATCCCTGTCTCTTGTTTATGCCTCTACCACAGCGCAGCTCTTCAGCCCACCTCATTCCTATTGAAGTGGCTAAAATGTGCAGGATAGGCACCCCTCACAGTCTTCAGGTTTTATCCAAAGCTCACCTTCTGAGCTGAGCGCACTTTTGCCAACATACACAAGACTACAGGTCTTCCACAGCTTCCTCCATATTTTCTTTTTTTTCACTGAATTCCAAGCACAGGAAATATTAGAAATTGGGGCTTTAGCATTCTGAGGATGAAAGTCTCATGGAGTGCTGTGTCAGTCATTAAGTTGTGGTCTCTCTGCTGCAAACCCATGCTGTGCTGGATGCTGGGGCAGTTCAGTTCAGTTCAGTCGCTCAGTCGTGTCCGACTCTTTGCGACCCCATGAATCGCAGCACGCCAGGCCTCCCTGTCCATCACCAGTTCCCGGAGTTCACTCAAAATCATGTCCATGGAGTCGGTGATGCCATCCAGCCATCTCATCCTCTATCGTCCCCTTCTCCTCCTGCCCCCAATCCCTCCCAGCATCAGAGTCTTTTCCAATGAGTCAACTCTTCACATGAGATGGCCAAAGTACTGGAGTTTCAGCCTCAGCATCATTCCTCCCAAAGAAATCCCAGGGCTGATCTCCTTCAGAATGGACTGGTTGGATCTCCTTGCAGTCCAAGGGACTCTCAAGAGTCTTCTCCAACACCACAGTTCAAAAGCATCAATTCTTTGGCGCTCAGCTTTCTTCACAGTTCAACTCTCACATCCATACATGACCACTGGAAAAACTATAGCCTTGACTAGACGGACCTTTGTTGGCAAAGTAACGTCTCTGCTTTTGAATATGCTATCTAGGTTGGTCATAACATTCCTTCCAAGGAGTTAAGTGTCTTTTAATTTCATGGCTGCAATCACCATCTGCAGTGATTTTGGAGCCCCCAAAAATAAAGTCTGACACTGTTTCCACTGTTTCCCCATCTATTTCCCATGAAGTAATGGGACCAGATACCATGATCTTAAGCCAGCCTTTTCACTCTCCTCTTTCACTTTCATCAAGAGGCTTTTTAGTTCCTCTTCACTTTCTGCCATAAGGGTGATGTCATCTGCATATCCGAGGTTATTGATATTTCTCCTGGCAATCTTGATTCCAGCTTGTGCTTCTTCCAGCCCAGCGTTTCTCATGATGTACTCTGCATATAAGTTAAATAAGCAGGGTGACAATATACAGCCTTGATGTACTCCTTTTCCTATTTGGAACCAGTCTGTTGTTCCATGTCCAGTTCTAACTGTTGCTTCCTGACCTGCATACAGATTTCTCAAGAGGCAGGTCAGGTGGTCTGGTATTCCCATCTCTTGAAGAATTTTCCACAGTTGATTGTGATCCACATAGTCAAAGGCTTTGGCATAGTCAATAAAGCAGAAATAGTTGTTTTTCTGGAAC
>NW_011494858.1:2222215-2235022 GCF_000754665.1 Bison bison bison
TGAGCATTCTTTGGCATTGTCTTTCTTTGGGATTGGAATGAAAGCTGACCTTTTCCAGTCCTGTGGTCACTGCTGAGTTTTCCAAATTTGCTGGCATATTGAGTGCAGCACTTTCACAGCATCATCTTTCAGGATTTGGAATAGCTCAACTGGAATTCCATCACCTCCACTAGCTTTGTTCATAGTGATGCTTTCTAAGGCCCACTTGACTTCACATTTCAGGATGTCTGGCTCTAGATGAGTGATCATACCATCGTGATTATCGTGGTCATTAAGATCTTTTTTGTATAGTTCTTCTGTGTATTCTTGCCACCTCTTCTTAATATCTTCTGCTTCTGTTAGGTCCATACCATTTCTGTCCTTTATTGAGCCCATCTTTGCATGAAATGTTTCCTTGGTATCTCTAATTTTCTTGAAGAGATCTCTAGTCTTTCCCATTCTGTTGTTTTCCTCTATTTCTTTGCATTGATTGCTGAAGAAGGCTTTCTTATCTCTCCTTGCTATTCTTTGGAACTCTGCATTCAGATGCTTATATCTTTCCTTTTCTCCTCTTTTTTTCACTTCTCTTCTTTTCACAGCTATTTGTAAGGCCTCCCCAGACAGCAGGGACCCTGCAAACTGCATTCTAGCTTTTCCTGCAGACACCCAGTTTAGCTTAGTTCAGTTCAGTTGCTCAGTCGTGTCCGACTCTTTGCGACCCCATGGACTGCAACACACCAGGCTTCCCTGTCCATCACCAACTCCTGGAGCTTGCTCAAACTCCTGTCCATTGAGTCGGTGATGCCATCCAACCATCTTATCCTCTGTTGTCCCCTTCTCCTCCTGCCTTCAATCTTTCCCAGCATCAGGATCTTTTCCAATGAGTCAGTTCTTCACATCAGGTGGCCAAAGTATTTAGCTTCAGCTTAGCATCAGTCCCTCCAATGAATATTCAGGATTGATTTCCTTTAGGATGGACTGGCTGGATCTCCTTGAAGCCCAAAAGACTCAAGAGTCTTCTCCAACACCACAGTTCAAAAGCATCAATTCTTTGGCGCTCCACTTTCTTTATGCTCCAACTCTCACATCCATACATGACTACTGGAAAAACCATAGTTTGGACTAGATGGACCTTTGTCCACAAAGTAGTGTCTCTGCTTTTTAATATGCTGTCTGGATTGGTCATAGCTTTTCTTCCAAGGAGCAAGCATCTTTTAATTTCATGACTGCAGTCACCATCTGAAGTAATTTTGGAGCCCCCTCCAAATAAAGTCTGTCACTATTTCCATTGTTTCCCCATCTATTTGCCATGAAGTGATGGGACCGGATGCCATGATCTTAGTTTTTTGAATGTTGCGTTTTAAGCCAGGTTTTTCATTCTCCTCTTAAACTTTCACCAAGAGGCTCTTTAGTTCTTCTTCACTTTCTGCTATAAAGGGTGGTGTCACCTGCATATCTGAGGTTATTGATATTTTTCCTGGCAATCTTGATTCCAGCTTGTGCTTCTTCCAGCCCAGTGTTTCTCATGATGTACTCTGCGTAGAAGTTAAATAAGCAGGGTGACAATAGACAGCCTTGACATAGTCCTTTCCCAATTTAGAACCAGTCTGTTGTTCCATGTCCAGTTCTAACTGTTGCTTCTTGCCCTCATATGGATTTCTCAGGAGGCAGGTAAGGTGGTCTGGTATTCCAACCTCTTTAAGAATTTTCCACATTTTGTTGTGATCCACACAGTCATAGGCTTTGGCACAGTCAATAAGTCAGAAGTAGATGTTTTTCTTGAACTGTCTTGCTTTTTCAATGATCCAGTGGATGTTGACAATTTGATCTCTGGTTCTTCTGCCTTTTCTAAACCCAGCTTGAACATCTGGAAGTTCAGGGTTCAGGTACTGTTGAAGCCTGGCTTGGAGTTAGGCTCTGCCAATAGGGGACGCTAGATGGAAAAGGGAAGGCTGCAGGAGGAAGGGGCTTGCTCCAGCCCCTTTCTCTCTGTTTGTAGTTCCTGTGAACCTCACTCCAACAATGGTTGGTCACCCTGGCCGTTACAGTTCCTTCCAATGAGGATCCTGTTTGATCCTGTTTGTAGTTTTTCCAGCACTTGCAAAGACAGACTCATCATTCCCCTTGGCAAGATTCCAGCACCAGTGTCTCCTCCAGAAATCAGAGTTCCAGGGACACTGGGCCTCCATCCAAGCACAGAGCCTCCAGCACCAACGGATCAGAGCCCCCTTTTCAGAGTTTTGGGTCCCAGCTTTGGATCTTATCCTTCTCTGAGCAGCTCAGAAACACCAGTATCAGTGGAAGCAACTTGCCCTCTTGTGTCTGAGGAAACTAGTCTTCCCTTTCTGGAAAACTTATTCTTTAATAGCACTTTATTTTCTGAATAATGGTTTGGACTATGATTTTCACTGAGGTAAGAGTGATGGATTAGTGAAAGTTGGTCAGTTGTGTCTGACTCTTTGCAACCCCATCAACTATACAGTCCATGGAATTCTCCAGGCCAGAATACTGGAGCGGGGAAGTCTTTCCCTTCTCCAGGGGATCTTCCCAACCCAAGGATCGAACCCAGGTCTCCCACATTGCAGATGGATTCTTTACCAGCTGAGCTGCAAGAAAGAGTAATGGATAGGGGGAATAAAAGCTTAGACCCTTTTCTTGCTCAGGGGGAGACCCATGTTTCTTCTAGCAGTAGACTCCTTTGCTGTCTTCAGACAGACTCCTGGTTCTGCAGTGACCATTGGATACAGTGGCATAAATTGAATGCAGTCATGAAAAGTCTCTTTCTCAGTGCATTGGTTCAGGCTTTGCAAAATGTGACACTCTTGAGAACCTGGAGAAGGTTAGATTTCTTTCCAAGCACCAACATTTTTCTTTCTTTCTTCTTCTTTTTTTAAAATGAATGCCTGTAGCATTAGAATATGCAAAAAGAGTCTATCTGTCCATTTTTTTCTGCTTCAGATCAGGGGCACACACTCCACTTATGAGGAAACTGGCAAGTGACACTACAAATATCCATTTTATCATCCTTGTACAACTGCCCACAAGAAAGAGTACTTTGAAATGCATTTATCTGAGAACACCTCACGTTGTCCACTGACTCCATGGTCTGATGATTCCTGTCACGACTCACTTTGAAATGGACAAGTCCATCTTCAGAAAATATATAGTGTAGTCAGACATAGTTGTCCACTGAAATCTTTGCCTTTGGCTATGCACTGAGCCGATCCATCCCTGAAAACCTCTCTCTCCCAAGCAGGGCAGCAGTCAATGGCTCTCACCGTGAGAGGCTGGACCTGTGAAGAATCAGATGCACTGTCCTTTCCAATCTTTGATGCCTTCTTCTCTTGCTTAAGTTTGCTGTTTAGCAGAGTCTGAGACAAAGACTTTGCTGCAGACAGTCGATTTTGGAGGTCATTGTGGGAGAGGAGAGAGTGAGTCAGAGAAGAGTAGGGGTTCTCTCTCTGTGTAGAGGGCTCAGTTCTGTCTCAGTGCCCTTCAGAGCTGTCTGTGAGGGCCAGATCCCAGAACATTTCTCCACTAGCTCCTGTTGCCCAGTGGTTGAAGGCTCCCTGGTCTCTTCCCTATCTTGCATCTCTGGGTTGCAGGTAGAGTGGGATGGTGTGGAGAAGTGGAAAGGTGTGGCATAAGCCAGAGGGCTTGTCACAGCTTACTTGAAGCTGTCCCCTGCAGCTGCAGCTCCAGTTAGAGGGGATGGATGCAATGGACATGCTCACCAGAGGTGAGCAGCTGTCTTTGCAGCCAGAACACCTCAGATCAGATTCCCAACTCCATCACTTATTAGCTGTGGGATTTTGGTCAAAAAGCCGAACATCACTTTCATCATCAGATGTTTTTGTCCCCTTGGAGATAATAATAGTATTGTTACTGAATGCAAGTTCGTATGCCCAACACACAGTGAGGCCAACAAAACTGAAACATATGAGTTTGGAGCAGAGAAAGGTTCAGTATAAGGCCATGCAAGGAGAATGAGTGACTCGTGCCCCCAGAAAACCCCAATCTCCTGGAAGGGTTTCAGCAAAGCATTTTAATGGCAAAATGAGAGAGGGTCGTGGTTGGTGATTGCAACTTTCTTGGTGTTGGAATCCTTGGTTCTTGCAGCTGTCCTCATAGCTCAGGTCCAGATGTTCCTGTAAACTTCAAACAAGATAAATATTTTGCAACTCTTTTGCAACTTTTTATCTATATGAATGGGAAAGGTCTCTGAATGACCTTTATGACCTTAAAGGTCAGAGCCTTGAGAATGGGCTCGCGTGTATATTACAGGTTATAGACACTATTCTTAACTCCAAGCAAAGGCAATAAGAATATAAAGTTAAAGTAGAAGAAACTGATCTAATATGGAGTCAGATTTGTTCTTCCCTGTTACAATGCTTTACCTCATGGAATGTTGTGCTCAATAAAGATTAGCTATAGTTACCCAACCACAGTCTTATAGTCTAAATCGTGTCCAGAGTTCCCTTTTCTCTTTCAAGGTGAGCACAGCCTCTCTGTGCTTCCGTATTTTTCTTGGGAACTGTGGAGCCCTGTGTCAGCACAAACTGACGAAGCACACCTTCTGTCTCATGCCGCATACCTCAGGGTCTTGCAGCTTAACTGCGTCTCCAAAGACTCCCACGTGGCCTCCCTTCTGCTTTCCCATCCCTCTGCTTCTCCACCTTACTGCCGTGTTCCTTTGTCTAGATACAGACGGGCCTCTGAGCTCAAGCCCTCCATGTGCCGTCCTGCTGCTGTTGGCTGCACCCCTGTGGGGCTGGTGTCACACTGTAATTTCTTCAAAAATTCCCTGCAACTCCCTGTACTTTCTTGCAAGTGCTGATATAAACCTTTCTCTGCCAGAATCTGGTAACATTCTATTACTGCCAGAACTTAGATTAGTGTGGACACTTTTGTTGACCTTCTAAAGACAGATAAGCTGAAGTGATTCAGCTAATGTCAGCTTTCAGGGGCCTAAACTTTCCAGATTGACTCCACCACTCTAGAGTTTACTTACTGCTAGGAAAAAAATGTCATATCTTCTGGCAAACAGTGAAGTTTTTTCAGATGGTAAGAGTTACGTAAAATTAAGCTACTATTTTATTTTTACTTTGTTTGCCAGGATGCTCTGAGTTTAATTGTTTGTTCCAGTATAACAATTATACTTCATTGCTGTTTTCTGATACATCCGTATTTTCCCCTGGATATTTAATTCTTGTTTTAATTGTTCTTATAGGTCTTTGTATTATAAGCTGACTCAAATCCTGTTAGAAGCAGTGTGTGAGTAGAAAGTGATGCATGAATTGTTAGAATTGTCCCCATTAAAATATACAGTCACTATGGGTTGTTTGGTCTTCCTGCATATAGACCTTTCAAAACCAGGATTTCTAAAGTCTGTTACCCAAGATGTGGTAGTTTCCATTCTATCAATTGTTTAACAATTCAGAAGACACGTGACATTTTTTGCAGGTTATCCCATCTAATGCACTGCTGCTAAGTCACTTCAGTCGTGTCCGACTCTTAGCGACCCCATGGACTGCAGCCTACTAGGCTCCTCTGTCCATGGGATTTTCCAGGCAAGAGTACTGGAGTGGGATGCCACTGCCTTCTCCGCGTCTACTGCACAGGCTCAAGCGTTAAGAGGAGATTCACTGAGTCTTGTGACTCAGGTGCTTGCTGAATTTCTGGTGTGACTTGATCGGCATTCTGCTGATGGCTCTATTTCTGCTAGCTTGTGCGCCTCTGTGTTGGCTTTTTCTCAAGGCTGGCTTCCTTCAGCAGGGGTAGGGGCTGCCGGTTGCCTCTGATCGGGCCCTGTGCTTTACTCTGCCTGGGCCACACCCTGAGGGAGCCTGTTCCTAAACCAGAGAACAAGGATATTCTAAGTGGGCTGGACTAGTCAGACCCTGCCTGTAGCTGTGACCCCCCAACAAAGTCCCCAGGAGCTGCACGGTAGGGTGGAGGTGGGATGGAAGACAGAGAGAGAGCTTTATTGCTTATTCCATCTGACAGGGCCAATGGAAAGAGAACAGGGGAAGGACATTTACCTACTGTGAGGAGAGCTACAATAAAACTGTGCACACATGTATTTATTTGGGATGAGCAATGCCAGATTGTACCTTGACAGATCTTGTAAGTTCTATCAAAACTCTCTCACGCTTGTTGGCCTCCAGAAAAAAATTTGTCTTGAGATGCCTTTAGAATGGGGCATGTGGAAAACTTCCTGCAAGTATATTTCTTACATATCTTATTTCTCTACCAGACATTTGCAGTTTTGTAGGATCCATCAACCAATTGATAGTGGGTTTGAGATGTAAGTTTACTGCATCAGAGAAAGAGAGGTGGGTTCCATGTGCCCTGGGAACTGACTGGTGCGTGGCTCAATGTGTCCACCAATTGCTTTACAGGACAAAGCTTCTTAGAGGAATTAATATATTTCTGCAAAGAGGGCTCAAAAGGGTTCTGGATACTTTTCCTTTTAATTAATCAAGGAATATTCCACTTCTTTTTAGAAATAACCATTTTCTCTCCCAGTTCCTATATTTTCTTGTATCTGGTATAATTTATGTCTGAAGTTAGCGATTCATAGAGGACCATCAGAATTTATGAAAAGAAGAAAGGCTGTGAGTGCACACACAAGTACACACACACCCTGACCCACAGGCGACTTTCCTTTACATTAAGCATCTTTTCCATTGCTGGACTATGGGTAAGACAATGGCCTCCGTGAAAGGCCTTTTCCTGGAGAAGCACTGTGACTCTCGGGTTCCCTTGGCCATATGCTGCGGCATACGCGTGTGCTTTTGGGTTTGAGAGTACAATGACTTGAGGGTAGAGCGATGGGCATATGGGCTGGGGGAGGATGGAACAAGCTGTGTCATTTCTTTACCCAGATGCCCTGAGAACCTGTTCACTGCTAGGGGAGGCCAGGGGCTTGGAGGGAAGTACAAATCTTGGTGGCTTTGTCCTCAGCAAGGAAAACCAGGCCAAGGTGGCCCGAGGTTCTCTCAGGATCGGTGTGTGTGTTCTAGGTGTTGCTGTCATCCCTTCAGTAATTGCTGTCAGCTGCTTAACACCTCTTCCCACCTGTCTTCGCTTCTACCTCAAAAAGCAGAAATGAGAAACTTGAAAAGGCCGTTTGTTGAATCCAGTGTGTTTCGGGTCATGACACGAGTGAACAGGACTGTTTTTTGCCTTGACAAACACTGGTGCAGGCCCGTGTCAACGATAAAGGCAAATCTCCATTCAAATGGAGCCAGTTGGTGGAGCTGTGTGCAGGCAATTATGTGAATTTACCAAGGCTGGTGCCAAGGAAGACAAGGGGAGGACTAGGAAGGGCAGGCTGGGGCTGGGGGGCCAGACACATAGAGGCCTCACTCTCAAAGGGAGTGGTCAAACATTCATATGACAAGGTGCCAAGTATTGTGGGTAGCTCTGGATTGCCTGGGCTGGAACATGACCTGAATCTTGGTTGAAGCTCTGGTTCTTGGAACCCAGCCCCAAATCAGGGCCTTGTTTGTTTGGTTTCCTTAATATTTATTTTATTTATTATTTATTTATTCGGCTGCACTGGGTCTTCCTTATGGCACGCAGAATCTTTGGTCTTCATTGCAGCATGTGGGGTCTGTAGTTGCAGCATGCAGAATCTTTAATTGTGGCATATGGGATCAACTTCCCTGACCAGGGATTGAACCCCAGGCCCCCTGTATTGGGAGCACAGAGTCTTAGCTGCTGGACCACCAGGGAAGTCCCCAGAGCCCTGTTGATCAGGGCCCTGAGGCAGAAGCTTCATCATTAGAATATTGTGACTACTAGAATTTCTAGAAAGACCTTCGGGTAGGGAGAGCTGCCTGGGAGAGGAGTTTTAAACTTAGCACAGTCTGGTCTTTAGCAAAAGCCTGGAAGATTACTCAAAGGCTGTGGAGTACACCCACAGCTCCACCTGCCAGGGATTAAACTGGGAATGCTGGTCCTCAGACCCAGACTGGGCCCAGCATCCTGCAGCGTTGCTTTCTCTTGACTGTAGTCTCAAGGTCAGGCTATCACCCTGATGTTGATGAGGGCATTCACAGCCCTTGCTTGACAGGCACCCTCAGGAGAAATGTGACCTACTTGAAGAACAGGAAACTGGCACTTCTCAGCATGAGACTTATTTTTGTCTTAAGGACACTGTGAGTCAGGTAAGCTTCTTGCAGTGTGGGAAGTTTCTTAAAGCTAAATGTGAGTATTCAACCTGTGCCTAGGGCTCTGTAGTATACATTTTCATGTTTACTAATTCCTGGCTCCGTTGTACTCCTTTATGCTTGTTTCATTACTTCTTTTTCACCTACTTTTGCTTATGTTTCCTTGATGCATTTTATGTGCACTTTAACATTGCCTTCCAGTGATGTGCCAGAACCTTTGTGGTTGTTAAATATTTGGGCATTTTATGAGCCACAGCTGATAGCTTGAAATTAGCCATAGTGGGAGTATTTACACCATAGATATAGGCAGACAGTACAAGTAGGCCTTTCTTTGCCTCCAGGGAACTAGTTTACCAGCATACTACTGTTTATATCTTATCTAGAAATGGTGGAATCTTAATAAATGTGTGTTTCAGGACCTAGAGATGGTCATACTAAGTGGAGTGTCAGACGAAGACAAATATTGTGTGATATTGCTTATGTGTGGCATCTAAAAAAATGTAACAAATGAACTTATTTACAGAACAGAAACAGATTCACAGATGCAGAAAACAAACTTATGGTTACCAAAGGGGAAAGGAGGGGAGGGATAAATTAGGGGTTGGGGATTAGCAAGTATATTTTACATACTACTGTAAATAAAAAAGATAAACAACAGGGATCTACTGTATAGCACTGGGAACTAAATTCAATATCTTGGAATAAACTATAATGGAAAAGAATCTGAAAAAGAATATGTATGTATAACTGAATCACTTTGCCATGTACCAGAAACTAATACAACCTTGTAATCAACTATATTTCAATTAAAACATTTAATGTGTTTTTTAAAAGTACTATGAAATTATCTATCACATTTAAATATTGCATATGTTGGGACTTCCCTGGTTGTCCAGTGGTTAAGGCTTTATCTGTGCATCCACAAGTCGGGGCATGGGTTTGATCCCTGGTGGCGGAACTAAGATTCCTCCTGCTACACAGCACAGCCAAAAATGAAATAAATTTTTAAAAAATATTGCTTATAATTTTAAATCTTAAGAACAGTGCCAATGTTTTGGGTCCAAAAATGTTTCTAGGGTAAATAAATTTATGAGGTTGTTTTTTATTGATGGTGAGGGAAAAATGGGATTCATCCAGAACGTGCCTTCTAGTCAACTTGCCTGTGGTGCAGCTGTTCTATAAAGGAGGATATTTATGTATGTGGATGTGGTGACAGCTGTTTACATTTCTGTTTGTCACATTTTGAGTTGTACTCTGGTAGAGCCAAGGTTTTGGTAAATTTAGCAGCGTTAGAAGCAAGTTGATATCCCATTCAGTGTGCAATGGTTGCTAAGGGACCATTCAATGCAAATTAGAAGTAATAATAGCTCTGGTTTAAAAGGGCAAAGAATTAGGGCTGGGAAGGGAAAATGACTCCCTACAGAGGACAAGGGTTTTGCGGTGACAAATGTTGGCCGCTTGATCAGTCCAGGAACAGAAAGCCAAGGAGTGGGGACAGAGCAGGGATGGGGACAGCTGCATCACTCCTGGCAGGTCCCAGGCTCCTCTGGTCTCAGCTTGCCTCGGAGTCAGTGCAAATAGCTGCAGAAAACATGTTTGTTATGCAGAGTTGACAGCCCAGCGATTGCAAACCTCAGCGACAGCATGAAAGATAAGTTCTCTGACAGTAAGATGGCAATTCCTGGGCCACAAACGATACCACTGGAGAACACCCCCAAAACTGAAGCTCTCCCAAAAGCATTGCAGCAGGACCATTCATTGACCACGGTAGAGTTAATGATGTCTGCGCGCTGACTGCCAGGTACAGGACCTTGCTGGTAAACACTTTCTTGTATAGCCCATTCTCACAACAGACAAAAAAACTGGTGCATAGGTGGCTGAAGTCACTTGCCCAAGATGCTTGGTGACCAAGAGAAGGAGCCAGGATTTGAGTGTCTGCTTTCAACTGCTCAGATCAAACAGAAAGAAAGATTTGCATGAATAGTGATGGTCTGAAATGTGGTGATCAGGGCACAGGGAGCAGGTTAGTGAAGCGGGAGGGTGTAAGTAAGGTAAGAGAGACCAGTGGCAGACTGAAGGATGGAGACAGGACTGGGCCCAGTTCCCAGCTCTGGAGACCTAGAGCCTTGAATCAGAAGGAGATGGAACCCACATAGAAAACATAGACAGATCTGCTCTCTACTGGCCAAATAGCACCATTTATCAGACAGTTGCTGAGTCTATATACTGTTAAAGGCAGCCATGAATGTAGGAACTGAGGGGTTACTTTGGTTTAGAGCACTTTGTAGAGGGGAGCATGCATGCTGAGCTGCACGTCTGGAGTAATGACCTGTAATCCAAGAGGTGGATTCTCATCACATAGAGGACTTTCTTGAGCAGGGGATTGGGACAAGGATTCAAAGATCCTAAGATAGGAGCAAACTTATAGAAACACTGATCTTACCCTTAAGGGAGAAAATGGGAACCTTTATGTCATTGGAACAGAGTGACTGCCAAAAATTGGTTTACATGAACTCTTTCTTTTGGTCTTGAGGACCATTATTTCTTACCAAATGCCAGTAGACACTGTACTCTTTACCAGCTGATAGGAATCTTTGTGGCTTGCTGATCAAGTAGTTATAGATTAAACCACCACACAAACGCACTGGGGCTAGACTTTGGTTGAGGAGCTCTTGGCTGCACATTGGACAGAACCCTGACTTTTGCTCGATGTCTTTGTTGTTTCCAGATCCAACAGCACCGAAGGCAAGTTCTGGCTGCCAAGAAGGGAGCTGCAGGGTTGAAGCATCCTCTCCCAGCCTCCTCCCACAGGACCAAGTCCTCACCATCAGTTTTCTCTGTCTTTAAAAAACAACTTTTTTCTTTATATATTTATATATATTTCATTGAAGTATAATTGACTTACAATGTTTCAAGTGCACAGCAAGGTGATTCAGTTATAAATATACACACAATATAAATATACATATAAATATATACATATCAGAGAAGGCAATGGCACCCCACTCCAGTACTTTTGCCTGGAATATCCCATGGATGGAGCCTGGTGGGCTGCAGTCCATGGGGTCGCTAAGAGTCGGACACGACTAAAGTGACTTAGAAGCAGCAGCAGCATACACATATATTATTTTTCAGATTATTTTCCATAATAGGTTATTATATATGATATTGACTGCAGTTCCCTGTAATATACAGTAAACTTTTGTTGCTTGTTGCATATCTTTTTTTTAATTAGAAATCTAACAAGGTATCATTTATATGCCACAAAAATATCTGTTTTAAGTGTACAATTCAATGGTATTTAGTACATTTAAAGAGTTGTACATATCCTGTAATCTAATTTTAGAATATATCCATCATCCCCCCCAGAAAGAAGCCTCCTGTGCATTTGTGTTCAGACCCAATTCTTACCCCCAGGCCCAGGCAACCACTGATCTGCTTTCTGTCTGAACAGTTTTATATGCGAATGAAACAGGGGATGTCTTGCAAACAGTATCTGCTGGGCACTTGGGATGAAGCAAAACACAGACCAGTTGACTATTTTTCATAGTCTCAGAAAAATAAAAAAATTCAGTAACTTTAAGGTATAATAATTTAATGTGTTAAAAGATGCAATAACCTACTGCTTTTTGTCTTTGAAGATATTCTGTGAAAGATCAGCTGTGAATTGCTGGCTGACTTGAAGATTCAAACTTTCATGTTGCTGGATGATCATAGAGCTGCCCTGGAGACTGTAGGGTGCGTGCCTAGATTTGTTTGTTACCATTTTTCCCTCTGAAATTCATATCATTCATTTAACTTGTATTCTGGGGGGCTTCTCAGAGTATGAACTGCTATTACAAGGCAGATTTCATGAGGAAGCTGGCCCAGTGTTTGAACCCCTCAGAATCGGGAAGCTAGAACATCACAACCCCATTCGAATCCTGCCACGTGTCCGGTAGGATAGGGTGTCTATGTGTGGGCCCTCCCTCTCCTTCTCTGATAGACCCTTTCTTTCCTCCTGCAGCTTTCTCCTCTCTCTCCTGTGCTGTCGAGTTTTCCCTCACCACTGGTATCAGGATCCCCCCCTGCCACAATTCTTTTCATTTACAAAACCCCTACCTTTGACCTGGCTTCCTCTTCAGGTACTGCCCATCATCTCTGATTTCCTTTTCAGAGAATCATTGAATAGAATTCTCTAAGATAGCTATCCCTGCCTCTTCTTCATTCCCTCTTAAACTCATTTGGGCAGGGCTTTGCATCTGACTTTGGGCTTCTCTGATAGCTTAGTTGGTAAAGAATCCACCTGCAGTGCAGGAGACTCCAGTTCAATTCCTGGGTCGGGAAGATCTGCTGGAGAGAGATAGGCTGCCCACTCCAGTGTTCTTGGGTTTCCCTTGTGGCTCAGCTGATAAAGAATCCACCTGCAATGCGCAAGACCTGGCTTTGATCCTTGGGTTAGGAAGATCCCCTGGAGAAGGGAAAGGCTACCCACTCCAGTATTCTGGCCTGGAGAATTCCGTGGATCATATAGTTCAGTTCAGTTCAGTTCAGTCGTTCAGTTGTGTCCGACTATTTGCAACCCCATGAATTGCAGCATGCCAGGCCTCCCTGTCCATCACCAACTCCCAGAGTTCACTCAGACTCACGTCCATCGAGTCAGTGATGCCAT
>NW_011494858.1:2236675-2240177 GCF_000754665.1 Bison bison bison
AGTAGTCTGTTATCCGCAGAGCAGCTGCAGGGATCCTGGTAAAGTCAGATCATGTCACTCTTTTCCCCAGGCCCCTCCAGTGTCTTTCGTTTGAATTCAGAGTAAATTCTAAAGACCTCATGGTAGCCCCTATGATCCTTTATCACTAGTACTACCCACTCACATCTCCCACCTCACCTCCCACTGCTCTCCCTTGTTCATTCTGCTCCTGCCATCCTGGCCTCCTCCCTCTTCTTCTAACATCCTACAGAGGCCCCTACCTCAGGGTCTTGGCATCAGTCCCCCTACTGGGCACGTTCTTTCCCAAGAGATTCACAGGGCCTACTTCCTCACTTCATTCAAGACTTTGCTCAGATGTCACCTTTCTTTTAAAAAAATTTATTGAAAAAAAATTTGTGCTCAGAAACTTGTTGAGAAGATGTAGACCTTGGTCTCGTCACCGTGCTCTTTGGTTTCCATGGGCCTCTTCTGCCCATTACCCCACTCCAGTACTCTTGCCTGGCAAATCCCATGGACGGAGGAGCCTGGAAGGCTGCAGTCCGTGGGGTCGCTGAGGGTTGGATATGACTGAGCGACTTCACTTTCACTTTTCACTTTCATGCATTGGAGAAGGAAATGGCAACCCACTCCAGTGTTCTTGCCTGGAGAATCCCATGGACAGAGGAACCTGGTGGGCTAGGTCCACGGGGTCACAAAGTGTCGGACACAACTGAGTGATCCTTCTTTGCAGGTGACACTCCACCAAACTGGCCTGTGGGGTTGCCAGTGACCCTATGTGGCTGATCCCATAATTGACCCTCAGCCTCTCAGTGCAGCTTATCAATTGCATTGACACCTAAATCCCCACCTTCCTGAAGTATTCCCTTCTTCTAGACCCTGGAACATCTCCATCACTTGGCTTTTCTTGTGCCTCGCTGGTCCTTCCTATTCAGTCTGCTGTGTTGGCCGCTGCTCCTCACATCTCCAGCATATCTGTGTTGGAGAGTCCCACGGCTTGCTTCTTCTTTTCTCTCCTTAGCCTGGAACCCTCTTGAGGTGATCTCATGCAGGATGGTGGGTACTTTATATACTATCTTGACTTCCAAACTTGTATCTCTAACCCTCTTGACTTCCAGACTTGTATCTCTAACCCTCCCATCCTAAAACTATGGGAGTTCAAGAGAATTGTACATGGAGATGCTAGAAATGTGAGAGGGCTCAGTGGACCATGTTCTTGGACCTCTTCTCTTCTTCTTTGTACTCCCTCACTTCCTCACATCCAGTCTTATAGATTTATTTTAATGAAGTCCAGCTGGGTTTTTCTGTCATGGATCATGCATTTAGAGTTGCATGTAAAAACTCATCACTAAACCCAAAGTCACTGTAGATTTTCTCCTATGTTTTCTTCTAGAAGTTTTGTGGTTTTGTAGTTTACATTTTGGTCTGTACTCCATTTTGAGTTAATTTTTGGGAAAAGTGTAAGGAAGTCTGTATCTAAGTTTATTTTTTATATTTTGACATTCAGTTGTTCCAACAATTGTTTTTATTGAAGAGACTATCCTTTCTCCACTTAATTGACTTTGCTACTTTGTCAAAGACCAGTTGACTATACTTGTGTGGGCCTGCTTCTGAACTCTCTATTCTCTTCCATGTTTTATAACTTGAAATATCACTGCTGAGGCTCTTCAATGTATATGTCTAACCTGGACTGCTCCCCTGGAGTCCAGACGTATATATTTACTGCCTTCCTGTGCATCCACTTGAATGCCTAACAGGCATCTCAGACTGGCCACATCCACATGGAATATGATCTCCTTCCCCACCATCCGGTCTGTTCCTCCTCCCATCTCCATGGCAACTCCATCTTTCCTGTTGCTTCCATCAAAAATATGGACTTCTCTCATCAAATGGGTCAAGAAATTCTATTGCTTCTACTTCAAAACGCATCATGAATCCAACCATTTCTCATCATCTGCACTACTGCCATGCTGGTGCAAGCCACCATCATCCCTTGCCTGGGTCACTACAGCAGCCTCCTGACTGGTCTCCCTGCTTCTCACCTTGCTTCCCAGTAGTCTATTATCCGCAGAGCAGCTGCAGGGATCCTGGTAAAGTCAGATCATGTCACTCTTTTCCCCAGGCCCCTCCAGTGTCTTTCGTTTGAATTCAGAGTAAATTCTAAAGACCTCATGGTAGCCCCTATGATCCTTTATCACTAGTACTACCCACTCACATCTCCCACCTCACCTCCCACTGCTCTCCCTTGTTCATTCTGCTCCTGCCATCCTGGCCTCCTCCCTCTTCTTCTAACATCCTACAGAGGCCCCTACCTCAGGGTCTTGGCATCAGTCCCCCTACTGGGCACGTTCTTTCCCAAGAGATTCACAGGGCCTACTTCCTCACTTCATTCAAGACTTTGCTCAGATGTCACCTTCCTTTTAAAAAAATTTATTGACTGAAGTATGATTGATTTACAATGTTGAGTTAGTTTCTGGTGTATAGCAAAGTGATCCACATATATATACACTATGTAAATGGGCATGTGGGGTGAGGGATCTCCTGGAGGCCAGAGCTGGGGTGGGATTGGAAGAGTCTGAATGGGGCAAGTCTGCTAAGGGCTCAGGTGAAGGAATGCTGAGGGTGCCCTGAGGCCTCTCTCAGCCCTCAAGACACCCGGGCTTGGATGACCCCTCAGAGGGCATCAGCAGCTAGCAGGGTTGACCTTGAGCCCTCGGACATGGGAGGCCACTTGTCCAGCTCTGTCCAGCCCACTCTTCTATACCCTGCCTGCACAGTGGAGACCCAGCACATGGAGCGAGGGGAACAGGTGCTCCAAGCAGATGTTTCCCCATCCCTGGAGCCTTGAGCGAGCCTGGCCAGACAGGGGAGGAGGGGGCCATGCTGGAAGCTGTGAAGTGGACTAAGCTAAGGGCAAGGCCTGAGACCTACCAGAATATCACTGAGGGAGGGAAAAGAGCCATTCCACCGAGTGTGGCTGACAGCAGTGGCTACAGAAGATAACAGCATGTTATGTGAGCTCAGTAAAGCACCGAAGGGAAAAGAAACAATGTTTGAGGACTGAGCTTGCAGATCTAAATCCATGTACAACAGCAGAGAATCACCTTTGCTTCATGAGATAGCTTTACTTAAGATAAAGGGAGATAAAAAAGCAGAAAACTTAATTTCATAAAAATATTTCAGATGTTGTTCCAGCTTTCTTCAGGACAAAATTTAAATCACTAGGCGAATTTGGTGGCTCAGATGTAGAGAATCCTCCTGCAATGCAGGAGACCCGGGTTTGATCCCTGGGTTTGGAAGATCCCCTGGAGAAAGGCAGGGCAACCCACTTCAGTTTTCTTGCCTGAAGATCCCCATAGACAGAGGAGCCTGGCGGGCCGAAGTCCATGGGGTCGCAAAGAGTCGGACGTGACTGAGTGACTCAGCACACACACTGGTGAATTTGTGCTCAGAAACTTGTTGAGAAGATGTAGACCTTGGTCTCGTCACCGTGCTCTTTGGTTTC
>NW_011494858.1:2240277-2252366 GCF_000754665.1 Bison bison bison
GCATTGGAGAAGGAAATGGCAACCCACTCCAGTGTTCTTGCCTGGAGAATCCCAGGGACAGGGGAGCCTGGTGGGCTGCTGTCTATGGGGTCGCATAGAGTCGGACAGTACTGAAGTGACTTAGTAGTAGTAGTAGTAGTAGTAGTAGTATTCTGCCCATTAAGCAGAGACCCTGCTCCTGACCTGAGCTCCCATTTCATTAAAGGAAGCTGCTCAGTCCCAGATCATAGAATCATAGTTTTAGAGCTAAAAGGCATGAATTGGTTTATGATGCACAAAATGCGGCATGCTCAGAGAGATGGATGGTTTGGTTAGGATCACACAGCAGGTTGGGGATTGTGGTAAGCAGAAAAATGGCTCTGAGGATGTCCACATCGTCATCCCCAGAACCTGAGATGATGCTCCCTTTCAGGGCAAGCAGGACTTTTCAGATGTGATTAAGTTAAGGATGTTGAGATGCAGAGAGAATCCTGGAGTATCCAGGTATCATCACAGGGGTCCTTGTAAGCAGGAGGCAAGGGGGCCAGAGTCAGAGAGAGATGTGATCATGCAAGCAGAGGTCAGAGTGATGCGCCCATGAGTCAAGGAATGCAGGTAACTTCTAGAAACTGAAAAAAGCAAGGAAACAAATTCTCCCCATCACCTGAGGAATTGCATCTCTGCCAACACCATGATTTTAGCCCCACAAGACTCATATCAAACTTCTGACTTCCAGAACTGAAAGGTAGTATATCTGTGCTATTTTAGGTCATTCAGTTGGGCAGTCTTTCGTTAAAGCAACACAGGAAATGAATCCAGCAGTAAGGCCCCATTAAAGCACCCACCTTCTAAGCCCTGTTCCCCTGACCTTCCTGCCACAGTTCTGAGCTGGTGATGAAGCAGGGTGATTCCTTGAGCCGGTGGAAAGCCCCATAGGGCCCTGGCTTGAGTCCTGTGCTGTGACAGAGGCCTAGCAGGTGACAGAGGGTCTACTGGGTGGGGAAGCCTCTTTCCAAAGGGTGTGGCCAGTTCAGGTGTGGTTCAGACAAGGACAGCTACCAGAGTTTTGAGACCTAGAGTCCAGGGTGGTCAATGGTTGAGAGTTGCGGAGGCCAGTGAGGGTTCTGTGCCTATGTGGACTTGGTGTCCAGAGGCTCCCTGGAGTGGGGGAGTGGGACTTCAGCACTGGACAAGGCTCCTGAGTTGGAGCCAGGGCAAGAATGAATGGGGTGTCTGGTGGGAGGGCCAGATCTGCAAGGATGCGTAAGTGCCCGTGAAGGTCACTGGTGTTAAAGGCAGTGAATGAGACTTGGGGATGAAGTGGTCAGTGCAGGCCACTCAGCCTAGGGCTAGGTAGGGAGGCTGGATGACTGATCACTTCCCTTTCCATCTGGGACTGCTTTAAGAACTGAGCTAGGGCTGGTAGGGATGGAGGGAAGGGATGTCAGTGAAGGCAGCTTCTGGAAGTTGAGCAAGACAGCGGCAGTGGAATGAGGCAGAGTCATTATTCTGTCTCCCACAACCCCCAACGTGCAGCATGACCCTGACCAAAGCGTCCAGCTCTGAGCCTGCGTCGCCTCGTGTTTCATGAAGAATGGCTTGAGGCTGACCTTTCCCGCCACCCTCATAGACAAATTTAATAGTCACAGCAATATACAGCTAATGCAAAGTCCTGCTATGGCTGTAAAATAAGATCACATTTCCTTTTAAATGCCCAAATTCCAATAGCTCAGTGGCCCCAGTCTTGCCTAGATACCGGAATAACCTGGGGAGCTTTGGGCAAGGGCCTGTGGGCCACTCCACAGGGGTCCTACCCCTGACTTGACTTGTCCAGAGGCAGCCTGGGCACTGGGATTTGGAGAAGCACTTGAGGGCCCTGCTAGGGTAGCCCCACGAGCTTATCACCTGTAAGCTGACCTCTCTAAGGATCCCCCAGCTGTGTCCCAGCTTCATCCACGGCTTGGGGCAGGGCCCCCACAGTTTCCAGCACAGCCTCCTGACCATGCCGCTGGGCCCCTGCCTCCTGCTCTGGAACCTTGGCCTCAGGAAATGGTGCTCTCCCTAAAGCTATGGCTCCAAGTGTAAGACTGGCCCTCTTGTGAAGTGGGGCAGGGTACCCAGGCCTTCCCAAGGCCCCAGGACAGTGGATGAGAAGCAACCAGGATGAGGTGGCTTGCAGGGCCCACGGGGCCAGGCCTGTCCTTGGGGACTCTCCCAGGGCGACTCACTCCCCTGCCAGAGGGACCAGCTTGTCCCCTGCCCAGCCATGCTCTGGATATCACGAGCATTCACAGAGCAGACCCCAGATCTGTCAGCCAGCTCTAAGGTCTGACCCGAGCCCTACCTTCAGCCCCAGGACAGCGGGAAGGAAGGTACATTCTCTGGAGGGAAGCCCGTCATCCACAGTCCCCTGGTGGCCTCCAGAGACATCCAACAAATGTACAACGTCCGCCCTTCCAGGTAAGTGGGCCTCAGGAGTCTGAGCAGCCTGTAGGACAGTCTCCTCCAGCGGTGAGCAGAGGGCAGGATGCAGGACTGTTTTCTTCACCATATGACTGCTTGTTTGGGCATCCAGGTGGCCCAGCGGTAAAGAACCCGCCTATCAGTACAGGAAACATAATGAGATGTGGATTCAGTCCCGGGGTCGGAAAGATCCCCTGGAGAAGGGATTGGCAACCCACTCCAGTATTCTTGCCTGGAGAATCCCATGGACAGAGAAGTCTGGTGGGCTACAGTCCACAGGGTCACAAAGAATTGGACACGACTGAAGCAACCTAGAATGCAGGGAAGCCAGGAAACAACACCCCAATAGCTCAGATGATAACAGGCAACAATTCACAGCTTGAGTCCATCTAGACAATGGCCGTGTGTCTCCCAGAGAAAGGCTTCAGGGAGGAGCTCTTTCTTGTGGTTACAAATTAGTCACAAAAAATGAATATTTATAGGGGATGAGAAAAAAAGGACAGCAAACTTCTAATTTTAAAATGCCAAAAAATGCCTTCAAGAGCACCAAATCCAGGATAATGACCTAATATTTTCATTGACAGCCTGACATATCTCTATGCTTTTCCCTATTATTATTATTATTATTATTTTTTGGCTTCATGCTCTTTGATCACCCGTCATATTCTCTGGAGAGAATCAAAAGATAAACACGTTCCGCTTGGCATAATTTCACATTAGCATAATTTCCTTGAGCCTGATTGATCAAAATTCACTGCATCTGGAATGACAGACTTGAGCAGGGCAAGATGTATCTGATACTTCCAATGGGATCTGATATGTTGGGATATAGAAAACGTGCGACTTCCACGGAGATGTACATGCTCAGTGTTGGGAGTATTTATAGGTTTGTGTCCTATAAACACAGAGCTTCTGATAAAAGTTTATCAGAAAAGAGAGAAAAGAACACGGTGTATTTATAATTGTCTACACTTCAGTCTGGAGACTGTGACAGGAGAGAATGGCCCTTCTGATTGCCGTTGATGAGAGCTGAATCTTCTGCTTGCAATTCTACACATCTGGTGAGGCAAGGAATTTTCCAGAGACCGGCTCCTGGCTGGGTACATTTTAAACCTTGTTTATCCTTCTCCCCACAGTGCTCTGTTGCTGGGTGCCAAAGACATATTCTTGTTATAATATGGCCCTGGGTCCTCAACCTTCATGGCTAGGCCCGAGGAGCCCGCCCAGAGGGTGGCAGGACTCTTCCTGGGGAACATTCTTGTGCCAGGGCAGAAACTTAGCTACGCATGGAAGTGACTGCAGACCACCACCTAAACTAAATGCCCCCCAACCTCATTTCCCATGCTGGATCCCCCAAAGGCCATGGCCGTTCCCCTGTCACCTGGCCTCTAGGACAGTATGACACAGGGGACTTTGGAGTGGATGTAGGCAGTGGTCTTATGCAATGATGGTAGACTATCTTAGTTTAAAATGTTTACAGAAACATATGACTGTGTTTCCAGGGTCTGTGAAGCAACCTGGCAAGAGAACGGCCCTGAAGCTGGAGCTTCAGAGGTGTCATTGGCTGAAGGCACTGCCCCTGTGCTGTGTACATAGTCCTCCAGACCCGAGCAAGGGGGACTTGTTTTACATTTGAATAGCCAATAGGCTATTTAGAATGTTTTTCCTATAACAAGGGACACTGCCTCAAAACTTAAGCCTCTACTGTTTGGTAGCCAGAAAACTATTATACTTGAAAGTTTAAAGTTTTTTCCAGTATCTGGAGTCCCTTGGACAGCAAGGAGATCAAACCAGTCAACCCTAAAGGAAATCAACCCTAACTATTCACTGAAGGACCAATGCTGAAGCTGAAGCTCCAATACTTTGGCCACCTGATGCAAAAAGTCGACTCATTGGAAAAGACCCTGATGCTGGGGAAGATTGAGGGCAGGAGGAGAAGAGGGTGACAGAGAACGTGAGTTTGAGCAAACTCCAAGAGATAGTGGAGAGAGAAGCCTAGTGTGCTGTAGTCCATGGGGTTGCAAAGAGTCAGGCATGAGTTAGTGACTGAACAGCAGCAATTCATTAAAAGTTAATTTTTTTTCATCCAGAACTAGCCATTTCCCTTTTTATATCCTTAAGGACACCTTGCTGATATTTTAGTTATCTGATGTCAGTCACTAAATGAGTGTTTTGCGAACTGAAATCTATAGGCCCTTGAGAATTTTAAAATGCTTTGTTGGGTGAAATGGTAAAAAATTCTGGGGAAGTTTGGTGGTTTCTTATCAAACTAAACACGCCATTACCATACAGTCCGGCACTCTGACCTGTAGACACTCTCACCCACACTTCTTTCATCCCCAAGAAATGAAATTTTATGTTCACACAAAAACTTGTACATGAATGCTCATGGCAGTTTTATTTACAATATCCCCCAAACTTGAAACAAACCAGATGTCCTTCAGCAGGTGAATGGTTAAACAAACTGTGTTGTGTCCATACCATGGAATCCTAGCCAGCAACAAAGAAAAGAACAAACTCTTGATACACACTGTGCTTTGGATGAAGCTTAAGGGAATTATACTGAGTACAAAAGCCAGTCCTCAAAGGCTGCATACTGTATGGTTCCATTTACATAAGACTCTCAAAATGACCAAACTACAGAGATGGAGAAGAGATCCGTGGTTGCCAGGGGCTTTGGGGTGGCGTGGGTAGAGCATAGAGGGGAGATGTGTGTGGTTATAAAAGGGTAGCTCCAGGGATCCTTGTGGTGATGGGACTGGTCCTTGTCTTGACTGTGGTGGTGGAAGTTGCTCATGGGATAAACTTGCAGGGAACTAAACATATGCAAAAGTAAGTGCAAATAAGTAAGTGCATGTTAAACTGGGGAAATCTGGTTCAGATTGGTACTTTGCCGTAGTCATCATTAATGTCAATGTCCTGGTTGTAATCTTATTATAGTTTTGTGAGATGTTGTTACCATTGGGGAAACTGGTTGAGGGATGTGTAAGATGTCTAGGCATTATTTCTTTTCTTTTTTTTTTTTTTAAATAATTGTATTTATTTGTCTTTGGCTGTGCTGGGTCTTCATTGCCCTGAGGGCTTCTCATCATCATGGCTTCTCTTGTTGTGGAACGTGGACTCTAGGGCACTCGGGCTTTAATAATTGCAGCTCGGTTGTTGTAGCTCCCAGGCTCTGCAGCACAGGCTCAGTTGTTATCGTGCACAGGCTTAGTTGTTTTGTGGAATCTTCCTGGACCACGGATCGAACGCATGTCTCCTGCATCGGCCGGTGGATTCTTTCCCACAGAGTCACCCGGGAAGCCCTTGGTATTATGTCTGATAACTTCATGTGACTCTGCAATTATCTCAAAACAAGTTTAATTAAAAATTATGTGAATATTTCGATAGTAATAAAAAGACAAGTATCTGTACGTTCTGGATGATCCGAGTGACCCCTTTATAGCCTTATAAGCCAGTTCCCCAGTGGATCATCAGTGCTTTGTTTGGAATGAATGTTTATTGCCAGTCACTTTGCACAAGTAACAACATCTTGGCAAGAACAGAATCAATGACAAGCCTCCCCGGTGAGCAGGCCAAGTGTCAGAGAAAGATTCTGCAAGGCAGAACTGAAAAACATTCTTATTGGCTCCCGAGGGTTGACTGTATTATTGTAATGCCAGTTAAACATGCAAGCTCATATACAGATTTCTAACTGAATATAATAAAAACTACAAAACCAATAAAATTCAAATTAGTGCCATTAATTTACTGCAATGAATGATGCTGCTGCGTTGAAACTAACTGGTTGATTACAAAGTGGCGATTATACACACACTGCTACAGGGCTTGCCTACCATTTTTTTTTTCAGAACTGGGGCTACTTTGCTTACAACTTGAACTTCCTAGGGAGCCAGGGCGCACGTTGGAAAAGGCCTCAGATCCTCTGGGATAAATATAACAAGGACCATTAGTTCTTAAATCTTCTTAACAGCATACTTTCGTGCTCAGACATATCCTTGACCAGCTTGGTTAGCTTGTTTCCTGGCCTTAGCAAATACGAGGATTATTTCTGCAGGCTATCCCCTGGTGATGGAGAAGGCAATGGCACCCCACTCCAGTACTCTTGCCTGGAAAATCCCATGGACGGAGGAGCCTGGTGGGCTGCAGTCCATGGGGTCGCTGAGGGTCGGGCACGACTGAGCGACTTCACTTTCACTTTTCCCTTTCATGCATTGGAGAAGGAAATGGCAACCCACTCCAGTGTTCTTGCCTGGAGAATCCCAGGGACGGGGGAGCCTGGTGGTCTGCTGTCTATGGGGTCACACAGAGTCGGACACGACTGAAGTGACTTAGCAGCATCCCCTCGTGAAATGACCACAGAGAATGTGACAATCATGGGGAGATTGGAAAATTACAAAAAGCAGATACAGAAACAACTTATTTTAGTGATTGTGAGGAAAAGGCACAGAACTTCTGAGAAAATCACAGTCCCACTCCCCAGCACACCAAATAATGTTCATGATAATGATGCTTATAAGTGATGAATGGAAGGTCAAGTTAAGTTGAGAGGCTCATGCTTGGGAAGACTGGGTGGTCCCACCTGGACCCTCATGTGTTTTGGAGTTCTGGTCCTTGAACAAGCACACTTCTGTCTTCCGCAGTCCTGAGCATCCATGGGTGACTCTTTCTCAGCAGGAAGAAGGCAGATGCTGTGGGCACCTGTGCTTGAGCTTGTGTGTTGGGATGGGACGGGGGAGGGAGATGGAATCCTATGACATGCAGAACAAATGGCCTCACACGCGATTAATTGTGCCCCCCACTTCCTGGGCTCTCAGGGCTGCTGATAATTGCTCCCCTTTTCAGGATTTCAAGGTGGCACATCCGACCTTTCAAGCTTTCATCTTCACACCTCTTCATGCCTCTTATGACAGATAATTACAGATGAGGATGAACACCAACAGGAAAGCAGACCTCTTATCTTCACGTTATGCACTTCCACCAACATTTTAAGACAAATTATTAATAACTGTGCTCGAGAAAACGGTACCAGCAGAAGCTTCTGAGATACTGAATTGTTTTGTGACTGTGGAAGAAAGAAGGCCATTTCCATGACAAACGGGGGAATTTTTATGAAGTGATTAAATATTAATTTATCCAACAAATATTTATTACATGCCTTCAGTGTTCAAGATGCCTTATGAGGGACCACAGCGTACACAAAGCCATACATGATGCAGTTCCTGATCTAATGGAGTTTATAACCTGGGAATTTAAAATAAGATTTATTGTTCCAAAGTCCTACCATATAAATAAGTGTCAAAAATCTAGTTCGGTGACTTCCCTGGTGGTCCAGTGGTCAAACTCTGCCTGCTAATGCAGGGGACACAGGTTCGATCCCTGGTCTTGGAAGATCCCACATGCCGAGGGGCAACTGAGCTGGCCTGTGTGCCACAACTACTGAGCCCATGCTCTGCAGCCCATGCTCTGCAACGAGATAAGCCACCACTATGAGAAACCTGCACAGCCCGACAGAGAATACCCACTGCTTGCTGCAACTAGAGAAAAGTCCATGGGCAGCAATGAAGATCTCAAATAAACACATAAATAAGATAAAAAAGAATTAACTATTAAAAAAAGAATTAGCTATGCAAAAATGGAGTTCAATCTTAGTGAGGAAGCAAGAAGTGGGGATGTGTAATGACAAAGCGCCCCCAAGCTGCCCCAGAAGGACGAGCAGTGCAGTAGGGCAGGAACGGGCAAGGGCATGCTCCATGGAGGGCATGGTGTGGGCAAAGTTGTGGGGGTTGGCGGTAAGGAAGCAGTGAGTTTCTCTGGACAATGAAATCCTGATGAGGGAGTAGCTGGAGATGGGCAGAGACCAGATTGTAAAGCACTTTTAAAATGCTGGGCTAAGCAGTTAAGCTTTATTCTTTGGGAAGTAGAGTGACCAGTAGCAGTAGTATTATCGGGGACAATTAGAATGGATGAGAGCAATCTCCACCCCACTAGGAGGCTGCCGCAGGAGCCCAGGTCGAAGGCCCGAAGGGGGGAAGTGAAACTTTAGTTTCAGGGAGTCTGGCACGACCGTGTCAGGTCAGTCTGGAGGGAGGTGAGCCTCATTTTTGGTCATGGGCAGCAGATAGGGAAAGCAGATGTTTGATAAGACTGTACAGGTTTCATCGGGAGGGAACCCAGCTTCCAAGGCATTCCTGCCCCAAAGGGCTTGCCCAACTTCAGTGTTTTTGTTACTGAGTCCAACCTTGCACTGCTTGCCCTCATGACAGGCCACTAAAGGGAAAGACAAGTTGCTGGGGCAAGGAATGCTGCTGCTACTGCTGCTAAGTCGCTTCAGTCGTGTCCGACTCTGTGCGACCCCATAGATGGCAGCCCACCAGGCCCCACCATCCCTGGGATCTCCAGGCAAGAACACTGGAGTGGGTTGCCATTTCCTCCTCCAATGCATGAAAGTGAAAAGTGAAAGTGAAGTCGCTCAGTCGTGTCCGACTCTTAGCGACCCCATGGACTGCAGCCCACCAGGCTCCTCCGTCCATGGGATTTTCCAGGCAAGAGTACTGGAGTGGGGTGCCATTGCCTTAGAGACTTTATTTGAAAAGCCAGCAAACCAAGAAGATGATAGACTTGTGTCCCCAGGAAACCATCTTGCCTGAGTTAGAATTCAGGATTCGTTTATACTAAAAGGGGAGGGAGGAAAGTCAAATATTTCCTGGCTCCCATCAGCCATCAGAGATGTGTTAATTTCCTCCTCCTTGCAGTCATTCACAGGTGCGTCTGGTCAGGTTGTTTACTGTGAGCTAAGCAAAGGTATTTTAGCTTAATGCTTATTACCTGGGGAGGCAGGTTTCCCAGAGATGGGCTCTTTTGTATAATTTAAGCTTATAGGTAACATCCCTTTAGTAATTAATTTATAACAGAATAAAAAGTTTCTTCCCTATTACCTTTTGGAACTAATGTACTAAATTTATCTTATCTGCAGGTTGACATTTCACAATTTTGAACTGACCCTATGTAGTTTCATGAGATGTGCCTTGAATCTCCCCAGAAGGTAACCCACACCTGTCGGTGAGTCTCAAACCTATTGCTAGAGTTGGTCAGGACCCTAAGATTGTGCCTAGCACCCGGTAGGAGCACAGCAAATGCAAGATGTTTATAACCGTGGTTCCTATGAAAGACCAAGCTCAAATCAGACCTTCCTTTATTGGGTCATTCACTTGGCCGAGTATGCCGAGCCCTACTATGTGCAGGAGCCAGGCACGTCTGTGGCTGTCCGCCTCCGAGCTCTTCCCCTTCTCCGAACTTCTCTTGCTCTCCTCTGTTTTCCTCACCAGCAAGTTCTTCCCTCCAGAGGTGGGAGGGAGGAGAGGTTCCCCTGCTGGGTGGGGTCTGGACTGACCACCAGCAAGGAGAGGGTTGAGGGCTGCCTTTGTGGGGAGTAAGCCATGAAGTCTAAACGTGTCACCAGGCATGGAGCAGCATCGCTGGTGCATATGGCAGCAACAGCAGGTACTGCATCGGGAAAAGGGGAGGGGGTGGGGGGAGGCCTGGGGAAGCCTGGTCTCGGTCTGTGCCAGGCACAAGTTCTTTACCATCGCACCTCATGCCTGTTGTGACCTTCCAGTGAATGCGGCCCTATCATGCTGACTTTAAAGATGGAGAAACTTGTTTTTACAAGGACTGTGTAATGTTGCCCAGGTTACACAGGTTGTAAGCTGGATTGGAACCCAGAACATCCTGGCTCCAAAGCTCAGGCCCTGGCCCAGCCCACACTCTTAACCTCTTTACTGTCCCCTAAAGACAGATAACAACCTGACCACCATGGCCTGAACGGGTGCGCGGTTCACCGCCTCACTTCAGGTGCTTAGCACAGGGTCAGGCACACACTAGTGAGGGTGTTAGTCCCTCAGTCATGTCTGGATCTCTGTGACCCCATTGACTGCAGCCCACCAGGCTTCTCTGTCCATGGAGCTCTCCAGGCAAGAATACTGGAGTAGGTAGCCATTTCCTTAAAAGCTCATAAAGTGTTTGTAAAATGAATATGTTAAGAATGCATAATTTCTTCGCATCAATGTCATGTTTTATTGTTAGTGCTCAGATTTCAGGGGTAACAAACATGATCCTATCCTGCGTTGCTGTAAAAATGACCCTGTGCAAAGGCCAGGACAGGTTTATAGCCCCATTTTGCAGAGAAGGAAACTGAGGCTTAGGAAGTTTAAGTGACTTGCCTGAAGTCCCAGAGTAAGGGCATCACGATGTAGAATTCAAAAGCCTTTTTTTTTCCTTTCTTTTTTTACTTTAGCTCAATACCCCTTCTCCACGGCTGTGCTTCTTCCTCTAGTAATGAGGTAGAAGCCAAAGTGCGGTCTTTCTTTCCTCATTAACATTCTTTCCAAAACAGGCGCCAGTGGGCCCATCCTATAAAATGCCATAAAGCAGACTCGTGTGGTCTTCGTGCTGCTCTGGAAGCATCTGTGAGTTGTGCTCTGGAGGCAAGGGGAGAAAATGTATTAGGTTCTCTAATATGATAATAATATAAAAGAAATTTATGGTGCCCCAGAGGGAGAGAATTACAAATGGATGAAAGGTGACTATTTAATGTAGAGGCTTTATTTTAAAGGGGTATGAAAATAAATAGAAGAAAATAGAGCGCAAGTAGAACCTGCAGAAAATGGAAAGCGGATTGGCCTTGTTTCACGGCCCTCCTGCCGCAGCCCACCTCCCTGCGTAATGATGGCCATTTTTAACATTTCCGACTTCATCATTTTTCAAGTAGCTCCACCGTCTTTTGCTTATTTGCCAGTCCTCAAGAGATTTCTAGGACTCCAGTAGTGTGTTTGGCCTGTCTTTCCTTCCCTCACTTCACCACCTCCTTTAAGGTTCTTCCTGAAGTCAGACCCTGGGCGGGGCTTGGGGATGGGAACTTGTGCACCTCTGAGTCCATGATGCCATGACATCTGCGTGACCAGCTGGGGGCGCTCTGTGGGCAGGAGCCATGTCCCAGGAAGCCAGGAGGTTGCAGATCCTCACTTCACACACCCAGGTCTCTGGTTGCCACCCTATCCCCTTCTGTTTCCCCTCCCTCACCTCCGGGCAGGTTGTTCTGAACTCTGCCGGGGGATACACAGGGACCTGCACCCCAGAGGCAAAGCCAGGGTGGGGTTCTGCCCACCACCCTCTTGTTGCAGGCCTTAGTCTGCCCTGCTTGACCCATCCAAGCCCTGCCCTGGAGGGAAGCTGCCAGGACGCTCTGAACAGGCATGTCAGCCCTGAACTCCAGCTGCACTTCACCAACACCTCGCAGGATGTAAACTCTGCTCAGGTTTCCCCGAGTCCTGCTTCACTCCAGACTTCACTGTCCTCAGGAGGCCACTAACCTTCCACCTACAACCGTCTCCCTGTCCCTGGCTCAGATGGTAAAGAACCCACCTGCAAAAGTGGGAGACCCAGGTTCGATCCCTGGGTTGGGAAGATCCCCTGGAGAAGGGAATGGCGACCCACTCCAGTGTTCTTGCTTGGAAAATTCCATGGACAGAAGAGTCTGGTGGGCTACAGTCCATGAGGTCACAAAGAGTCAGACATGACTGAGCAACTAACTCTTTCACAACAGTGTCCACCTGCTACAGCCGCTCTTTGATCAAACTAAAGCATCT